>NW_024080660.1:187634-312120 GCF_003009895.1 Hyaena hyaena | reverse complement strand
ATGTACTAGGCATTGCACAAGGTGTTGAGAGCAAAACTGAAGCCAAGATGCACCAAGGCCCTGGAAACTTCTGTGACAGCATTACCTTGAACATCAATTCTCATCATTTGTCACCTCCAAGAAGCAGCACAATAAAAGTTTCTATATTTTAAAAGAGATGAAATCCTCTCCAATGTACTCATTTTATTCATAATTAAGGAAACCCCGAACATTTAGATAGTGGTATGTGGTTATCAAAGTTGTTGTGCCTTATATTTTCCAATATAGAAGGCCGGTCACTGGGGCGCCTGGGTGGCTTAGTCGGTTAAGCGTCCGACTTTCGCTTAGGTCATGATCTCGCGGTTCGTGGGTTCGGGCCCCGCGTCGGGCTCTGTGCTGACTGCCGGCTCAGAGCCTGGAGCCTGTTTCAGTCTGTGACTCCCTCTCTCTCTGACCCTCCCCTGCTCACGCTGTCTCTCTCTCTCTCTCCTAGAAATAAATAAAACATTAAAAAAAATTAAAAAAAAAAAAAAGGCCGGTCACTTAGCTTGTATTATTGAACTGTTGTTAAGCATTCTGTAGCATATTGGTGGGTTCCATGGAAAATACAGTAGAGACCTAAGACATCATCTTTGTCCTCAAGAACTTAAAGCATTTGAAGATAGTGTTTTTGTGTGTGGGGTGTTAATTTGAAGTTAGGTCAACTAGTTCATTCCTTTTGCATTTGGTCAAGACTCAGTCAGTGAGAAAAATAAAATTTAAGTATACCCAGATATACCATTTACTTATTTTTATATTTCTGGTTTATAATTTTTTGGCTCTGGAAATATATGATACTTCATCCTATAAATAAGCCTGAATGCAGACCTCTGCTATATCATATAGATATTTAAAAATATTTATAAAAACATATACAATTCCTGCACCCAATTTTTTATTTGAGTACAGTTGACACACAATGTCACATTAGTTTCAAGTGTGCAATGTTGTGATTCAACAAGTTGATACATTACATGCTGTTCACCATACATCACTATTACAATGTCATTAACTATATTCCCTGTGTTGTACCTTTTATCTTTGTGTCTTACTTATTCCGTAACTGGAAGCCTATACTTTCCACTCATTTTCATTTATTTTGCCCATCCCTCTGTCCCCTTCTCTCTGGTAATCATCAGTTTGTTCTTTGCATTTGTAAGTCTGATTCTGCTCTTTCTTTATTTATTCTTTTTGTTTGTTTGATTCTACATGAAAGTAAAATCATATGGCTTTTGTCTTTGTCTAATTTCACTCAGTAGAATATCTGCATATTCTCACAAGTGGCAAGATTTCTCTCCTTTATATGGCTGAGTAATACTCTATTAAACACCACACACACACACACACACACACACACACACACACACCATATCTTTACTCATTCTTCTATGGGTAGACTCTTGGGTCATTTCCATACTTTGGTTATTATACATAATGCTGCAATAAATATAGGAATGCATGTATCTTTTTGAATTAATATTTTCATTTTCTTTTGGTGTTTTCATTTTCTTTGGAAAAATACCCAGGAGTGGAAACATTGGATCATACGGTACTTCTGTTTTTAATTTTTTGAGGCAACTCCATACTGTTTTCCACAGTGACTCTACCAACTTACATTCCTACCAATAGTGCACCTTTTGGCACCTTTTTCCCCCCACATCTACACCAACACCCTTTATTTCTTGTCTTTTTTATTCTAGCCATTCTGATGAGTGTAAGGTGCTATCTCATTGTGGTTTTGATTTGCATTTCCCAAACCCCACACCCAATTTTTGTGACTCAGTTGCACAGACTTTATACATTTTAAACGTGATTGTTAGAATTGTCCTATGTAGTCTTTTAATTAAGCATTCACAGTTTCCAATTATGTCCCCTCATTTATTTGAATCTAAAATATGCTTTTACAATCTGATACATATTTTGAAACTTAAATCTGAAATCTTTGACCAGCTGTGTTTAAAAATTTTTTTAAATGTCTATTTATTTTTGAGAGAGAGAAAGAGAAAGAGAGAGCGTAAGCAGGGGAGGGACAGAGAGAGAGATGGAGACGCAGAATCTAAAGTAGACTCCAGGCTCTGAGCTGTCAGTACTGAGCCCAATGCGGGGCTTGAATCCAAAAACTGTGAGATCATGACCTGAGTCGAAGTCGATGCTTAACTAACTGAGCCACCCAAGAGCCCCAACTAGCTGTGTTTATTTTTATTTTTATTTTTTTTATTTCTAGGAGAGAGAGAGAGAGAGACAGCATGAGCAGGTGAGGGTCAGAGAGAGAGGGAGTCACAGACTGAAACAGGGTCCAGGCTCTGAGCTTGCAGTCAGCACAGAGCCCTAACTAACTGAGCACCCGAGAGCCCCAACTAGCCGTGTTTATTTTTATTTTTTTTATTTCTAGGAGTGAGAGAGAGAGACAGCATGAGCAGGTGAGGGTCAGAGAGAGAGGGAGTCACAGACTGAAACAGGTTCCAGGCTCTGAGCTGGCAGTCAGCACAGAGCCCGACGCGGGGCTCGAACCCACGAACCGCGAGATCATGATCTAAGCGAAAGTCGGACGCTTAACCGACTAAGCCACCCAGGCGCCCCCCAACTAGCTGTGTTTAAACCAGTGTAGCCTGCAGAGCTTTCATTGAGCACCTCTTAAATGACTCACCCTGGATGAGGTGCTGGTGATAAGAGCAGCAAGGGAACACCTCATGGTCACATGGGAGACAATAATGTAATGTGATAAGAGCCACCATCGTATTAACTATGGGCTTCCAAGAGTCCAAACAACTGGTAGTGAGAGACTTTAGATGTGATATTAGTTTAAGAAATAAAAATTATTGTTCAGTCAATATATTCCTTTCCCTAAACTATTTTCAAAAGGGCATACATACCATTCATTTGCAGTGTTTGTATTTGGCCTTTCCCATAATAAGACAGGAGATTAACTAGAACAGAAGTGTCAGAAGTGAAAGAGAGTTTTTATGTTGTGTGTTGTTGGGAGCAGGTGGGCCTTGTTTTGTTCTCCATAGATCTTTCTATCCTTGGGACCATTGTTTATACACAGACATTTCTGGGTCACCAGCAGCTGAACCTGTGATGGGAAATATGAGGATTTTGAATGTAATGGAAAGTTTTGCCCTAAAGAGAGCTGGTTCCGGGGACTTGAGTCAGGAAAGCTTTTGCTTCAACTTCCAATTTTAATTTGGGACAAGGTTTGGGGCTAATGGCACAATGAAAGCTGTCTGCCAGACTCTTTTTTTTTTTTTTTTAAATCAATCAGACACATTGTTTGTTCCTCTAGGTTTGATAGACATGTTGTAATAAGGTCCTGAACTGCTCACTGCCTCTTTATGTACCTTCAGTCTAAAGGCTTGTTACTATTGTGACCTATATTCATGGAACCACAAACAATGGGTTTAACCATTAACTTTCAAACCACCTTTAAATGAATTCTTTTATAAGATGACAATTATATAGGCTTTCACTGGTTGCTTAGAGTGTCAAAGAAAAGGATTTAGGTTGAACTAAGTTATTAAGGAATTGAGACTTGATGGTTAGGATACCCATAGGCCAAGCAGATAATTTGCCTTCACCCGACCATGTCAGATAATACTGTTTAGCTGACATTCCAGTGTCCCTGAAAAACATAAGGCTTTTTAAAGTTGGTTTGGCTGAGAATAAAACTAAATTGTAGCAATATCTTATATTCAGTGAGTAAAATCCCCCAGTCTATGTTAATACTTAGTGTCCATTAAGGCATGATTTGATGTTAGGTATCTGTTTTCTGGGCCCTTCCTTATGGGCCTTGGGAAGTTACAAATTACAAGGATACATTGTTTTCTCAACTGATCTAAAAGACTGAAGAGGGTGACTAAAATTTTGCCCCCTTAAATTCATAATTATCTCTATGAATTTTTCTTCTATTTTTAATTGAGTAATAATAAAAAAATGGGTAACTTTCCAGAAAATTATATAATCTAGTAATGTTGGAGTGCTTAATTAATCGTAATAATATTTCATGCAAAATAGAGGGGCTGTCACATTGCAGTTGTGAGTCTGACCTGATTTGGATTGCTCCTGAAACAGTGTTAGCAACATAGGACTTCATTTGGGTTTTCCATGGTTTCCACTTTTTGATTTTTTTTTATTGGGGTTTAATTTCCACATACTGTTTTGAATCACTTGAACTCATGTTATAGAGTAAAAAAAAATTTTTTTTTGCTATAACATCAGAAAAACCTTTTCCTATATTTTTGGTAGATTATTTTTTAGAATCTATCTGTAGGCTAGCTTAATCTACTGGCCTCAATTTTCAGATCAAGAAAAAGAAACACAGTGAAACTAAGTGATCAGTTCAGCACAACCCAGGAGTCAGCAAAACCCAGTCTCTTGGTTCTAATCCTGACTTCACTTTCTGAGCCATTATGAAGTTCCTGAGTAATTACTTTTATTTATTTATTTATTTATTTATTTTTAAATTATTTTTAAAATGTTTACTCTTATTTTTGAGGGGGGGGGGAAGCGAGAGGGGAGGGGCAGAGAGAGGGAGACACAGAATCAGAAGGCTCCAGGCTCTGAGCTGTCACCACAGAGCCCAACGTGGGGCTCAAACTCATGAACTGCAAGATCATGACCTGGGCCAAGGTTGGACGCTTAACCGACTGAGCCACCCAGGTGCCCCTGAGTAATTACTTTTAGAGTGAAGTCTCTAATTCACAATTACTTAATCTGCTTCTTCAGTGTTTTTAGAAATTCATGTTATACCTGCCTCTCATCTAGCAATTAATTACATAATGTGCCAGTTTCTTTTTTGCTGGTGTTTCTGTATTGACATTTATTCTTTTCCCCCCTCAACTTTGAGTTATTATTTTTTTTTATATACTTAAAATTGAATTCCTTAAGAAAGTCTGTGCCATTTGTGAACCTCTCAAGGAAAAGGACTATGATCTATAATTCTTTATAATCTCTATAACAACACATAGAGTCTTACATACTGTAGTACTAGGATTTGAGTTGATCTTGTTTGCAATCTGAGGAAATGTATATTTTGGATTTTGGAGTATATTTCTGCTAGTATTAATTAGTAAAGGTTAGTAGCAGTAGAGTTTTCTTAGCTGTCTGGTATCAAAGTAACCAAGAAATAACTTTTTAGTCAAAGGATGCAGAAAAAACTATTTGTTCCTAGATATTTCTTCACCAATCTGCCATGATGCTTGGAGCTCCCTTCCTGTTTAAGGAGCAAGTAAATCACAGCAGGACCTATTTAAAAGTCAAGGATACAACACATCTACCCACTATGATTTTAGCCTATAGGTAATCCTATGAAGGCAGACATTCAGGGTACAAAGTGCTGGTGTAGTAGACCAGGTTGAAGTACTCTTTTTATTACTACTTCTGTTACTCCTCCTCTTCCTCCTACTGCTACTACTACATTATTGATAATTATGAAAGTAGACATTTCTCAATTATTACTATGCCAGACATAGTAATATGTCACAACTGTTAACTCAATCATTATATCACAGCATCCCTATAAGGTAAGTACTGTTATTAGTCTGTTTTACATGCAGGGGAACTAAAGCTCAGAGATGCTAAGCAACTTACTTAAGGTCACACAGCTATTAATTAGGTTGTCTGGTTCCAGGCCCTGAGCTTTACTAGCAAGGAGGGAAATGATTTGGGAGAAGGTAAGGGATGGAGGATGCTGACAGTGGAGATAAGACTTGTCCTACCCTTGATGCCCTTAGAATTTTGTCGAGGGCAAGATCTTTGTCTCTGACATATTCCCTCAGTGTTGGCCTCAAGACACATGAAGCCATGTGGTGAGAAGAAATCAGGCATTTCTAGGATATATTTTTTATTAGCCACAAAGTTTTTGCTGCTTGAAAGTAGCAGTAAATGACCCAACGAGGAGATTCCAGTTCCATTTCTGATCCCATGCCCCACAGAGATGGCAGGGAAGACAAAAAGAGCTAAATGATTAAGGCTCAAGACCATTTCAGCTGGGCATGAGAGTCCCAGCTCTGGGAGTCTTACTGTGCGGCAGAGCTGAAGGAATTAGCTCAAAGCACACTCCCTCTCACTACTGTTACTCTTCAACTTTTTCGGATAATAATTAGAGAATTTGCCACTTGAATCAATTTTCTGGTTTTTTTCCCCTTCTCTTTATTTCATTTTTGTTTTCCACTCCTATAAATAAAGGTCCATCCTGAAGTGCTTAAGACAATTAGATGAACTCACATATCTGCTCTAATTTTTCACTTCAAATTCAATTAAAATTCAATTTCAGTTAAAATGTCCAAACCTATTTGATTTGAACAGAATATTAAAATAGGCTTTATCTATTCCTCTCTTTTTATGTATGAGGAAACAAAGCACAGAATAATAATGTGATCCACAGCCAATGTACACTCAGATAGTTTGTGAATTGGGACTAAAACCAAACCACCTATTTCTCATTTCAGTGCCTTTTCCACCCCAAAGTAGTAAAGACTGTCTGTTTTATTTTATTTTTATTTTTTTAAGTTTACTTACTTATTTTGAGAGAGGGGAGGGCCAGAGAGAGAGAGGGGGAGAGAGAATTCCAGCAAAGAGCCTGGGAAGAGGCTCGATCTTGCTAACTGTGAGATCATGACCTGAGCTGCAACCAAGAGTCCAGACACTTAACCTACTGAGACATTCAGTCACCCCCACAGTGTCCATTTTAGTGTGTTTGTTCTACCTCTGTTTTGGCAGAAAGTCCCATTTTCTTTTTACAAAAATTCTTAATGTTTATTTATATTTGAGAGAGAGAGAGCAAGAGCAAGCATGTAGGGGAGGGGCAGAGAGAGAGGGAGACAAAATCTGAAGCAGCCTTCAGGCTCTTTGTGAGGTCAGTGAGGACATGACCTGAACTAAGTCGGACATTTAACAGACCAAGCCACCCAGGCAGCCCCATGAAAATCCCATTTTAATTCTTCTTTCAGTATGAACTAACTTCCTGTCTAATATGGTATGATAGCTGTTTACCAATATTTTCATACATACAGGAAGATTGTATTTCCTTGCCTCCTGGAAGTTGGATATAACCATGTGAATTTCTTTGGCCAAGATTATGCAAGAAGAAGTGATAATTATGTGATACTTCTGAGACAAAACATTTATTCAATTGTCAGTCTAAGACTTTCCAGAACTTTTTCCTTTCCAAATTAACCAAAGTGACTATGTTTTCCAGAGGATACAAGATGGTAGTGCTTACTTCAGCATGGATGGCTGAGATGCTACATTGAAAACAGTTGTCTCAGGGCTCCTGGGTGGCTCAGTTGGTCAAGCAGCTGACTCTTGATTTCAGTTCAGGTCATGTGGTTCATGAATTTGATTCCCCCCCCCGCCCCCCCCCCCCCCATCAAGCTTGGTGCTGATAGTACAGATCCTGCTTGGGATTCTCTCTCCCTCTCTCTCTGTACCTCCCATGCTTGGGCATGCTCTCTCTCAAAAATAAAATAGACATTAAGAAAAAGAAAAGAAAAAAGAAAAGAAAAGAAAAGAAAGGAAATAACAGTTGTCCCTGGAAAGTCACTCCAGCCTTGATATATTAACCAGGTATTTTGGTAAATGAGAAATAAATTACCATTGTGCTAACTCACCAAAATTATAACCTTGTTTGTTACCACAGCATAATCTAACCTATCCTCATTTTGACCAATGGGATTTAGGAATCTACACCAATTATACTAGTGAGCACCTATTAGGTGTTTGTCACCATGGTTAAGTATTTGGGATTATTTTCTCATTTAATAATTTAACTTGTACAATGACACAAATAAGGCATGTGTCTACATCATTTGCAAATGAAGACACTGAGCCTCAGAGAACATTAAGTAAATTCCCAAGTTTACTCAACTAGTAAAAACCAGAGTCACTCCCATGCATGTCTGGCTCTAAAGTTTCTGTTTGTTTGTTTTCCCACTACACAGCACTGCCTGACTTAGAGTGTATTACTCTGAGTGTTTAAAAGCAGTAACTGAGGGGGGCCTGGCTGGCCTAGTTGGTAGAGAAAGCAGCTCTTGATCTTGGGGTCGTGCATTTGAGCCCCATATTGGTCATAAAATTTACCTTAAAAAATTAACTAATTAAAAAAAATAAAAGTAGTAATTGATCCCATAAGCATTCTGTGGAGTGCCTACTGTGTGATTATTAGTGTGTCAAGTGTTCTGGGTAATGCAGTATGAGAGATGCATCTTGTCCTTAAGGAATTCAGAGTCTAGTTGGAGGTAGTAAGCACACAAAACAATAATGAACAATATGAGATGAGGGTCTCCAATTGGGGCTTCTGATATAGATGGACGGGAAACACTGGAGAGACCTGCCCACACTGTCCCCCATTGTGGGGAAGAATGTGGATTTAAATGGCAGCCTTACCATTTATGCCTCTCTCAGTTCCTTCATTTGTGAACTGGGTCAGTAACAGTACTCACATCATGGGGTTGTGATGAGAATTATATTGGACAATGAGTATCACTTAGCAAAGTTATGGCACACAGTGGGTGTTCAATAAATATTAGCTGTCTTCTTGGAATGTCTGGCTGGTTCAGTTGGTAGAGCATCTGACTCTCGATCTCAAGATCATGAGTTTGAGCCCCATGCCGGATATAGAGATTACTTAAAAAACATATTAGGGGTTCACCTGGGTGACTCAGTTGGTTAAGTGTCTGACTTTGGCTTAGGTCATGATCTCACAGTTCGTGGGTTTGAGACCCATGTCAGACTCTGAACTAACAGTGCAGAGCCTACTTGGGATTCTCTCTCTTCCTCTCTTTCTGCCCTTCTCCAACTTGTCTCTCTCTCTCAAAATAAATAAATAAACTTAAAAAAAAACATATTAGGGATGCCTGGGTGGCTCAGTCGATTAAGCATCTAGCTCTTGGTTTTGGCTCAGGTCATGGTCTCACATTTGTGAGTTTTAGCCCTATGTGGGACTCTGCACTGACAGTGTGAAGCCTGCTTAGGATTCTCTTTCTCCCTCCCTCTCTGCCTCTCCTCTGTTCTCTCTCTCTCTCTCTCTCAAAATAAATAAATAAACTTAAAAAAAAAACACATTAGCTGTCTTCCAATGCCTTGAGACAATATGCATTGGTATAAAAACCAGCATGTGAAGTAATGACATATGTGGTAATATCCATGAGCTAAGAGGGTTCCATTTATGCCCAATTCTTTCTTTGAGATACATAGAAGATAAAACAGCCTCTTATGAATGCCATGAGTTTATCTCTACACTAAGTGCTATGGGGGTACAAAGATGAACTAGATTTGACCACTCTCAAATGGAAGAGTTGAATGTATTGAGGTAGAATGGCTCAAGGCAATCTCCACATGAATAACAGGAGAGAGAAGAGAGGTGGAAGTGGAGAGGAAGGGATGCCTGAGATGCCCTCAGGCCCAGACTTAGGAAACAGAGCACAAGTTTTATATACTAGATGCTAATGGTAAGCATGGCTGATGTTATTCTTACCATTTTTACAAACCTGCTCCAGCAGCTGCAGGGATGCTTGCTGCTACTGGTGTATATGTAACTTTTACTTCGGGAAGTAAAGCTGAGGAAAGAGCATGTTTTTTTATTTTTTTTCTTTTAAAGGTTTATTTATTTTATTTTTGAGAAAGAGAGAGAAAGTAGGGGAGGGGCAGAGAGAGAGAGAGTGGGAGAGAGAATCCCAAGCAGGCTCCAGACTGTCAGCACAGAGCCCAATGTAGGGCTCAAACCCACGAACCATGGGTTTGAGATCATGACCTGAGCCAAAATCAAGAGTCATATGTTCAACCAACTGAGCCACCTAGGTGCCTGAGAGCATGGGTTTTTGAATCACACTGATGTGGATTTAAATCCTCATCAGGCACTTACTTGTTTGATCTTGGGAAATTTTCTTAACCCACTTGAACTTCAGTCTTCTCATCTGTGAGGTGGGGATAATAACATCCACCTTGAAGGATTCAAAATGGATTAAGAAGGATATATTTAAAGCACCCAGCACAGTCATTCTTTATCAGAACTATTACTGTTATTAATAGTGGATCTTCAAGATTCTGGGAAGCAGTTCTTTCTAAGTCTGCAATTTGTGAATTTTTATACTGCATGCCGAGAGCCACTTGGGAGGACCAAGAATATTACATGGAAATCCTCTTCTACAAACTCCTTCACTAAATTATTCCCTCTCCCTTTGTCTTAGTGATTTCTGAGGGGAAAAAAAACCCTAAAACCAAGAAATTTAGAATAATTACAGAACACCAACCCATGTGACAAACAGGTATTGTAACTTTACTTATGTTAATTTTAGTCAAAAATTATACACAATTGGATTGGCTCCTTAAAGTGAGTACTTCCCAGATGCTCACATTCTCCTTTGAAATATATAAAAATGAACCAGTGTAGTTATTATGTTCACCTCTCTCTTCCTGTTTTAGTCTAAGTTTACTGAACAATTAAATATATGTCCAGTGAAATCAAGTGATGAAAACTGCACTCTCCATTCAGATTGCTGGATTCGTATCTGTAGTAGGAAGATTGATTCACTCTCTTGGAGATATTCACATTTTGACTGTAAAGCTTCACACTTATACCTCCAGGCCAGAGCAAGCTTGTTCTAGGTTGAACTTTTGGATTAGTTGGCTGTCACAGAGGGATACTCAAAGATATATTTTCTTGCTATTCAGTTCTGAAATACTTTTTTCATGAACAGTCCTTAAGATATTGCTTTATTCTTGTCAAACCGGAGGTATTTTTTTTATTTAAAGAAATTTTAGAGTTTCTTTATTTTGCGAGTGAGAGAGAGCAACGAGTGGGGTCAGACAGAGAGAGAGAGAGAGAGAGAGAGAATCACAAGCAGGCTCTGCACTGCCAGTGAGGAGCCCAGTGTAGGACTTGAACTCATGAACCTCTAGATCATGTCCTAAGCCCAAACCAAGAGTCAGTCACTTAACCAACTGAGCCACCCGGGTGTCCCAAATTGAAACTGGTTTTAATGGCTCTGTTTGGTCTTCATTCTGGGGAGTAATAAGGACTATTCATGAAAAAGGGAGGGCAAAGACTCATGATAAAAATTTTTGTTGCCTTGCAGTTTGTTCATTTCTTTATTTAACAAATATGTATTGAGTCCGTATTCTAAATCAGTGTACTCATTTTGCAGATACTATGGAAGATAAAGCATAAATCCTCATTTTTCAGGAATTTTTCTAGTTCAATATAAGATTTGGGCAAGTTAACAGGCAGTTAATCAGAAACGAGAGGTCATTGGAAATGGAATGCCCGTAGAAGTCACCGAGCAACTCTAGCTAAAAGTAAATCCTCTATCTTCATTTGTAGCATTTGTCACCTGCTGTCTTGTAGAAATTGTATGCGTACATGTTTCCCTTCCCACCCTGTACTCTACTACTAGCTCTGTGAGGGCAAGGACTTTTTGTCTTATTTATCCCTGTGTCCTCCGTTACACTGAATTCAGTTCCGAGTAACAGCCACTCAGTAAGTGGTTCTAGGATAAAAATGTTTTCTCTTTCTCGTCCTATTTGCTTCATCCAGAAAAATATTACACAAGTAAATCTCAGCTCCCAATTTTAATACTGGAAAAAGGATATTATAACATCATATAGGAAGAAAGGTTATAGCACACATAATCTCACACCAAACCTTATTCATTAATGAGTTAAAATTCATGAGTAAATGAGTAAAATTCCCAAAAGTGTTTATGAGCAGACACAGTCTAAACATAGGAATTCTTCAGTAAAGAACCCACATGTGGTCCCTTTTGTGATGGAGCCTAGAGCCCAGGGGAGGAGCTAGTAAACAAATGTAGATTCAAATTCCAATTGTGTTAAGTGATCTCTTTTCTCCCACTGGATCACAACTGGCCTTGAGCTCCAGGAGTCCTTGGTTCCTCTGATTGGGAGGGAGGGGTGGAGATGGGTAGGAGAGAAGTTCAGTGGAATCTGTGGGGGAAGCACCTAGCTGGGAGGCCGGTTCCCAGTCTTTGGGCCACCTGTTCCCCCTTCTTGAAGTTTGCTTTGATTGGCCATAGCTCCTCAAGAATATTTACAAATCAAAGGCTGCTCCCAGGGCAAAGTCCTAATGTTGCACTCTACAGGATTTGGAATTTCTAGAGAATTGCCATCCCATAAACCAGAAAAAAGCTTTGCTTTGCATTCCATCTCTTAGATTCCCATTGTACTGCTTTCCAGAGGAACTTCAGAAAGTCACAAGCAGACTTTCCAATTTTATTAATTAAAAAAAGTTTTTAAATGTTTTATTTATTTCTGAGAGAGAGAGAGAGAGACAGCGTGAACAGGGGAGGGTCAGAGAGAGAGACACACACAGAATCTGAAGCAGGCTTCAGGCTCTGAGCTAGCTGTCCCCACAGAGCCCGATGCGGGGCTTGAACCCATGAACCATGGGATCATGACCTGAGCCGAAGTTGGATGCTTAACCGACTGAGCCACCCAGGCGCCCCTCCAATTTTATTAAAATGTAGGTTTTATTTGCTTTCTCCAGAGAACATTCAAATCTATGCCAATCTTATGCAAACCACTGTCTTAAGTATGGTATGTGACCAATAGTGATGTACAGATGGTGGCTTTTGATGGTGAGGTAGAGATGGGTAAGTTGGAAGTACTAATTCAACACTGAAGTTAGTTTCTGTATATTGCCATTGATCATTCCAAGGAGATCTAAACTTTAAATTTGATGCTATCCTCTAAGTTAATAGGCTTCTACCAGAATGAACAAGTCGACCAAATTTTGATGAAACTGAAGTCAATTTATATGTGGAATATCATTAAATTTAATCTGAGGACCCTGGTTCAAGCAATTGCTACTACGTCTTTGAAATGGGAACTGAGATGTTCTAATACATGTTTGATATTGAAGATGACTTTTCTGGTTCCAGAGACAAGCTCAGGTATAAAAGGATAACAACCTAACAATGGACAAGGATTATCTAAACTTGTACTGCCCAATACAGTAAGCACTAGCTATTTCAAGATAAATTATTTAAACGAGACTAATTTCCTGAGTTCCACTAGCCACATTTCAAATGCTTAATAACCTATCATAGCTAGTGGCTACAGTAATGGACAATGCAGATAGAGTACATTTCCATTATTGCAAAAAGTTCAATTGGACAGTGTTGCCTTCACTCTTGAGTGGGAACCAAGCTCAAGCAGTCAGACAATGTAGTGCATCTGCTTTCACACTTAATATTATTGCCAAAATATTATATTAAAGAATGAGATTAATTCTGATGAATCAGGATACCAGAATAAGAGATTCCAAAATCAAGATACTATACCAGAATGTGAGCAAGGGAACATGTTATGAATCAATATATTGGATAGAGACATATATACTATGCTCAAGTTACATATTTAAAACTGGATTCACATCTGAGGAGAATTGTTCTTTCGATACAAAGACATTTAACATTATGATGGCTTTGGTTGGATTTTTGAGTACAGTTGTTCTAGAAATTCATTGAGTAATTTTGGAGGCTGTTTGAATATATTGTGCCAAAAAAATTGTGGTAAACTGTTGCTGCCGTTTTTCCTTTCATGGATTCTACAGTTCAATTATCTATCAAGTGATTAAAAAAAAAAAGACCTATCAAGTGATGTTAGATACTGTATGTCATTTTTTTCATTAAATTAAAAGCCAAGATTTCACCATAAAGGGCAGTAGAAGAATAATATGCTAGCTCTTTATAAATATCTTGTGCTTGGAAGAGTGGACTGGAATGTTCTCCAGCAACTTGCACTTCAAACTAGTATTGCTTTAGCTGTTCATAGAGGTTCTGCTCAAATTTAAAGCATTTTGTCAGACCTTCACACTCTATTTCAATTAGTTTTTATTTATTTATTTATTTATTTATTTACTTATTTATTTATTTTTAAAATGTTTTATTTATTTCTAGGAGAGAGAGAGAGAGACAGCGCGAGCAGGGGAGGGTCAGAGAGAGAGGGAATCACAGACTGAAACAGACTCCAGGCTCTGAGCTGGCAGTCAGCACAGAGCCCGACGCGGGGCTCGAACCCACGAACCGCGAGATCATGACCCAAGCGAAAGTCGGACGCTTAACCAACTAAGCCACCCAGGCGCCCCTCAATTAGTTTTTAAATGCCTTGGCTCAAATGAGGCAATTATGATTAGGATATATGAAATCATACATATTTGTATTTCTATGGAAAGTTTACAAATATTTTTTAGTGTAGATTTTTCTATAATTTTGCAAAATTTGGACAAAGGTTATACGTTCAGCTTGAACACATTCTTGCTTTGAGATATTTGTGAAACATTCAAATCTAGATGTTTGCATTTTTTTCTGTATTCCCTTTCAGTCTCCATTTACCTTTTAGAGCATTATAATCATAATGATCAAAGATAAACAAGATTAACACTTACTTAGCTTTAAGTGTTACCTTATATATTAACATTTTTCTATCTTGTTCTATGTTATTTTGTATTTATAAAGATGTTTTAAAATTTGCTTAATAGGGGCACCTGGGTGGCTCAGTCGGTTAAGCGTCTGACTTCAGCTCAGGTCATGATCTCACGGTTTGTGAGTTTGAGCCCCGCATTGGGCTCTGTGCTGACAGCTAGCTCAGAGCTCGGAGCCTGCTTCAGATTCTATCTCTCTCTCTCTGACCCTCCCCTGCTCATGCTGTGGCTCTCTCTCTCTCTCAGAAATAAATAATTTAAAAAATAATAAAATAAAATTTGCTTAATAGTCCACCATGTTTTTTATGCCAACATTTATTGGATAATTTCTACCTTTCTGAGTAACAGTAGTTTTTGATTATTTGCTCTTTGACTTAATATGCAATAAACATTTTTAGGACATCCTTTTTTCTTTTTTTGAGTTATTTTCTTAGGATGCATTCCTAAGGAATGAGATTATCAATACAAATGTTATGAGCATCGTTATGGATCAATACATGCTGCCACTTCTTTCATGTGAGTTGTATCAGTTTGTACCCATCGACATATAAGCTGACTGGTTTCAGGGCACCTGAGTGGCTCAGTTGGTTAAGTGTCCCACTTCGGCTCAGGTCATGATCTCACAGTTCATGTGTTCGAGCCCCACATTGGGCTCTGTGCTGACGGCTAGCTAAGAGCCTAGAGCCTGTCTTTCGATTCTGTGTCTCCGTCTCTCTCTGACCCTCCCCTGCTCACGCTGTCTCTCTCTCTCCCTCTCAAAAATAAATAAAACATTAAACAATTAAAAAAAAAGAAAAAGAGCTGACTGGTTTCACCACCATCTGTCCACATTACAAGTAATCAGTTGTAAACAGGTTCTGAATATATGAAGATCGAAAATCAAACTTCTTGGGTTCACATCCCTGTATAACCAAATACTAGTTACATGACCTTGAACAGGTTGCTAATAAATCAAAGCCTTCATTAGCTGTAAAATGGGAATGAGAATGTACACTTTTATGTGTATTGTTAGGATTAAATAAGATGACATCTACAGTTGAGCCCAGCGCCTACCACCTAGTAAATGTTAATTATTATTACTGTTGTTACTAGTATTTATTTTATTTCTTTAACTGTTAACAAGTTGAGTATTTTTGTGTGTGGTATTTTATGATTTTCGTTTTCTTTTGTGTGACTTAGCTGTTTCCATCTTTTGTCTTTTTGTTTTCTGAGGTTTTGTTATTCTTTTTTTTAAAGTTTATTTATTTATTTGGAGAGAGAAAGCACAAGTGAGGGAGGGTCAGAGAGAGAGAGGAGAGAAAGAATCTCAAGCATGCTCTGTACTGCCAGCACAGAGCCCAATGCAGGGCTCAAACTCACAAACCGTGAGATCACGAATTGATCTGAAACCAAGAGTCCGATGCTTAAATGACTGAATCACCCAGGCACCCCGAGGTTTTGTTTTTCTTAAACTGTAAGATGAGATATTTATAACACAACTTGTTTGACATTTATATTGATTTTCTTCTCTAATCTTTTTATTGTATGACATTTAAATATTTTATTTTACCTAGTTATCTTTTTGTTTACATTTTCTTACACTGTGTCAAAGCTGAGAAACATATTATCATCACTCTTCCAAAGACATATTTGCTAAATTTGAATGATTTAAAAACTATTTAATGCACTCTATTTTGGTGTTTGATTTCATGCATTAATATAAATCATTGTCTGGCCTCCTTTTTCCTGTCTGTAGAGTTATCTAGTCATCCCACTTAATAATAATCTTTTTTCCATTGTCTTATGATAACTTATTTTCCACACATTACCTTCTGTTATGTAACTGTTCTAATCAGTTATGGCTGTTATTTGACAATTTCTTTGAGGTCAGTGGGGCAAGTGGTGTCCAGGAATTTTCACTGTATTGAGAGAGTCCAACATTTACAAAGAAAGAAACTTGGTCACCATATTCTGTGTCACAAGGTAATTGTGAGTAGTGCACAAGAATTTAGTCTTACTTGAAAGCTATAAATCTTATCTTAGTAAATAACATAAAACTAGCTAATGATCACCAGCCATATTTTCTTCTCTCCTAAGGGATGGGCTTGAAAAAGAAAAGGGTGTGCTGGGGGTTTCTTACAACAGCACTAAAACAGCTTTTAAGCAGAAAATAACCTTATGTCAACTAAGACAGGTTATTCTCGTTATACAAACACACCTTTCACAATTTAGTCTTTTTATAATTATTTCCAGTCTATAGAACTCCATGAAAGATTATGCTGCAAATATATTTTTTGTTTATACAAAAATATTTTAAAGTACTTTATTTTACAGAAGGACCAGAAACGGACTTTCATTAAGCCACATCAGGACAGGTTGTTTTCAGAGGAAACACACACTAGTGCTAATAATTTGTTGCATAAAATTCCAATTATCTGTGGAGAAACATGGTGAACCACTTGGGTGTGGCATTTGGGGGAAGGCTAGCCTGGTCAGCTGTAAGCCATTTAATCATCTAGTGAAGGTGGAATCAGTGTACTTTTTCTTGATTGAAAAATTTTGTTTGGAGATAAATCTGGATAGGCCGTAGCAAATTGAACTGAACTAGGTTTATGGTTTTCTTCTAGTTCAATTGAGGCATAAAGAGATGGTCTTTATGGCCTTCTAACCATGCCTACTTTTCTTTTCTTTTTTTAAACATTTTTATTTATTATTGAGAGACAGAGAGAGACAGAGAAAAAGCATGGGAGAGGCAGAGAGAGGAGGAGACACAGAATCTGAAGGAAGCTCCAGGCTCTGAGCTGTCAGCACAGAGCCTGATGTGGGGCTCAAACTCACAAATCATGAGATCATGACCTGAGCCCAAGTCAGACGCTTAACCAACTGAGCCACGCAGGTGCCCCCATACCTACTTTTCTAATGATGGAAAGAAACACCATGGATTTGGTTTGATTCCATTTAGTTAAATGTGCAAAGAATTTAGTGAACTGCATCTCCATTCATGGAACTGTACTTTCTTTTAAGAGGAAAACGTGTTTTAGCTGTTACAGTTCAGTTTGGGGGGCAAGACCTACACATATGACAATTTAACCAGCAGTAAAAAACAGTTATATAAATCAAAGCCAAAGGATGGAACAGTGACCAAGTAAGCATTCAGAGGGGGAAAATCATTGTTGATAGGAGGAATAAGCAGCAACTGCCTAGGCAAGGTAGGATACAACTGGCTCTTAAAGGAGTGGATGGGTGATGAGATGGAAAATGGAGATCATTCAGGTGAGAACTGTCGAACGAAAGATACAGGGACTTAAATGAACAAACTGTGCTAAGGAAGCAATGATTAAATAAGACAAGTTGATATAGAAGAGATTAGAGGGAGGAACTTTGAGGCTGATTATGAACATCCTTGAATGACAAACTAAATAAGTAAAAGGAAAGTAGGTTTATTTACTTATTAACTTATTCAAGAGCTTTTTGAATCAGAATTCCAGATATCATTATAGATACATTTGGAATTTTGCCCATATCTTTTTCTCAAGTAGAATTACAGTAAAGGGTTCATCTGGATTTTGAAGAACATAAGAGGGTTAAAATACACACACGCACCAGGAAAGGCAAAGCACAGAGGATTTTTGGGGTGGTGAAACTATTCTGTATGACACTATGGTGGATACATGAATATATTTGTCCAAACTCATATAATGTACAACTCCAAGAGTGAACTCTAATGTAGACTTCAAATTCTGGAGGATAATGATGTGTCAATCATCAAGTTGTAACAAATAAACCACTCTCGTGGGGAATGTGGATAATAGAGGAGGCTGGCATGTGTGAAGGTAGGGGCTATATGTGGAACTCTGTATCTGGCACTCAATTTTGCTATGAACTTAAGCTGCTTAAAAAAAAAAGTCTATTAAAAAAGATTGGGGGTGCATGAGTGGCTCATCTGGTTAAGCACCTGACTCTTGATTTCAGCGCAGGTCATGATCTCAGGGGGTTTGAGACCAAGGCCCAACTCTGGCTCCATGCGGACAATGAGGAGCTTACTTAGAGTTCTTTCTCTCCCTCTCTTTCTGCTCTCCTGCTCTCTCTCAAAATCAACAAACATTAAAAAAAATAAAAAGTTTAAATAAAAGTTTAGATAACTAAGATAAAAGTTTAAACATGCATACTTCATAGGAGAAAGGTGTAAAGAATCTGATTTTTCAACTGTGATTTAAAATCTTTTTTTATTGCTTCTTTAATACTCTACTCTTAGAAATAATTTGACTACTTATCTCCTAAAAATTATATTTCTATTGTTAGTCCACTGGGCTGTCACCCTTCACATGTGCCTTAAAATATATCACCTCAATCTCCAAGTCTTATTTGTCAACCAGTCATACATGTTGATGTTGTATTACTCTACAAACCAAGTTACAGCTCATAGCTCCTGCTGCCTGGGCATGCTTGGCAAGGCAATGCAGAAGGAAGAGTTTAGGCACGCAGCAGCTGGATGTGCAGGACCAAAGTAGGTCCTACATCATTTCAGGACAAGGCTTTCCTTACATTTTTTTGTGTGTGCTTTTGGATAACCTCAACTCCCCTACTGGTTGAGGAAATTCAAGCGCACAGTTCAGGGAGTTAAAATATTTGTAATGAGACCTAAGAGGTGGCAAAGGACTAAATGCGTTTATTTTGTCTATCTGTTCCGTGTCACATAATTCTCTCATCTCATATTTCTTATAAACATTTTGACATTCTGTTGAATTTTCTCAAATTTCTTCCATCTGGAGAAGCACAGCATTTATCAGACAACTGCAACCATCTCATCTATTTTCAAACCCTGAACCTTCAGTTGCTCACCATAGTAAAAAATTTAACATACACTTGTTGAGTTGGGTCATACAGATTTTCCATTTTGAAAGAACATTAAAAAAAAAAAGAGTGGGGATTGATACTAATGAACTACAAGAAGGAATGATTATTTCTATCATCAGCTGTCAAAATTATTTTTGTTGTGTATAAAGCCCCAGACTTCCAGAGAGTGTTCTATAATCTTGCAATGTGCTCAGTGGCAAAGCCAGCTGGGCTCACACGTGTGCTGCTAGCCAGTGGTTTCTCTGGGTCTCAGATCTGTGAAGGCTGTTGGGCTAAATTACATCACCTGTTCCTTAACTTGACTCTATTCTCTTGCATGTGCTTGACATGCTGTTTTCCGATGGTAGTCCCCTGAGTCATTTGAGCTTGGAGTCTGAAATGCTTTTTGATCAGTCAAATGTCAGTACTTACAAAATGCTAGAACTTGATAAAGAGAAGAGTCTTCAGAATTTGTGGGCTGTGAGTGATATCTCTCAAGGTATTATCTGTTTATTATACACATCTCTTTAGGATAGTAGCACTTTCAGGGAAACAACTCAAAAGATTCAGATACCCACCATCAAAGAAAATCTGTGTAGAATTTGAGAATGTTTTTCTTTCAGCCTTGTTGGGCCCATAAATATATATTTTTGAAAACCATAAAATCTTTTAGTTTCCTTTTGTTTTTACTTGATATTTACCAGGAATATCTTCTCTTGTCTTGGAGCATTCTTTGTAAATATGGTTTTTGACAGTCACTTAATATTCCATTTTAGCCACTTGGCACTACTATTTTATTTTTAAAAAAATTTTTTAATTTAATTTTTTTTTTTTCTGAGATAGAGACAGCGTGAGCAGGGGAGGGTCAGAGAGAGACGGAGACAATGAACTGGAAACAGGCTCCAGGCTCTGAGCTGTCAGCACAGAGCCCGATGCGGGGCTCGAACCCATGAACCCACGAACCCACGAACCGTGAGATCATGCCCTGAGCCGAAGTCGGACGCTTAACTGACTGAGCCACCTAAGCGCCCCTTGGCACTACTATTTTAAAAACACATCTCTATTGCCAGAATAGAATGTGATTCTATTTTGGCTATTATACATAAGGCTAAGATGAATAATGTTGTACATAAGCTTTTTGAGTTGTTGCATTAAAAGCATTAAATATTTTTTAAAGTATTAAATGTTTTAAATTAAAAACTTTTTCTTGAAAGTATTTTTATGTGAAAAAATTCAAACACAGAGGTTGAGTCTATTACAATGAACCCCCACATTCCTGTCACCAAGTTTCAAAATTCATTAAGATTTTCACAATTATTAATATTTTCCCGCATTCATAAATGATTGCTTTCATTTTTCAGGTACTCACTGGAAAAAAAGAAAAAGACTTCCAGAAAGTTTGTGCCAAATTATTTTGCCATGAGCTGCCTCAGTAAAAATATTAGTGTGAAAAAACAAATTTTTATAGGCAAAAATTATTTTGGTGTTTTGATTTGCATTTATTTGATAGCCACAAGTTTGAAAGTACTCTTCAAACTTGTTAACAGTCAGTATTTATTCTTATTGGATCCTACATTCATATCCTTTGTCCACTTTTCTTTTCTGGGGCTTATCTTTGTCTTATTTAAAGAGCTCTATATAGGGGCGCCTGGGTGGCTTAGTCGGTTAAGCGTCCGACTTTCGCTTAGGTCATGATCTCGCGGTTCGTGGGTTCGAGCCCCGCGTCTGGCTCTGTGCTGACTGCCAGCTCAGAGCCTGGAGCCTGCTTCAGATTCTGTGTCTCCCTCTCTCTCTGACCCTCCCCTGCTCACGCTGTCTCTCTCTCTCTCCTAGAAATAAATAAAACATAAAAAAAATAAATAAGTAAAAAGCTCTATATAAAAGGGGTATTAGCCTGTCTGTCATAAACGTGAGAGTAGAGGCACCTGAGTGGTTCATTCCATTAAGCATCCTGCTTTGGCTCAGGTCATGATCTCACAGTTTGTGAGTTCGAGCCCGCCCCCCTTTGGGCTCTATACTGACAGCTCAGAGCCTGGAGCCTGCTCTGAATTGTGTCTGCTCCTCCCATGCTTATGCTGTCTGTCATTGGTATTTTCCCTAGATAGTATTTGTCTTTTACATTACATGTATGGTGTTTTCTGACATAGAATCATTTTTTTTCTTCGGTCCTTCCTCCCTTCCTTTTTCTTTCTTTTTTTTTCTCTCTCTCTCTCCTCTCTCTGTCTCTTTCTTAATGTGTTAAGTTTTAAGCCCAATGTGAGGCTTGAACTCATGACCCCAAGATCAAGAGTCACAAGCGCTACTGAATTTGATAACTTTCTTTTTGGTAAGGTTTGCATTATCTTTCTGCATTCTGGATTTAGCAAAATTCTATACCCAGAGGTGGTATAACTTGGTGATTGTGGGAGCTTTGGAGTCCTGCACACAGTTCAAATCTTCATCTGGTATTTACAAGCAGTGTGATTTGAAGCAAGATCATTAACCCCTTTATGCCTCAGTTTCTTCATCTGTAGAATAATTATATTATTACCTATTTTACAAAGCTGTTGTAGAGATTAAGACACTTTGAAACTCATGGTAAGTGCTATGCAAATAAATATTTGCTATTGTTCTTGTATATTTCACTCTTTAATTCAATTGAAGCATTTTGGTGTGTAAATAATAACTACAAAATCCTTTCAGGTAAGTCATGGCGTACATAAATCTTCAATTCTTTGTGGTGAACAAAGTTCAGCAGATGAGTAAAAGTATTTAAGAAAGGATTTATTTGTTTTTTTTTAAATTTTTTTAAAATGTTTTTATTTATTTCTAGGAGAGAGAGAGAGACAGCGTGAGCAGAGGAGGGTCAGAGAGAGAGGGAATCACAGACTCTGAAACAGGCTCCAGGCTCTGAGCTGGCAGTCAGCACAGAGCCAGACGCGGGGCTCGAACCCACGAACCGTGAGATCATGACCCAAGCGAAAGTCGGACGCTTAACCGACTAAGCCACCCAGGCGCCCCAAGAAAGGATTTAAAAAGAACTCTTCATCTCCTTACTGCTCATGAGATAGAATCTTGCTCATAAATCATCTTAGCATTATAGTAAAGTATCTAACTTTTAGAATTACATATTCTAAAGAAGAAACGTTACCTGTTATTAGCTAAACCTTGTCATTCAAAACATTGGAAACTCAGGAGCAGCAAAGTCAGGATCTGACAGAGAATCAGCTGAATTGAGTCTAGAACCAAGGCTTCTCTGGCCTAATTCTTTTCTAAGTAAAGAGTAAAAACAAAAACAAAAACAAAAACAAAAACAAAAACAAAAAACAGAACAAAACGCCAAACCATCTGCAAATATATCCACAACTCATTACAGCCTTACTACTTTGAAACTTCCTAATTCTTGAAGAAGGAAAAAAGCCTATCCCCTACTGTCAGTGGAAAAGAGGCTGTTTATAGCCAGATTTACACATACAAAGTCAAGTCAAGAATGAAGCAACTGGAAAGATTCACTTTCTCTTGAAATGGATATTTGAGGTCAAAGTAGGTTTTTGCACCTGAATTCTCTGGATATTTGCCACAATTCTTACTTTTGACTTGCTTATGAGGAATTTAGCCCATTGAAATGGAGCGATTGAAAAATGATCATCAGGCTTCAGGTACTATAGACCACCACTTAGGTAATGCAGGTCAAGCATTTTCTCACTGGATAATAAATATTTGTTGGGCACTCTTCTCAGCCCTGGCCCTGCAGAGGAGAATCAGTCTGGGCGCCTGCCCTCATGAAGCCTATATTCAAGAGAGATTGAAACAAGTTAAATGTCAAGATTCTTTCAGAGTGATAAATACAGTTCTTCTGGAAGGGCAGTTATGTCACTGTGGACAGCTGGGATCTGGGGGGTGTAGGATCCCACTTTAGAAGATGCCATCAGGGAAGTCCTTTCTGAGGTGAGGAGCATCAGAAGCCTTGGTGGAAGCAGCCAACTAAGTAAATATCTCAGGGAATGGGGCAGCAGACAGAGGGAACACAGAGTACTTAGGACTTGAGATCCAGAAAGGGTGTCTGTGTAATCTACTGGGTTTCCTCTTGTTACTCAATCTTGTGTTTGTTAATCTAGGGAGACATGATATACAATCATCTGGGGAGGATACTTGATAGATAATTTTAGCCATAGTCCTTGTAGATGAAAAAGGGCTTTGGCTTCTCTCCATTACCCTGCAGATATGTCAATCTCATCTAAAAGGTGATGGGAGGGGGAAGGCTTTTAAGAGGGCCTGACAACCAAAAACAGCACATTTTGATTTTCCTTGAGTGTGCTAATGTTAGCACAAATACTGGCTGTGCTGCCAGGATATTTCCACACACGTGGCCACAGAGATGATAGAGGTAGTCATTTATTGATTTGAGTAGTTGCAACATTTTTTCCTTTTAACTAGAAAGCTCACGTTCTGGCAATTTCTTCCAGAGCTCCCTAGAAAAGGCAGTTTTGTGAGAATGATGTTCCATCTTGATTTCTCACATGTTGATGTTCTGGAAAGCAGTCAAATTGACTACCTGGTTCACTTTCTCCATTGAATAGTAAAAAAAAAAAAAAAGACCTAACAAAGAAAATATCAGAAAAACCTTTTTAACAGATCACTTCTTTTTAATTCCAGGACTAACCCTTGGGAAGTCTCAGTTTTTTAGCTCTCCCTTTGGACGGGTCATTCTGCAGAAGCAGAGAGTTAGAGAAGATGAAATGTGTCCAATGAGGGAAGAGTTTGGTTTCGTTTTCTTGTTTGCATTTTTATCAACACCTTCAGGAATTCCTAACACATTCAAGGCCCTCAATAAAATAAATACCAGCTAAATAAATTAAAGGTGGAAGAATCAAAAAGATATATTTTTCCCTACTCTTCCGTATGATTTTCTCCTTCAGAGAAGGCAGTCCTGAGAGTTCGGAGTGACTGACTGGAGGAGGGCCCAAAAGCCTATACTCCAAAATGCCTGCTCAGCTTCTCTACTTGAAAGTCCAACTTTGTGTATCCAAAACTGATTCCTGGATCTTCCTTATCCCCATTTCTGCTCACTCATCACCCTCTTTTTGGTTGATAACGACCTCATCCTTTCAGTTGCTTAAACCAAGATGCATCTGCAAGATGCATCCAGAATCTTATCACTTATTACATCTATGATTGAAGCCACCATCGTGTCTTATTTGGTTTATTGTAACAGCTGTCTACCTGGTCTCCTTCCCTCATCTGATGTATTCTGAGGAGAACAACTAGATTGATTCTTAAATATATGTGTATATATCTATATCTATACATATGTCTGACAGGTCATGTCATTCTGTTCACCACTGGCTCTGATCTCACACAGTATAAGCCCAAGTTCTCACAATGGTCTATAGAGCCCCATATGATCTGTGGCCCCTCCCATCCTACCATTAATTCTCTGACCTCATCTGGCGAGCTTCTCCCGCTACTCACCCTGCTCCATCCCCACGGGTCCCTTCACTGTGCCTTGGCCAGGCTTGCTCCTGCCTCAGGATCTTGGCACTGGCTATGCCCTACCTTGAAAATTTCAGTGCTTGTTTTTTCAACTCCTTTAAGACTTTGCCCAAATGGTAACTTTTCAAGGAGGATTACCCTGACTACACTATTTATTTATTTATTTATTTGTTTGTTTGTTTATTTATTAATTATTTTTTAAATGTTTTTATTTATTTCTAGGAAAGAGAGAGAGAGACAGCGTGAGTAGGGGAGGGTCAGAGAGAGAGGGATTCATATTCTGAATTAGGCTCCAGGCTCTGAGCTGGCAGTCAGCACAGAGCCCGACGCGGGGCTCGAACCCACGAACCGCGAGATCATGACCCAAGAGAAAGTCGGACGCTTAACCGACTAAGCCACCCAGGCGCCCCTTGACTACACTATTTAAACATTCAACCTATTCCTCTGTACTCTCAGTCTCCCTTCTGTGCTATTTTGTCTTCTAGCACCAGTCACCATTAAACATTGCATTTCCAGATGCATTAGGTTTTTGGTATGTCTTTCTTCTGTTTTATTATGTGTTTCACAAGAACAGGGATTTTTTTTTTTTACTGTTCTATTGATCGCTGTATCCGCCCGCCTGACACATAGTAGGAGGTCAACACATTTTGTTGAATGGATTAAAGAATCCATTAATGAATTAAAGAATTCAAAAGTGCATTTAGTACCTGCTCTGTATACTACTAACAGGACCAAGATGAACTAATTTTGTTTTATTGAGCACTGATGGGTGTCAGGCACAAGGAATGAACTGTATAGCAAAGGAAAAATGACTCCTATTCTAGAAATATTTAACATTTATCAAGCATTTCTGTGTGGCAGGTACTATATTAAGGGCTTTATAGACTTTATTTTGTTTAGTATTCACAACAACCCTACAAGGTGGGTATTTTTCAGATGATGAAACTCAGGTGTAAGAGAGGTTGAATCATTTGTCCAAGGTCACACAGCAAGTAAGTGGTACAGTAAGGATTTGAACCCAGGCAGTGTGACTTCATAGTCCCATAGATTAGCCAATATGTTCTAGTGCCTGAGGGAAGTTACAGTGTAATGCAGAAGCTGGACTTCAAATAAGTAATCATACAAACACATTTTTAAAAAAATGTTTATTTATTTTGAGGGAGAGAGAGAGAAAGGGGGAGGGGCAGAGAGAGGAAGAGAGAGAATCCCAAGCAGGCTCTGTGCTGCCAGTGCAAAGCCTGATCCCATGGACCATGAGATCATGACCTGAGGCGAAATCAAGAGTTGGATCTTTAACTGACTGAGCCATCCAGGCACCTCCATAAAAACACATTTAATTGAAGGCTGGGCTTTGTGCTGTAGAGGGAAAGATGAATTCCTTGAAATCTTATATGATTTATTTTTTCCTTGAAAGCCTGACATCTAGTAGTCTCTCAGTAAATGCTGATTGAATGAATACCATTCTCCTGAGGCACAAACCACTGCTCCAAGAGGAAGTTAACCATTATGTGGAGAACTATTTGAAGTGTGTTATCCTAGAGTAAGAGTTTAGGGATCTGAAAGAGGTGATAGGACTCCTGATGCTGCATGTCTTCTAAAGGTGTGAACAACCCAGCGAATCTCACATGATAATCATGGACTGATAACAACATAGTGATCATTCTTTGATGATGATGATAAGATTCATTTTTCAACCACAACTTCAAAAGGCAGCTATTTTATATCCTTCATGTCGCAAGGCCAGTACAACATTGTGTCTGAGGACAACAACACTATATTGCACACACAAAAATGTTAACAGGGTAACTTTGATGGTAAGTATTCTTCCCATATACATACATAAAATAGACCCATTTTGTTAATATCTCTTCTTATGTCTTTAAAAATTTTTTTTTAAATTTTTAGGTGTTTATTTATATTTGAGAGAGAGACAGAGCATGAGCAGGGGAGGGGCAGAGAGAGAGGGAGACACAGAATCCAAAGCAGGCTCGTGTCTGAGCTATCAGCACAGAGCCTGACATGGGGCTAGAACCCACCAACCGCGAGATCATGACCTGAGCCGAAGTCAGACACTCAGCTGGCTGAGCCACCCAGGCACCCCTCCTCTTCTCACACCAGATTCGTTCTTTACTGTTATATGCTTCCTTCTTCTTCCTCTTCCTTTTCCTCTTCTCCTTCTTTTCCCCTTTCCTTTTCCTCTTCTTCTTCTGCTTCACTAAAATGCAAACTACCAGAGGCAAGATTCCAGTTTGTACATCCTGGTATCCCAGACACCTCACACAGAGTTCTGTATGCATTCATTGTTCAGTACATACCTATAGGATAGAACCAGTTTGACTATCTCCCCCAACTCAATAATTATTTTTCACCAATAATTTTTGTCTTCCAAATACGACAGGTAACCCACAGAACCTTTCCCTTCTGAGGGAGGATATGAACTCTATTCTTTTACTTATATATTGTTTAAATTTTAACTAGGCTTCATGTCCAACATGGGGCTTGAACTCATGACCCTGGGGTTAAGAGTTTCATGCTCTACTGACTGAGCCATTCAGGTACTCCTGGAATTTATTCTTTCAGAAGCAAAGTTTGAGTATGTATACAGGATATAGAAAAGCCAAGAATTTAAAATATCAAAGAAAATGATAATAAATTATAAAGATGATTTAGGATGGGGAACACAAAATATTTAATACTGGAAAAAAGTTCTGGGGATATTTGAACTATGCTGCTCCATATATTATGAAGTCTGGTGAAATTGCATACAGATGGTCACTGTGTTACTGTACAAGATATTTAAAGTGGAATTTTCTAATCTAGGCCTCATGAAACAACTTGCCTCACATAGAATATTTTCCTGAAAATTTGTGGTTGTTTCTATTACTTTGGTTTCTAAAAATTTAGCAAAATTTGTCTTTAGATTCTACAAAATCTCATTTAAAAATGTATAGTTAGCAAGTTGAATATACAGATGAAATGCTAAAAACAAAAATTCAAACATTTTGTTCTCAGTATATTTAGTGGAATTTGTTCATTTTGCTCAGCTTATCAGAGTGTCATTAAGTGATCGACATTTTGCAGAGTCTGAGTTGCAGGAGTGCAAATTAGATTATATGAGCATATGAGAACAATAATTTACCTTTTATTATTCCTATACAGTTTGTAAAAAGACAAATATTGGGTCAAAAATAGCCCATTTAGAAATTCTAACAAGATATGTTAATAAAATGAAAAAAGAAATCAATATCCTGTATGTGTAGAAGTAATGATTCTAAAGTCGAATGATTAAATGTTTTTTTTAAGTTTATTTATTTTAAGAGAGAGAGAAAGAGAGAGAGAGAGAGAGAGAGAGAGAGAGAGAAAGTGTGTGTGTGTGTGTGTGTGTGTGTGCACAAGTGGGGTGGGGTGCAGAGAGAGACAGAAAATCCCAAGCACAATCCTCACTGTCAGTGCAGAATGTGACCCCAGGCTTGAACTCACAAACCATGAGATCATGACCTGAGCTGAAATCAAGAGTCAGCTGCTTAACTGACTTGAACCACCCAGATGCTCCCATATGACTAAGATTTTCAATACCAAAGATGCCAGAACTGACGTATTCAAATAATGAATACCTTTTCCTCAAAAATAGCAAAAATAGTTACCTTGGGAGAAATATACTTAAAACATGATGTTATTGATAAATATTGTTAATATATACTGTTGATATTATGTTAATACATGTTGTCTTAATACATACTGTGTGTGTGTTTTTTTTAAGTTTACTTATTTTGAGAGAGAGAGAGAAACAGAACACATGAATGGGGGAGGGAGACAGAGAATCCCAAGCAGGCTCCACACTGTCAGCACAGAGCCCGATGCAGGGCTTGAACTCATGAACTCTGAGATCATGACCTGAGCTGAAGTCAAGAGCCTGAGGCTTAACCAACTGAGCCCCCCAGGCACCCCTTAATACACATTGTTATTGCTGTTGTTAAAGTTGAACTATTTTTATAACCCATTTTTTGATATTGTTTTCAAAGCCCAAGGAACATGTTTTGGATACCGTTGCTGGTATGGTAGTCAAGGAGATGTGCTGCTCAGATCTCCCTTCAAGAAAAGACTTGTTTGGGGGCACCTGGGTGGCTTGGTGGCTTAAGCACCTGACCCTTGATTTTAGCTCAGGTCATGATCTCATGGTTAGGTTGGTGAGTTTGAGCCCTGCATGGCACTCTGGGCTAACAGCACTTGTTTGGAATTCTCTCTCTCTCTCCCTGTCTTTACTTCTCTCACTCTCTCTCTCAAAATAAATAAATAAACAGTAAAAAATCCAAACAAACCTCTTTTTAATAAAAACAAAAACTTGTTTGTTACCTGGCTGCCAAAGGGTGTGTTCAGCTTACAGCTTCACTTATTGGCTTGTTCAGTGTTGGCCTCAGCTTTCAAGGTGAGGTCATACTCTTCTCAGAGGGGTTTTCACCAGTGTCCAAGCAAGGCTTATGTGGTCCAGCCACTTTGCCTAACATGAAGTCCCTGTGTTGGGAAGCCTTTGCTGTATACTCTCTGCTGAGCTGGCAGGTGTACATCTCAGCCTGGCATTTAGCTCTGCCCATCTGGCTTCTTCTCCTCTTTTCTTCCTAATTAGGTGTTACTCACTGACACACTTCTTGCACTCCAATCTTCTATCTACTTTCCAGAGGAAACAACCTGTGACAACTGGTAATAAATTCATGCATTTACTTTTTAAAAAATGTAGTGCTTCATATTTACTAATCACCTTCTAACTACTAGAGATACAGAAAGAACAAGACATGGCCCTTACCTTGAAGGGCTCATTATGGTCTGATGGAAGTACAAATAGACAGGCACTGATAACAGAACATAATGAACAGTTTGGTGGGATAAATACAACATAATGGGACTTACTGAAGCCTTTGGCAAGTCTGGGAAGATTTCTTAAAGACATGATTTCTAAAGTGATATCTAAGAAAGCCTATCGGGAGGACATAACATTCCAGGAAAATGAAAATGCCTGCCTAAAGGTTTGGTAGTGGATGAGAGAGTATAAGGCATGTTGGATTAATAAAAAGAAGTTCTAAAAGGCTGGAGCAGATAGACGGGAAGAAAATTTTAGAATAATTTAGAGGAAACCCCAAGAGGGAAATTCTGGATTTTCTTCCATTCAGTGTTGAGGATCGGGTAGAGAGAGAAGCAAGAGATGAAATCCAAGAGATAAATAGGGACTAGATTAGGAATGTCATTTGTTGACTATGTTAAGGAATTTGATCTTTATCTTGAGGATGACAGGGTGTTAGGAAGCCAATTTAAATAAAAACAGACCAGATCTAAGATTCAGAAGAACCATTTTGGATGCAATGAGGAAACTCCAATACCATGAGGTGGAGCAGCAAGGAGGATAGTTAAGGAGCTATCCTTAAATATCAGGAGGCAGACTGGCAGATGGGAGCTTGGACTAGAATAATGACCATTGGGATGAGGCTAAGTGGATAAATTTGATACATATGGAGGTAGAATTGAATAGACAAAATTAAGAAAGATCACCAAATTTTTGGCTTAGGCAACATGGCTGATTGCTGCTTACCAACCACAGGAAACCTAGAAGGATTTGATGCATTCTTGCTGGCTTGAAAATGGACAGGGCTACATAGTAAGGCATATGAGCAGCCTCTACAGCTGAGAGTGGGTGACAGCCAGCAAGGAAATGGGGCACTCGGTCCCACTACTGCAAGACGTTGAAATCTGCCAACAAAAAGGACAAGCCTGGAAGTGGGGGTGGCACTGGAGGTGATAAACTGTTAATGAGACAAGAAGGTATTACTTCCAAAGAGTCAACAGGTAAGTGGAGCTATGTGAGAGCCAGTTTGGTGCAATTGCCTAGCAAAACGTACTTAGGTTTTGGGATATAGGAGTAAAGGAGTCTTGTGAAATAAAAGTGTGTGTGTGTGTGTGTTTTAAGGAGCTTAGGAGTTGAGGAGAAGTGTGTAGCAGCATAGTGAATGCTTTCTGAGCAAGGGAAGGAGAGGGAAAAAGATCCTGTATATCAGTAGTTGAAAAGACAGCTCTGGTCTTTGGGGGGGGGGGTGCGGGGGGGACAAGACAGTGATTTTGCAGGTGAATCACAGAGCAGATCTTACTACAATTCTGTAGAGGTAGACTAATGCCTAGGATAGACTAAGCATGAGGCACAGGGAACTAAGAACTGAGAGGTGGACAGGTGGACAAGACATCAGAATGGCCTTTCCTACTCTGGAGTGGGCATCTTACTGACTACCCACTCCCTGTTCACACTGCATCAGCCCCTAGGATTCAGGAATAATTTAGGAGAAGCCCCAAGAGAGATTCTGGAGTTTCTTCTGGAAAGTGGGTTAGAACCAGAGTTAATATTTTATCATTCATTACAATTTGTGCTTATGAAGCAAAAGCCAAAGAAGTCCGGCTGCCACTCCAGCCAAAAAACCATTAGGATACCTTTGCTTACTTTGTGTGTCGCCCAAACCCAGACTGAAGACACTTGGGAATAATACGTTTCTCTGATTCTCTTGTCATCCTGAAGCTAAGTCCCCAGATTTACGTCAGAATTCAGACTGTGTCATAATTGCCAATGTGGAATGCTCATTTATTTGGTTATTTTTGGTAGGGTGAACCTTTCTTGTAATCTGGAGTTGGGAAACATCCTGAAAGCAGGCCTGCATTTTTTCCGGTTATATGTCTGATATAAATCACTCTGTTAAAAGTGGCAACTGTTATATCATAATGGTAAATAATATTTACTTATGTATTCAACAAATACATGTTGAGTCCTTACTATGTGTTAGATACTGTTCTAGATGTTACAAATTTAGCAATGAATAAAATAGAAAAAAATTCTCTGCTTTCATGGAGAGAGAATAAGTGAAGTAAATAAAATATATCTTATGTTAGATGATGGTAAGTACTCAGGAAGAAAATAAAGTCAAGGTGAAGAGAGAGCCTCTGGGGGTATGTTTTAGGACAGGGTGGCTGGGGAGGGCCCTGGCTGGAAAAGAAAGCTGAGAATAAATGGAAAGAAGAGGCACAAGCTGTCTTGTAGTAGGCATCTTTACCTGGTACCTTATCAACAGTTTACTCTTAAGTATTTGAATGACTCAATAATACAGTAACAGTTCTTTTTATTAAAAAATTTTTAACATTATTTATTTCTGAGAGATGGGATAGCATGAGCAGGGGAGGGTCAGAGAGAGAGTGAGACAGAATCTGAAACAGGCTCCAGGCTCCGAGCTGGTTGTCCGCACAGAGCCCAATGCGGGGCTCAAACCCACGAACTGTGAGATCATGACCTGAGCCGAAGTCGGCCACCCAACCAACTGAGCCACCCAGGTGCCCCAAAAATAATTTTTTTGAAGTAATGTCTATATCCATCATGGGTCTTGAACTTACAACTCTGAGATTAAGAGCTGCGTGCTCTACCAACTGAGCCAAGTAGGTGCCCCAACACAGGAACAGGATTGGCCAAAAGCTTTTAATGTAACTTTAAAAAATTTTATGCATTTGATTTGTGTTTATCATGGAGAGAGTCAGTTTGTCTCTGTCAAATTGAGAGGTGGTGTTTGCTTTATCTTAGTTCACAGAGAGAGACTCTAATCTTTTAAAAATAATTTATTTATTTATTTTGATAGTGAGAGAGAGAGAGAGAGAGTTCAGGGGAAGGGCAGAGAGAGGGAAAGAGAGAATCTCAAGCAGGCTCTACTCTGTCAGCGTAGAGCCCCACATGTGGCTAGATGTGATGAGCAGTGAGATCATGACCTGAGCTGAAATGGAGAGTTGGACACTTAACCAACTGATCCACCCAGGTGTCCCAAGACTAATCTTGAGCAAAAGTTTTGACCTGAAATCTAATGTCTGCCACTTTTAAGAATTTCTTCCTTTCTATATTGGATACTGGATAGACAGTGAAGGAAAATCAGCGTGCCTAGAATGAAGAGCAATCTAGTGAGACAATGTTAAAATTTTGGGGAAGCTTAGAGAATATTTAGTTATTCCCCACCCTGTTACAGCAGGAGAAACTGAAGGACTGATTTAGGCGAGGACTAATGATTATTCCTTGGCAGATTAGATCTCCATCTTTCTGCCTTAAATTCACCGATATCTCCATTAAACTCCATGTTCTCCCGAAGTAATGATGAAGAAAGAATGTTTTCATTATAGGGGCGCCTGGGCAGCTTAGTCGGTTAAGCATCTGTTACAGGTTCATCAGGTCATGACCTTACAGTTTGTGAGTTTGAGCTCTGTTTTGGGCTCTCTGTCAGCACGGGGCCCTCTTCAGATCCTCTGCCTTCCACTCTCTCTGCCCCTCCCTTGCTTGAGCACTCCCTTAAAAATAAATAAATATTTAAAAAAGATTATTTTTACTCTAGACCTCTCAGTGCCCACCACTGAGGCTCAGCTGTGGTTTTATTTCCTTGTGAGTCGATCATTCCCAGAAGAGAATTATGAACAGAGTTAGAGGGAATTCGAACACATTGTTTGTGCATTCACTCTCCATCTTCTGAAATTTCTTGCTCCAGTTTGGCTTCTTGAAACAAGCCAAGGTGTAGCAAAGTCCATTCCTATTAGCTCTCTGTGCATAATATTTTCTGAGTTATCTCACTGGTAGCCTCTGACGGCCACGAAAAGAAAACAAACACAGTGACTGACAGAGGGAAACGAATTCTGTTATTCAGATTATGAATATGTACAGAGTGGTTTGGATGGGACCTTGGAAAATTCTGCTGATTCCTGTGGAAGTATTTATGCTTTGATGGCATGTCATTACAGATCATCTTACAAAATGTAAATTGAAAAAATACCGGTGGGTTGAAGTCAGGGATGTCATTACGTGCCCAAGCTATTTCCCCCAAATAGCCTTGCGGGTTCGTAATTCCTGCTTAATACAATCCAATATTTTTTGCTATCTATATTCTTTACTACATAGTTTCAGTGATATAATGAAATACCTTTAAATCTCCATACATTTCCTTACCTAAGATGATGCTTTGAAAAGCTTAAAGAGCTACACGGACATGATCTGTTGAGTCTGAATAGATCTTTCTAGGGGGTGTGGGACAGGCTGAGGTGAGAATGGGCCATGACCACAAACCAATTCATGAGCAGTTGATACCACCCACAAGCTGGATCAAAACACAAGATCAGAGTCAAAAAGAGCACATGCACAGGACAATGGAGACTGGAACTCCTGTGCAGAGGTGAGGATGGAGTTGTGTGGGCTGTAGCGGTGCTTCTGCTAAGGCCTGAGGCACAGCCCTGTGGTTTGTGTGGGGAGGACAGGAGGGGGAGGTTCTTCCTTGGTTTTCAAGCCATAATGTTCTAACATCTGTTCATGAAACCTTTCCAGATTCCTTTAGAGGCAGGCTCACTCTGGTCTTTGAGCTACCAAAGCAATTGTGTTACTTCTATACTTCATAGCTCTGTGCTATCACTTATGTCACAATCTTTATAGATTCCTTTATGGGACAGTGCTTTGCACATACCAGGTACACAAGAAGCATACATTGACTTGAGTAGATAAACCTTAATTCAGATAGAGCTTTCCTCAGGGCCTGGCACATAGACATTCATTTACTATGAACTATTCTTATTTCTACTACAAACATTTATTGAATTGAAACAATACATCAGAATTTAAGTACTTGTTCTGCCAACTGGTCTTTTGGCTTGTAACAGTTATTATGAGAATTCAGGAATAAACTTTGATGATTAAAATATAATATTTTTGGGGTGCCTGGGTGGCTCAGTTGGTTAAGCATTTGAATCTTGATTTCGGCTCAGGCCATGATTTCACAGTTCGTGAGTTTAAGCCCTGCATTAGGCTCTGTGCTGACAGCATGGATCCTGTCTGGGATTCTTCCTCTCTCGCTGCCCCTTCCACACTTGTGCTCTCTCTGTCTTTCAAAATAAATAAATACTTAGCACAAAATAGAATATTTTTAATGTCCAGAGAAAAGTGTGTTTTAAATCTTTTTTTTTTTTTTAATGTTTTATTTATTCCTAGGAGAGAGAGAGAGACAGCGTGAGCAGGGGAGGGTCAGATAGAGAGGGAGTGACAGACTCTGAAACAGGCTCCAGGCTCTGAGCTGGCAGTCAGCACAGAGCCCGACGCGGGGCTCGAACCCACGAACCGCGAGATCATGACCTAAGTGAAAGTCGGACGCTTAACCGACTAAGCCACCCAGGCGCCCCAAGAAAAGTGTGTTTTAAAATAGTTCTTGTTCTCTGATAACTGATACTGAACTAAGGACCGAAGTTGAATTGATTTGAAACAAATACCTGAGACTTTAAATATTTTGAGTCCACAGAGGCCATATTTGGAATACAAAATGATTAAGAATAAAAATAATTAAAACCAACTTGCATTGATCACTCAAGACCTATATAGAAAGAGCCTTGAAAAACTCAAGAATGTTCACAGAAATAAGATGAGACTTTCTAAAGGTTAGGATTTGACCCATATGCATGATGTGTTGGAAACCATACTACACAAATGAGAGATGGTAAGGATAAGAGAGAGAGAACACGGACTCAGCTGCAGCCTGGTCATTGTCTTGGACACTGGACCTACGACAATATTATCTGTGGACTGATTCCAATAACAAAAGTCTGTTCTTTCATGGTTTGGACACTATAAACTGTGACTTTTCAAGGATTTCTGTCAACAGGGAAGGAAATGAGTTTTCCCCATTTTGTTGTCTTTGTTGGTGAGACTTATGAGTTTCTTGAATATAGGAATGAATTATAACAATATGTACAGTGGTGTGTACTACCTAAAATTTATACTTTCTTATCATTTTAAATATTTTTAATGTTTTTATTCTTTCATTATAGGTAGATGTTATATCTGATAAAGGTAGGAATTGTGTTTATTACTCTGTGTATCCCCGAATATGTCATTATTGATGAATATATTATAAATTTACTTTAACAATTTGATGTAACATTTAAGCCAGTTTGATTTAGTAAAAAGCAATGGTAATTGTCTTATGAAGGCTGGCAGTCAGTCTGTTTGTAATATTTTACTCCAATTATTCGAGCATAGGCTTTCAAGTATTTGGGGGATCTTTTTTTGAAAATTCTTATTTTCCCGAGATTAAAATCTATACTTTATATATCATAATGAGAGTGAATGCCCCATCTAGAATTAATCCTTGGCTCCTTTTAGAATCTCTAGTTCAGCCTACTTGTCTCTACTCCAGTCTCCACTATGTCCGTCAGGGTGACCCAGAAGTCCCTATAAGGTGTCTATCTCTGGCGCCTGGGCCTTCAGCAGTAGCTCATACTCCAGCGCACCTGGCTCCCACGTCAACTCCTCAGCCTTCTCCCCAGTGGGCAGCAGCAGGAGCTTCAGAGGTGGCCTGGGCACCAGCATGAATGTGGTCGGGGGCTACTCAGGGCCGAGGGCCTAGGGGGCACCACAGCTGTCTCAGGGAACCAAAGCCTGCTGAACCCTCTTATGCTGGAGGTGGACCCCAAAATCCAGGGGTGTGCATCGAGGAGAAGGAGCAGTTCAAGACCCTCAACAGCAAGTTTACATCCTATATCAACAAGGTATGCAAACTGGAGCAGCAGAATGAGATTCTGGAGACCAAATGGAGCCTCCTGCAGCAGCGGAAGATGGCTTGGAGCAACCTGGACAACATGTTTGAGAGCTACATCAGCAGCTTCGGGTGGCAGTTGGACACACTGGCCCAGGACAAGGTGGAGCCAGAGCCTGTCAGCAGGCGGAGCTGGTGGAGGACTTCAAGAATAAGTAGCGGCGGGGGTGGGGGGGGGGTGGGGCCTGAGTGGCTCAGTCGGTTCAGCATCCGACTTCGGCTCAGGTCATGATCTCACAGTTCGTGGGTTTGAGCCCCGCATTGGGCTCTGTGGTGAAAGCTAGCTCAGAGCCTGGAGCCAGCTTTGGATTCTGTGTCTCCCTCTCTCTCTGACCCTGCCCTGCTCATGCTGTCTCTCTCTCTCTCTCAGAAATAAAATAAACATTAAAAAAAAAAAGAGTAAGTAGGAAGAAGAGACCAAAGAGCATGCAGAGAGCATGCAAGAAGGCTATGGGTGAAGCTTCCGTGAATGAGGCAGAGCTGGAGTCCTGCCTAGAGGGGCTGGCCGGCGTGTGAAGGCAAGAGCTGAGAGCAGCTGCAGATCTCCGACAGCTCTGCGCTCTACTCCGTGGACAGCTGCTGCCTCCTGGACTGGATGGCATCATCGCCGAGGTTAAGGTCCAATACAAGGAGATCGCTAACTGTAATCCGGCCGAGGCTGAGACCATGGACCAGATCAAGCATGAGAGCTGCTGGCACTGGCTGAGAAGCACAGGGATGACCTCCATAGCATAAAGATGTGAGATTTGTGAGATGAACCCAAAACACTGGCCAACTCCAGGCTGAGATCGAGGGCTTCAAAGGCCAGGGGGCTCCCCTGGAGGCTGCCCTTGCTGATACTGGGCAGCGTGGGGAACTGGTCACTAAGGATGCTGATGCCAAGTGGAGGCTGCACTGCAGTGAACCGAGCAGGCCATGGCAGGACAGATGTGTGAGTACCTGGAGTTTGTGAGCATCAAGCTGGTCTTGGCTGTGGAGATCGCCACCTTCTGTAAGCTGCTGGAGGGCGGGGAGGTCCAGCTGGGGTCTGGGATGCAGAACATGAGTAACCATACCAAGGCTGCAGATGGCTGCTCAGGTGGGCTGAGCTCCGCCCACTGGGGGAGAGGGGGTTGCCTCCGGAGCCCTGGCCACAACTACAGCCTGAGCTCCTTCTAGTCCAGTTTCTGCTGTGGCGGGGCTCCAGTTCCTTCAGCCGAGTCAGCTCCTCCAAGGCTGTGGTTGTGAAGAAGGCTGAGACCCCCAATGGGAAGCTGGTGTCTGAGTCATCTGATGTCCTGTCCAACTGAACAGCCATTGAGGTTGCTCCCAGCCCCTCACTGCTGTGGCTGCCATAGAGCCTTTGGGGGAAGGGGCTGTGCAGGGCAACGAAGGGAACAGGAGACACCCACCTGAGGCTCAATTCCAGTCCTCAGTCCACCCTCGTGGGGAGTCTACTGCCCTGGGCATTCCCTCTTGCCTTTGACCCCAACTAAAAGCCAATTCAAGTGTCTTTTCCCAAATAAAGCCTCAGCTGGTTCTGCCAACCGCTCCTCCAAGTCCCCAAAAAAGAGTGAAAAAGAATAGCCATATTTGCAACACATAAATAACAAATGTTTAACCCAGAATATATAGAGAATTTAAACAAAGGAATAAGAGAAAGATTAATAACCAGAGTAGAAAAATGAAAAATATGTGAATTATTTAGGAAATGGAAACCACAGACAATACACCATTCTATTTTCACCAGACTAAATTGATAAAAATTATCTAATTCCTGAATAGGAAGGCATTGTTTTACTCGCTTTACAAGCAGTAGCTTATTTAATTCTCTCAATAGCTTTATAAAGTATGTTCTATAATTATCTCTAACAGATGGGGAAATGGAGGCACAGAATGGTGTAATAATGTTTGCAAGGTCACACAGCATTTAGAAGTGTGCAATGCAGGGTCGATGCAGGGTTGGAGATTTGCAGCATATTTGAGACGGTAGGTTGGGGAAGGAAGCATGGAAGACTTGAATGTGGGCTTTTTAAAATTGTTTTTTTTTTTTTATTTTAATGAACAGGCCTGGAAATGTGGTTCATCACTTTAATCCACATTCCACCACGAGAGGTCTGTGACATGACCTTACCTAACATTGCAGCTTCCTCCTCAGGTTTTAGGGACATTTTATGGGTGACTTGGGCTTTTATAATGGCAGAGGTAAATGTGCCATCAGTGAAAAGGCTTCCTTTGGAGGTCAGAGTAGCTGTTTGCTCTGCTTTTTGGGCTCCTAAGACTATGCCAACAAACACTTGCTTATCAGTTGCTTATGCTGGCAGCTTGGCTTGAACCTAACTACCACTCTCCAGCCCAGATCTAGAAAAATGCAGAAATGCTCTCTCTCTCTCTACCAAATCCAAACAGGAATAAAAATGCTGGGTCTTATTCCTATTGGGAAATATCCAAAGTTATTGTGACAGTACTGTATTTTGAGCAATGTTGGCTATTTGTTTTTTGGAGCACAAAGCAAGCAATAAATCTGTCACCCTGAAAAATCAGGTTGTGACCTAGAGGAAGGAGCAAATTGTGACTTTAGGCAAAAAAGAGTGACCTACCAGGGAGGATAATTTATCATGATAACAAAATTGCTGGTGCTCTCCTGACCGACCAGGAAGAAGGGCTGCAGTAAGCAAATTCAGGAGATGCAAGCGTCCGAATATTTTTAACTGATCAATATTTCCAGAGTTCACAAGCGGCCAAAAAACTGTCATTGTTCAGAGTAAGTACACTGCTCACCTGATTTGTAAAAGGAAAAACGGAGAGCTTTAATTATTCTCTTAAAAAAAAAAAAAGCCACCACTCAACAATAGGCATTCTTTGTAAAATGAAAATAAATATTCTCCTGGGGCTTTAGGTGAGAATTCTTGATTTTTATGGGGAAGCAGGAGATAATGTTACCTGAAGATGCTTAAGGAAATTGACTACTAGGGATTAATGTCCTTTACCCACTCTCAGGTTAAAACTCTTCAGGCTGGAGAGGAAACCAAGCAAATAATATCATCTAGGGAACTACTGATAAAATAAAGACTTAGGCAAAGCTAAAGTTTACTTAAGACAATAACACTGTCTTTCCACTAATGGTGGGTACCTTGCATTTGCTCCTTCAGGTTACTGGACCTGCTACTCCACTCTGCACCATGTCTGAGAGGCAGCTTCAAAGGGCTGTCTGTCCTGGACTGTTGGTTGGGTTCAGTCAATGGGCGGCACCTGCTGGAGAGGAGAGGGAAGAGGAGGCTGGGATATTATTCGTCTATCCCCCTTCCTGCAGGATGGCTTCAGGCTAGCTGTATCCCTCTTCTGAAAGTCACAGCTTCTGTAAGGTGACATTTTCTGCATAGCCTTTTCTGTCTCTAGATTCCAGTAACCTCTTCCTTCCCTTGACACGTCTGTATCCAGGAGTGATAAATGCTCCCCACCAATACTACCTCCGGGTATGTAGTGTACTATTTTTGTGGTTTTCATGCACTCTGCCCACACCTCGGTGTATTAAGCTTTCGTAAATCACAGTGTGCTGTTTCCTGCTTGGTCTTTGACCGATGCACCACTTGAGTAGCACTTTCCGTAGACCTGAACATCATCATGGCTCCAGGGAGCTCTGGATAACTAAGGCACCTCAACAAGCCTTAAACAGGGATGGCAAATGATATCAGTCATTGGAAGAAGAATGTTAAGTTAACATCATGTGGCTCAATACTGGTAGCAACTATGATACACCCAAGCTTTGTATACTATAAAACTGTGATTTCATCTCTAGACTTCGCTGACAAGTACACAGATATGATAAATCCAGCTTTGTGTCATGATCCACCTTTCAATAAATTTGAAGACCAGATAAAGCATTCAGTTTCTGAGCATTAACACCCATTATCTCTCAGCCCCTGTCGCCACGTGGCACGACTCATATTCACTTCACCAGCTTACAAATTCAGCTGTCCTCCCAACAAACTTGGCAGGCTCATCCCATTTCTCAGAAGAGATTTAATAGCAGTGAGTTCGTGTATTACAAAGACTTCATTACTTTTATTAGCTTTCCATGCTCCCTGCTTACTGGTGCACTGAAGGGTATTACTGAATAATCCATAGTTGTCAGAAATATAAATGTGCCCTGATGTAGTACAGCTTTAATTCTACTTATTTTATGTTCTTATTTAGGACACTTTGGAAGAGATTAGACAGAGTTCCTTCTATAAGGGAACTTGCTGCAGAGCGGTGTTGGTTTATGTCCAACATATGAGTAAAGCTGGAATAACCAACTTTTATGTGCCTATGGCACCTGATAAAATGTATTCATAATGCTAGGTGCTGATTCCTAGTCCTTTTAAGGCTCAGGCAAAATTTTTGCAAGAAAAGAATTTATTCACTACTTCATTTAATTAAATATATTAAAACATTTTTAAATGTTTTATTTATTTTTGAGAGAGAGAGACAGCATGATCAGGGGAGGGTCAGAGAGTGAGGGAGACACAGAATCCGAAGACAGGCTCTAGGCTCTGAGCTAGCTGTCAGCACACAGCCCGACATGGGGCTTGAACCTACAAACTGTGAGATCATGACCTGAACCGAAGTCGGATGCGTAACCGACTGAGCCACACAGGTGGCCCTCAAATATATTTTTTTAAAGTATTTATTTATTTTGAGATAGAGAGAGTATGAGTAGGGGAGGGGAGGGGCAGAGAGAGGGGAGAGAGAGAGAATCCCAAGCAGGATCCACACTGTCAAAGCAGAGCCTGATGCGGGGCTCGAACTGACAAACTGCAAGGTTAGTTTGACCTGAGCTGAAATTAAGAATCTGACATTCAACCGACCGAGTCATCCAGGCGCCCCTAATCAAATATTTTTGATCTTAAACAAGTTAAATATGTTTGTGTACCCATTTCTTTATTTACGTGTATATGCATAGATCATGCCCTATTCAAAAAAAACCACCACAACCAAAATTATTGGATAGTATTTTGTAAAATATTTGGTGGCTTAATAAATCTCTATCAATTTAATTATAATCAATTATAATGAGAGTATATAACAGAATAATAAAGAGGTGAAATAAGTAAAATTTGTCCAGTGAAGATTAATATTGATAAAGCTGAATGCTCCACATCAATTGCAAAAAATCTTTCAATTGTCTTAGACTTTAGTTTTATTCATATAAAAGAGAAAAGAGAAGAAAATGTCTATTTGTGTCAGCCAGTGAAGAACTTTACATACATTACTTACTTTTATTTTGATGCTTAAGTTACAATGATTTTTATTTCTTACAAGACATAATGATGAAGACTAATATATATCCCTTGCTACATAAATTGCCCATATATTTTAAACTATTATCTGTTTTATACTTACAAAATTTTGGAGTACTGAATTTGATGATATTAATAATCTTTAAAAATTTGTAAGGGTGCCTGGCTCTGGTGGAAGAGCATGTGACCCCTAATCTTGGGGTTGTGAGCTCAAGGCCCACGTTGGGTGTAAAGATTACTTAAAAAATAAACTTAAAATTTTGTTAACAACAAAACATGGCAAATTAAAAAACAAAGCAGGAAGGATTATTCACATCCCTCGATAATCTTTCTTCTGTGTTGCAACCTATTTTCTTTTTTAAAATATTTATTATTATCGTTATTTTTATTTTTTCATAGTTTATTATCAAGTTGGTTTCCATATAACACCCAGTGCTCATCCCCACAACTGCCTTCCTCCATGCCCAATATTTATTAATTTAATTTAATTTTTAAAATATTTTATTTATATCTGAGAGAGAGAGAGAGCATGAGCAGGGGAGGGTCGGAGAGAGAAGGAGACACAGTATCCGAAGCAGGCTCCAGGCTCTGAGCTGCCAGCACAGAGCCCGATGTGGGGCTCCAACCCACGAACTGTGAGATCATGACTGGAGCCGAAGTCGGACGCTCAACCGACTGAGCCACCCAGGCACCCCTATTTATTTATTTTGGAGAGGAGAGAAGGAGACACAGAACCCGAAGGAGGCTCCAGGCTCAGCGCACAGCCCGACACAGAGCTTGAACTCACCAACTGCAAGATGATAATCCGAGCTGAATTCGGATGCTTAACCGACCGAGCCACCCAAGCGCCCCTTCACGCCCAATTTCTTTCAAGAGTTGCCTATATAGTAGTTCCCTCTTTTCCGCAGTTTCGCCATCTGTGATTTCATTTTTCCCCGAGGCAAACCGCGGTGAGGAAGCAAATGATTCTGACGAATCGTCAGAAGGTCAATAGTAGACTAGCGATGTCACAGTGCCTACGTCACTCACCTCACTTCATCCCCTTACGTAGGCAATTTAACATCTCACAACGTCACAGGAAGGGTGAGTACAGGGTCATATTTTTTCAAGATACTTTCTTCAGATGAGAATATTTGAGGTTTTTTTAAATGTTTATTTTTGAGGGGGAGAGAGCGTGCATTCGCACAGGAGCGGGGGAGGGGCAGAGAGAGGGAGACGCAGAGTCTAAAGCAAGCCCGAGGCTCTGAGCTGTCAGCACAGAGCCGGGCAGGGGCTTTAACCCACCAGCCCTGAGATCATCATGACCTGATCCCAAGTGCGACGCTTCACCGACTGAGCCACCCAGGCGCCCCTATGGTGTAATATTTTGAGAGAAAGAGAGAGAAATCGCCTTCACAGAACTTTTATTACAGTATATTGGTATCATTGTTCTATTTTATTATTGTTGTTGATAATCTTTTACTGTGCCTAATTCACAAATTAAGCTTCATTATAAGTATGTATGTATAGAAAAAACTATAAGATATGTAAGTTTTGGTACTCGTCTTGGTTTTAAGCGTGCACGAGGGGTCTTGGAAGGTATGTATCTCCCGTAGGTTAGGGGGCAGGACTGGCCTCGATGTCTTCATTTCCTCACCTCTAAATGCCTTTATCAGCTCTTGCTCAGGGTAACACCTTGTCAGGTCCTTGTCCTACTTGACCTCTCCACCGAGCGGGACATTGCTGACCACTACTACTTGGAAGTTTTCTCTTCTGCTGGCCTTGGTGACTTTACTCCCCTTGGGCTTTTCTCCTTTCATGCTAGCCTCGTTCTTTCGCCAATCTTTGTTCTCCAGTCAATCTTGGGAGCTTCTAAAGGCTAAATCTAAGGGACACCTATCTTACTTCTCTGTTTTGAGAGCCCTTCCCACAGCTTCAAATAGCCATGCTTGTAGCTTCTGCTATCTGCTAAATGCTGATGAGATCTAAGGTTTCTTTCTGTAGCTCCTGCCTCTACTCTACGGAACTGCTTACTTCGTTTCTACATGAATGTTTCAAAGGCAATTCAGATGGAATATGTGTAATGTTTAAGATAAAAGTCAAAATCCATCTCTTCCCCACCTGGTTCTCTGCTGATTTTTCCTCACCTAGTGAATGCCATTATCACATTCTGGCATAATAGAATATTATCTTTCCTTCACTCCCTTAATCCTACCCATCATCAAGCTTCAGTGTGTGTGTGTGTAATCATTAAAGTATCTTTGAATCCACTCACTTGTCAATATCTTCATTACCACACCTCTGGACCAAATTTCTAGAGCTCCTTGCTTGTGTTAATACAATAACTCACTAACTTCAAAGGTTTGAATCAATTATCTTGTCTATAGTCAGAAGGTCAAAACACAAATATGATCATGTCACCCACCCAATTAAAACCATTCACTTCAAGTAACTTTCTTAGGGTAAACATCAAATGCCTTCCTGAGGCCTTATAAGGCATCTGACTTTTGGCCCTGTTTTCCTCTTTAGTTCTTTTTGAGCTAGCCTCTCATTTGTTTAGTGTGTTCTTGCTGCTTTGGCCTTATTTCAGTCTCTCAAATGCACTAAATTCTCTCCCACCACAGGACCTTTGCACATGCAGTTTCCTCTTACTGGAATGCTCTCCTGTACTTATTTATGTGCTTATATTCTGGCTCCTTCACTAAATTTTAAGTGCTGTGAGAATAGGGGTTGTGCTTATTTCTGCTTTCTCTTCTTCCTCTTTTTTTCCCCCTGCTTTCTATTTAAGCTCCAAATACGCACTTCTGGCATGCAGAAGCAGCTCAATAATTTTTGCTATGAAAACATATACATAAGTAATAGCTATTACCAAATTTAATTTTTGTTTGCCTTTTAAGTACATATTGAAATATAAAAATTTTGTGTCAAAGTTAATATTTTTGGTTTTTAAACATACAGTGATGTTTAAAAATTTTACATAGATCTATTAGTCATTCTGTTATCACTTCTTTTACTGGTAGTCATGCTTAAAAAGGCCTTTCTCAGTAGAAGATAATATGAATTGTTATCTGTTTTTCATAATATAGCTCTTTAAACAAAATGTTTTTAGCCATATGGAATGTATTTGAGGGCAAGATGTCAAGGAGTGAGTTTTTTGTTCTGCATATAGTAGCCACTTGTCACAATGAGTGCTCCATTTCTTTCTTTCTTTTTTTTTTTTAAATATTTTTATTTCTAGGAGAGAGAGAGAGAGAGAGAGAGAGAGACAGCGTGAGCGGGGGAGGGTGTCAGAGAGAGAGGGAGTCACAGACTCTGAAACAGGCTCCAGGCTCTGAGCTGGCAGTCAGCACAGAGCCCGACGCGGGGCTCCAACCCACGAACTGCGAGATCATGACCTAAGCGAAAGTCGGACGCTTAACCGACTAAGCCACCCAGGTGCCCCTCCATTTCTTTCTTAAAATATCACTTTTATTTTGTATTTTTTTTATAGATTTCAGGATTTTTGATATTTAATTTTGGTCCCTCATGCTGCCATTTTGAGGACACATTATTTTAAGAATGATGACTTTATAAAGTATATATGGTTGTATTAGTTATCTATTGTTACATTTATGCTATATGACAACCATTCAAAATGCAATGGGTTAAAACATCCCTTCTTAGCAGGGTTCTGGAAGATAATTAAGCCTCAATACCCTAAGGCATTTATTACATGTAATGAATTAACTATGTATCATTTGGGAGAATTGAGAAAATAGTCACTCAAATATTTTTTCTATAGGGCTTAATTTTCTCATAGAAACCCCACTGAGAAAATACAGCTTAAAACAATAAATGTTTATTTAGCTCTTCTGTCTGCAACTTATAACTTAGGCTGGGCTAAACTGGGAAGTTTTTCTGGCTTCACTTGGGCTCATTGTCAAGTCTGGTGGTCTGCTGGCTGTGGTCTAAGGAGAGGCATGAAATTGGGCCACATATCTTTTAATTAACCACCAGCAGGCTAGCCCAGACACGTTCCATGGTGAGGTGCAAAGGGAGACAAGAAGCAAATGCAAAAGTACTTTTTCACATCTCTTCTTGCAGCAAGTTTGCGAACATCTCATTGGCCAAAACAAGTCACAGGACTGAACTTAGAACTGAAGTGCAGGGAAATGTGCTCCATTTTTCCTAGAAGGATCTGCATGGTCACACTGCAAAAAAGGTAGATGCAGAGAGGGATTAAGGAATTGAGTCCATTAATGTAATTCATGTATCACCAGGTAGTCTTCCATTATTCTTCTTTAATACTTTTTACTGGAGACTTGTTATATTTTAGAACCATTTTGTCAAGATAAAAAAATGCCCATTGATGGCTGCCTGGGCCCCTCAGTTGGCCCCCCACCCTGCCCGTGTTCTTTCTTTCTCTCAAAATAGATAAATAAAAAAGAATACTCAATGGGATTTTCATGGAAAGAAGCTATAAGTTGGAAACTGAGCTAGATATTTTTATGTATTCATTTCATTTAATCTTTTCAGCAAGTGAAAGTTGCTATCATCACACCCATGCTATAGGTAATGGCATTGAAGTTTAGATAGATTAAATAACCATCAGACAGCTCGTTAAGTTGAACAGTTGAACTGGGACTCAAACTCAAGTTTCCTGCTTCAGCATACATTTCTTTCACTGCTGCAAGGCTGCTTCCTTTGGAAATTGCTGTGAGGAACATGCATGGATTTGGAAAACTGTCAAATGAGCTAAGACCCGGTGGTTTTGAAGTTCCCCAAATGCCCATGTTTCTGTAAATACAACTCTTGAAGTTTTTAATTTATAGAAAACTGTATTATACTTTCTCCCGGTTTCATTTGTTTATTTAGGTAACATCATTGACACAGTTGGCTAAGGAGATGAAATAATCACAAGAAGTATAGCTGGCATTTGTTATGGAGGGACTAACTTTTATAGCTCCACTGTGATATGATCCATTCAATTTTCTGGCAGTTTAGAAAAATAATTTCGCTTCTTTTTTCTTTTTAAGTTTTATTTTTACGTAAGTAATCTGTACACCCAACATGGGGCTCAAACTTCTGACCCCAAGATCGAGAGTCATATGCTCTTCCCACTGAGCCAGCCAGGTACCCCCTTAAAAATAACTATTTTTTAAATTATTATTTGTTTAAATGTTCATTTTTATTTTTGAGAGCGCATGAGTGGGGGGAGGCAGGAAGGGAGAGGGGGACAGATGATCTCAAGCAGGCTCTGCCTTGACAGTAGTGAGCTTAGCGTTGGGCTTGAACCCATGAACCATGAGATCACAGCCTTAGCTGAGTTGAATGCTCTACCAACTGAGCCACTAAGGTGCCCCCCAAAGTAGCTATTTTAAAGGGGACTAGATATGTCTTCAGGCTTCCAAAACTTTCTCTTGGGAGGCTTTGATCAGGGTTCAGAAATGATTAAGCGAGCTGAGGGCCAGTGGCACAAACTGGTAGAAGTGTTGCCAGGAATACTGTCAGATGCTATCTTATTTCATTTCATCCTTTAAACAAACTATGCTCAACAGGTGAATTCTTGACAGGATGCCAGGCAATCATTTGAAAAGTAAAGCATTTATATGGATTTTTTAAAATGTGGAGTTTGATTAAAGTCACAGTGTTTGTTGCTAGAAATTCTATAAGTAAGTAGTAGTAGAAAGGTCAGCCACAAAATTTCCCTAAAAAAGTTTTTTTTAATGTTTATTTATTTTTTGAGAGAGAGAGAGCAAGCAAGGGAGGAACAGAATCTGAAGCGGGGTCCAGGCTCTGAGCTGTCAGTGCAGAGCCCGACCCAGGGCTCACACTCACGAACCATGAGATCCTGACCTGAGCCAAAGTCGGACACCTAACCAACTGAGCCACCCAGGCACCCCAGCAGCAAAATTTCTTGAAGTTAAACTTGTTTCATTGTGGATATTTTTAGTAAAAGTGAAGCCATTTTGTGTATGAAAACTTAATCATGTAGCTAAGTATCTTAATGCTCTGAGTAGGCCCATCAGTCTAAACCATATGTTGGCCCAACATGGAAATGGTTGGAAGTGGGAAGAAGAGGTTGATGTTTTGGAGCCCTGGTCCTGGAAGTGCCCTGGTCAAGTGCCATGGGTTTGGTTTGGGTAATTTATACTCATGTGAATCCTGAACATATTAATTTCCTAAGAGTTCATTAGTCTCCCTGATCGTTATGGGGTTTGACATGCCAGAAGCCTGAGGAAAGTAGGTCCTAGCACACATCCTTGAGAACCTGCTTTTGGTGAAAAATGCCATTCAATCACTTTATCTTCTTTGCTTAAGATGTCAGGACTTTATAAAGCACCACATGGAAACCTAGCAATGTCCGTCAACAGCATATGAAAAGATAAACTGCATGACCATAGTGCAGAACATCTAGAGAGAGGAGATTGTAGAAAGTTGTTTACTCACAGCATGAATTTAAGAGTAGTTACAAGGATTAGAGGGAAGGTATGTTAAAGTGGTTCACAGCAGGCACTTTACACATATTAGCTATGATTATTACAACAGAAGAGTTGTCTGCACTTACATTATTCTGAATGGAAAAAGGGGGATGGGCTAGATCAGTAGTGTCCAAAGCTGACTGATCATCAGAATTTCCTGAGGTGCTCAGACCTCTGGAAAGATCCTAAGATCCTAGATTTCCAGGTTCCAGTGCTGGACATTCTTATTTATTAGATCTTTTTTTATAAATCTCTGCGACTGATTCTGGTGACTGGCGACTCTAATAGATTAGGAGATTTCCTCTCCACTGCACATTCCAGAATTTAAATTTGGAATATTGAGAAGGGTTTGGCTCAAGCTCATGCGGATTTGCAGTAACCAAGGTGAAGTGATCTTATCAAGGAATCTGTGATATTGTTCAAGCAAGTTATTCTCAGCGCAAATTGGCTTTAATAGGCCTCAGCTGTTCTCTCATAGCCATTGCAGTGCTTCAGGAAATCCAAGACCTGTGATGCCTGTGGCTATACCTCAACGTAAAATGTCCAAATTCTCATGTCTTCATTACCAAGTTTATCCTATGGTATGAACAGAAGTAAAGGAATGCCACACAAAGAATCTGCTGTCACGTTTTTTCTGCTGCCACATATAATTTATGCCCCAATGCAGGAGACATTCCCAGATGTGTACCCCCTGTAGCTCCACACATTTTCCTCCTAGACAAAGAACACATATCAGAATGCATGTGACTGACAATAATTCATTAATGCATACATATAAACATATAATTGTTGTATATGTGAATGCACACGACTGTGTATTAATATATCCATTTGAAACAAATTCAACAATGATTTGTAAATGACTACCTGACAGAAGCCTCCCTAACTAGAAGAGGTACACATTTACATCCAGATATCATGGTTGAGAGCTGTCAACATAAGGATTCCTAATGCCCAAGAAAGGCACACATTTTAGGACAGTGATCTTCTGCTGTGAGTAGAACTGTAGGATCCTCTTTGCTCTCACACTAGGTGTTGCCTTGCCTTCTGCTGTACTTTGGGTTGGTATTCTGGGCTGCCTCTTGCTAGGACTCTTGCTTATCTTACAAAAGAGTAAGAGAGGTTGTGGTTTGTGGGAGACTTGTGGTTTTTGAGGAAGTTGGGATATTTAGCACATGGTAATTTAGGAATCATTCAGTTTTCTGAGTATACATTTTCTAGGAACTTGAACTGAATTGAACCGGGAACCCAAAGCTGGGCCTGGCTAACCAACTTCAATTTCTGAAGCAATAAATTAATTGGTTAACCACAAACCAATGGAGAAATGTTTTAGTTAACCTAGTCAACCTATTCATACCAGAACCACCCGTGAGTATTTTTTTCAAAAACCACACAACCATAACACTAGAATGTTTTCAAATCAAACCTAAATTAAATTTGGTTTGAGCTGCTGCCTTCAAATTTTATAGTTGCATTGCTTTTGTAACATTCTACATGCTTAGCACTGGTGAAAGTTTGATATATGATGGAATCTTGTATTTGAAGATCACAGAAATGTTGTCAGTTTATAAATATCTGTTTAAATTTATAATTATAAATTATAGTATAAAGTAGAAAATACTGTCATAGACCAGACTCACTGAATGTTTGTTGAAGGTGAAGTGATGAGTTAGAGGAAGGGGTGCATAGAATCTAGGCAACCTATTTAGATGTTTGTTGCATTTGTCATTGAGCCAAGTTGCCAACAATTATATAAAATTTCTTCTGTAGTATTCATTATAGAAGGACATAATAGATCCACCCTCTTGTTCATATACTACTTGTTATCTTGTACTACTGAGGAGTAAGGGCTAAGATAATTTAAGTTTATTGATGAATATAAATTTTTGGAGCTTAGTTAAAACTTCATTCTTCTCTTATAGGCAGAGGTCCTAAGGCTCTGAGAGGGTATGGTCATATGGCTATAAATGGAGGAGCTAAGTTAAAGTTTTTAAAAGTTTATTTAGTTTGAGAGACAGAGAGAGAGAAGGGGAGAGAAAGAGAGAGAGAGATGGAGAATCCCAAGCAGGCTCTGCACTGTCAGCACAGGGCCCAATGCAGGGCTAGAACTCATGACCCGTAAGATCACGACCAGAGCTGAAACCAAGAGTCAGACACTTAACCAACTGAGCCACTCGGGTGCTCTGGAAGAGCTAAGTTTTTTTTTTTTTTTTTTTTAAATTTTTTTTTTTTTAATGTTTTATTTATTTCTAGGAGAGAGAGACAGCATGAGCAGGGGAGGGTCAGAGAGAGAGGGAGCCACAGCCTCTGAAACAGGCTCCAGGCTCCGAGCTGGCAGTCAGCACAGAGCCCGATGTGGGGCTCGAACCCACGAACCGCGAGATCATGACCCAAGCGAAAGTCAGACGCTTAACCGACTAAGCCACCCAGGCGCCCCTGGAAGAGCTAAGTTTTAAACCCAACTCCCTTTTGATTCATAGTCTAAAGTATAAACTGTGCCCCGTCTTGAGACATTGTCCTATCGTTGCCTGTTTATTTCCATGTTTCCTTCTATTTTGATGGAATTAGCTAAAGACCAAGCTGATTGCTTTTATGCTTTGGCAACACCATACTGAATAAAGTTTTTTAGTTCCATTGCTTTTCAGGGAGCAAGAGCCATGTATTTATAACTGAGTGAGAGAGAACCAATGGCCTAGTCCGTCCCTTCCTTCTCAGTGGGTTCCTGCCCAGAAAGGGAGCTTGAGTATCACAAAGCCCTGTACAGCTTCTTGCTGTGAGTACTGTCTCAGGCTGCTTTTCTAACTTCAAGTAAATCTGATGCAGCAGAGGTCCAACTAGTGAACAAAACCTGCAAAAATGGACCCAGCTCTGGTTTGACATCTGCTCTGAAATGAACCTCTTAAGTCCCTTATTCCCATTAGAAGATTGTTTTAAAACATATTCCCTAGGAGATGAACTTGATTCTTTATCTCTTCAGGTTTCTTTGGCCTTCTATTACTTTAACTGCAGCCTTACATTTTCTGAAGTATGTCTGCAGTGAAGCCAGGCAGAGCACATTAACAGAGCCAGCATGCCACGGCTAAGTAATCCAGTAAAAGTATTCTTGTTGTGCAGCGCATGCATTCATAGGACCATTTTAGTTATTGCTATAATTAGTTCTGATTCAAGTATTCCACAGAGAATGAGGTTTCTAGATTGAAAGTGGTTGGATGCAGGTTAGCAGTGGGGATGTAGGATGCAGATGGCAGACAGAGCCTGAAGGAGAGATGAGAAATGTTTCTATATGCCTCAATTTGTAGCATTTCTGATTTTTATATGGACATTAAACTTGGTCAAGCTGAAGTGCCATTTGCTTTAAGAGAGGATAATGTACACTTACCCTATGAATTCTAAAAAATAGACTGAAGCTGGAAGTGGTAGCCTATGAGACAGCTTATTGTGACATGTACATTACAGAATGCCTGTACTAAAGGCTTACAAATAGGAAAAGAATAAGCATATTTTGCTTGTATAGTTTTAGGTAAAATTATTTTCAACCCTGACTGATCGTATAAGATCATAGGTCTTACATCTAGAAGAGACCCAAGAGATCATGTAGTCTTTCCTGAATTGCAAGTATGACAATTTTTATTAATGAGTCAGCAGAATATTTACTATGGGCCAGGAACTATGCTAGGAGTTAGGAGTGGTACATAAATAATACACAGTACCCACCTCCCTCAAGGAATTCATGGTATAGTGGAGGTGACAGAAGTCTAAATAGTTTTTCAAAACAATGTGATAAATGGCATTTGGTATTTATCTCAACTCCCCTGGGAGTTCAGAAGGTCACTCCTGATGGCTAGGACAGGGTTCTGAAAGGTGAGGGAAGGTGTCAGGGAGAACATACTTCTTGAGCTGATGTGGATAACAAGGATGCCACAAAATCTCTAGGCCAAAGGGGTGCATGGTGTGGATGGTAATCTAGGCAGCTTGATTCTCATGTGCAGATTTGGTAGTGTCAAAAACTACATTGCATTTAGGGAAGCCCAATGTTCCATAAAACTAGAGCTTTTGAGTGAGCTAACAGGAGTTGACACTGAATAAGAAGCTAGGTCACGACAGGATGTGACATTAAATTAGGTAATGTGGGCTCCCTTCTGTATGTAGTGGGAGAACATATATGCAGTTTTGGATTTTAAAGAGAAGAGCAGCATTTGTGTTGTCATTTTCTGGTAAAAGTACAAAAGATGGACTATTAACTGTAGAGAATATTTTTGGGGAGACAATAAAGAAAGGTATGAATTAAGGCAGTGAGAATGGAGAAGAGGGAACTTGTCTGGGAGACATTAAGGAATAGGATTGTAGTATTGACAGGGGATAAGGGAGTAGAAAAGTAGAGGAAAAATGTCAGATGTATGACATGGAAAACTGATGGGATGGTGATGCCGTTAGTTAGGGGGAAAAGATATAGTTTTGATGGAATTTAAATATGAACATATTATAGAGTTTAAGATTCTTATGGGATATTCAGGTGGGAATATCTACTTGTGAATTACAAGTATATTTCCAAAATCCAAATGAGATGTTTATGCTAGAGATCTGTCTATTAACCTGAAGCCATGGGAATCCATGCTACCCACTGACAGCTCATAGAATAAGAGGAAAGGAGGGCACTTCTGGTCCTGAAAATATGGCAGACCAGAAAACTTAAGAACCTACCCCCTACAAACTCATACAAATCTAACGTACAATGCAGCAACTCTCACTAAAGCAGAGCCACACTCGGAAGTAGTGGGTATTTCCAGGGGTCAGAAATGAAGAAGGAGCAGAAAGCTTCCTTCACTACCTCTAAATTATGTTTCTCTCAAAATTACCATAATGGTAAATGAGTAAACTGACATGGTGCCCACCTGATAGAATGGAGTGGAGGTTTTGTGGCTTTCAATAACTAGAAGATTGTATTGTAACATACATGTGGTCAAGTGATGAAGCTTTTCTCCCTAGTGAAGTAGAACATTAAAATTCAAACCCATTTGGGATCCCTGAAAATACACTTCAGATAATGGATTACAGAAAAAAGTGCCCACTGGCACGGAAGGAAGACATGTAAACTGTTTTACTTTGGTTTTGAGATAGAAAAAAGTCTCATGTGGGAATTTTTAAATAAAAATTTGTATCAATATGGGTTTAGGGTTCAAAAAATTTTTTAATTATTTTGAGGTATAATTTAGACTATAAATTTCAGTCTTATAAAGTTAAAGGTTTGATGAGTTTTGACAAATGTATGTTGTTATGTAATCTCCAAAATAATCAAGATATAGAACATTTGATGTATCTCAAAACTTCATAGGAATTTCAAAAAAAGAACCATTGAAGGGAAAAGTCATTGGACACAAAAAAAATGAGGATTATACTCCACAGAACTTTGAATAGTGAAATAATCTGGTAGAAACCATAAATAAGTTTAGAAAGACTAAATTCATAAAATAAATTATTGAAAATATAGAGGAAAATATGACAGTCTGAGAAAAGAACAGATAGATTGGAAAAGAATGAAATAACTTCTAGAAACGTAAAATAGAATAGAATAAAAACTCAGTAGATGGGTTGAATAACAGATTAGCCATAGCTGAAGAGAAAATAAATGAATTGGAAGATATTTTATGAGAAAACAATCCAAAAAACAGCTTAGAGAAATTATATATAATATATAAAATGTTTAAATGTATAATAAATAATAATAAATAATAGATACTAATACAATATATAATGTAGATTTATTATATAATTAATTTCCCTAATCAGAGAAGCTCTATGTAATTTCTAATGTATACATATATATGTACATATATACATGTAACTATGACTGATATAGGAAATATAAAAATCAGTTAATAAAAAATGCTGAATAAGCACAGTGCTAAAATAGGGATATTGCAATTAAAATGTTTTTTTTTTTAATTTTTTTTTTATTTATTTCTAGGAGAGAGAGAGAGTCAGTGTGAGCAGGGGAGGGTCAGAGAGAGAGGGAGACACAGACTCTGAAATAGGCTCCAGGCTTTGAGCTGGCTGTCAGCACAGAGCCCGATGCGGGGCTCGAACCCACGAACCGTGAGATCATGACCTAAGCGAAAGTCGGACGCTTAACCGACTGAGCCACCCAGGTGCCCCACAATTAAAATGTTTTTAAATTCTTATATTGTTCAGGAGGAGAACAGAACTGTTGCTTAATTTTGCAATTTATTAAATCAAATATGAATATTAAGTAATATTATGAATATTAAAAAGAAAATGTAACCCAATTTCTCCTTGTGGTAATGATAGACATTCTTGTCATAGAAAACAATCTTCTGCTGAGCTCATTAGAAAAACTTGATTAATACGGGCATCTGGGTGGTTCAGTTGGGTAAGAAAAACTTGATTAAATATTTAAAAAGCTGTTTGAAGACCTCTGAGATCTATCAAGGTAGATCAAGGTATATATATATCATATATATTACATACACACATATATAAACAACCTCCTTGAAAATTGTACCCACCAGTTCGGAAAACAGAACTGCCAGATGCTGGGAGTGTATCTGGTATAACCACTTTGGAGAGAAAATTTGGCAATTTACAGTAATGCAGAGATCCTCAACCTTGTATATATCTAATAGTAGCGGCTCTCAAAATGTGATCTGGGACCTCTGGTGGCCCCTGAGATCCTTTAGGGGTTTGGGAAGATCAAAACTTATTAATAAAGCATTTATTTATTTACTTATTTATTTATTCATTCGTTTATTTATTTATTTATTGTGCATGTGTGCAAGTGGGGGAGGGGCAGAAGCAGAGGGAGAGAGAAAATCTTAAGCAGGTTCCACACCTTGTAAGCATGGAGTCCAATGCAGATTCAATTTTTGAGTAATCTCTACACCCAACGTGGGGCTTGAACTTACAACCCTGAGATCAAGAGTTGCATTCTCTTCCGACTGAGCCAGCCAGATGCCCTGCGCTGTTAATATTTCAGTTTCAACTTCTAATATGACAAATATTTATAGATATAATCCACATAAACAAAAGTTCCTTGGGGTCCTCAGTGATTTTTAAGAGTGTAAAGCTGTCCTGATTACAAACAGTTTGAAAATCTTCGAGAAATTCTCATGTGCACCAAGAAAAGAGTTAGATTACTGCAGTATTATTTGGAGCTGTAAAAAGCTGGGAACAGCCTAAATGTCTACCAGTAGGAGAAAAGATAAATTGTTTTAGGTGTCTAAAAATAATGTTGAAAATTTGAATGAAAAGAACAAGTTGTAGGAGAACAAAATTGTAGAAATATGTATAGCTTATACTATAAAGTTTTTTTTTAGATTTTAATACCTCCTGCCTTCACACATGCACAGCCTCCCCCATTATCAACATACCCCACAGAATGGTACATTTGTTACAGTTGAACTTACAAAGACATATTGTAATCATTCAAAGTCGTAGTTGACATTAAGAGTCACTCTTGGTGTTGTACATTTTATGGATTTGGATAAATGTATAATGACTTGTATTCCTCATTATAGTATCATACAGAGTATTTTTTTTTAAGTTTATTTATTTTTGGGAGGAAGTGGAGGGAGGGGCAGAGAGAGATGGAGAGAGAGAATCCCAAGCAGGCTCCATGCTGCCAGTGTAGAGCCCTACTCAGGGCTCGATGTCACAAACCGTGAGATCATGACCTGAGCTGAAATCAAGAGTCAGATGCTCAACCGACTGAGCCACCCAGATGCCCCCAAATTATTTTAAAATTATAAAAGAGCCAGTGAGAAACATTTGGAATCCAACATTGAAAGGTTGGTCAGAAAAACCAAATAGAGATTCTTAGAGAGGTTAGGAAATAGAAAAAACCAGGAAAACCCAACCCCAAGTACTATAAGGTGAGAGGACAGCATCACAATCAGATGCTGCTTAATGGTGAGGTAATGTAAGGGCTAGATATAGGAGAGGAAAGGCATGTGATTACAGTGGTTCATGATTAGAAATTTAGGGAGCAGTAAAGCTGGAGAACAGGGCATTAGCTTGTTGAAGGTGCAGGTTAGATGGTTATTAATGGTCTAGGAAGTGTGATTAAGGGAGATTAGTAGGGAGTGAAGAGAAGGACTGAAATCTCCATGGGGTAGAGGAACATGTGGGAGGGGAGTAATCTATCAAGTGAAGTGGAGGGAAAGGTGTAACGCGATTTGGAATATTTCATATAGGAGCAGTTCCCAGTGCTCACAGACTCCTGGTTTGGCACTTGGGGTTTGTTATTATGAAGGGAAAGCCCACCATGTTTGCGAGATCAAGGAGCCATGGTTTTTCTGTTAGTCTAAGGACAGCATGGTGTAGTGGTTTAAAGCAGCTCAGTGGTCAGGCTGCCTGAGTTTCCTTCTCAGCTCTGCTGCTTACTTGGTGTGTGATCTTGGCCAAGAGTCAGTAAGAGCATCTAAGCTTCCATTTTTTCATCTGTAAAATGGGGTTAATTGTAGCACATGTCTCATGGGATCAGTGGGAGGATTAAACAAGATAATTCATGACAGCAATTACAAAGTGTTTAGCACATAATAGGTGCTCAAAAATATTGGGTAGTTCTTTTACAATTTTTAAATGCTTCCATATAATTGCTGAAGTTGCCCATAATAACGTAAGAGATGAAAGGAAAAATGTGAGTTGGGTGCCACAATCATCAGTGGCTTTTGGGTCAGGGTCTTGAAACAGGTGATTGAAATTAACAAGGAACTGTAGAAGCTGGTAATAAATACAGTACCATGAACTTTAGGGGAAGAGGGTTTTGTTAATAAAAGTGCTAGAACAGTCTGAAAATAGCAATAAGGAGCTAAGAGAATACAGACTTCTCATTGTCTCCTAACATAGAGAGAGAAATTCTGGTGAGGGAGAAAGAGAGTGAGAGATTGAGAACAAGAGAGATTGGGACACGGGCACAAATATGAGAGTACATATAAAGTTGTAAATACAGAATTGTTTGAAGATGAGACTGAAATAGCCTGGGTGAGTGGAAAGGCTAGTATTTGGAGTGTTGTCTGCAGAGAACATAATGTGTAACCTGGATAGCGTTAGAGAAGTACTTGAGATGTCATTACAGTTATTTTAGTGCCTACCTATAAATACTAGTGGCTTGCAAAATCCTGCATTTATTGAGATTACAGTTTCAGAAACTGTGCTCAATGCTAGGGATACAAAAAGGTCTAGAGGCAGAGAGAGATGTATAACTATATAATGGCATGTTAGGAGGACAGGGAACTAATTTATTAATTGAAGTTGGGAAAGCCTCACTGAGGAGGTGGCTTTTTTGTTTTTTTTTTTTTTTAGCAAAGTCATTTCTTTTTTTAAAAAGATTTTTAAAAAAATGTTTATTTCTGAGAGAGAGATAGAGTGCGAGTAGGGGAAGAGGCAGAGGAGAGAGGGAGACACAGAATCTGAAGCAGGCTTCAGGCTCTGAACTGTCAGCACAAAGCCAGATGCAAGCCTCAAACTCACAAACTGTGAGATCATGACCTGAGCTGAAATCAGGTGCTTAACAGACTGAACCACCCAGGGAACCCTGAGGAGATGGCATTTTAAACCGCATTTTGACAGATGATGAAGAGAAATGCACAAGAAAATATATCATGAATGAGAAAGTAGACTAAAGAATATGAACAAGAGAGAATAAATTTATTTTTTTAAGGTGTTATTTATTTATTTTGAGAGAGAAAGTGTGTGTTGGGGAGGGGCAGAGAAAGAGAGAGAGAGAGAGATTTGAGATCTTAAGGAGGCTTTGAGCTGTCAGCATAGAGCCTGACACAGGGCTTGAACCAAAGAACTATGAGATCATGACCTGAGCTGAAGTCCAGCTCTTATCTGACTGAGCCACCCAAGTGCCCCCCAAATCAGAACATCTAAAAGTACGGGCTCCTGGATGGCTCGGTCCGTTAAGCCTCTGACTTCACCTTAAGCCATGATCTTATGGTTTGTGAGTTTGAGTTCTGTGGGGGACTCTGTGCTGACAGCTCAGAGCCTGGAGCCTGCTTGGGATCTGTTCTCCCTTGCTCTCTGCCACTCCCCTGCTTGTGTTCTGTCTCTTTTTCTCCAAAATTAATAAATAAACATTAGAAAAAATTTTTAAAAATATTTAAAAGTATCACATAATCATTGACAAATTTTTAAAAAATTATCTCGGTTTTTAAAAACTAGTGATAAAGTGATGACTTTGATAAAAAATTGATATGCAACAGGATAAATATGAGCTTTGGAATTCTCTGTAGATCCTTTTTAGGCCTTTAGTGAATGCCAGTTTAACAAAGCTGCCTTTAAAATCGTATACCAGCAACTTCCTTCTCAAGAAACATGCAGGCATCTTGCCTATCTCCCATGTGACTTGGGCTACTCTGATACTACTACTTAGCAATTACTTTTGTTCCAGATTGTGAATATGTTTAAGATGAGTAATTAAAAATTCTAGACCACTAATGCATTGGCTTTGAAAACAATTTTCCCTATTTTTAGAACCAAGCCTGCTTTCAGTGTACAATCTGGATTGGTACTTAGATGAGTTTAGGATAAGCAGATAATCAATCAAAGCCAGATAATAGACATCAGTGATATTGCTTTGCAAGGTATATGCTCTGATTTATGTTGGTGGATTGTTGTTTATGATTCCTTTAAAATATTTGTGATGGAATAAGGCTTTTATAACCAAGCAGCAAAGACAAAGGCATTATTTTATTTATTTATTTATTTATTTATTCATTCATTCATTTTCCTGTTTATTTATGTAATCCATTTATCTTTATACTGATTGAATTTGAATGTTTGGTGTGGCCATCAGTAACTGTAGTTTCTATAATTTATGTAAATGAATAGTTCTCACACAATGAACATACTAACCACTTGGCAATACAGACTTTAGCTGTTGGTTCCAAAACTCATTTTCAGTTTGTCATTTAAAACTTGCTTTTTGGGGGTGGTTGGGTGGCTCAGTTGGTTAAGTGTCCAACTCTTGGGTTTCGGCTCAGGTCATGATCTCATAGTTTGTGGGCTCTAGCCCTATGCACTTGTGTTGACAGTGCAGAGCCTGTTTGGGATTCTTTCTCTCCCTCTCTGTCAGCGCCTCTCCAACTTGCTGTCTCTCTCAAAAAATAAATTAAAAACCATTAAAAAATGAAAAAAAAACCCTTCCTTTAAAAAAAATAAATAAAACTTGCATTATCCAGTCTAAAGCTGGAGGGTTAAAAGTATTCTTTTACTTGCAGTTTACTTATTTTCAAGAGTGAGAGAGACATTTTTTAAGTATCTCCAAATATGTTTCTTCCATTTAATTGCTTTGATGGGTATGCCACGTCAATGTGCAAATGAATATTTTTACTTAAAAAATTAACCCATAGTGGTACCTGCAGCAGCTTATTCCTGGCCTCCAACTTTATTTCCCCCTTTTATCTCTTGTCCATCTTGGTCCCTGATTTCCTGTCACTCTCGTACCTCTACTGTCTGTAAATGACCTGTTTTCCTGATACTCAACATGCTGTTGTCTCTTCTTCTGCACCTCTTTGTCTCCCCATCCTGCAGAAGGGCTTGCCAGTCTGTACTCTGGATCACATCACCTCCCACCTTCCAGGAAACTCACCCTGTTAATCATTTCTATTTTCTTTTTATTTGTTTACTTTTAAAGTGTTCTGCTATTTGATTTAATTAACTGAATTTGAGAAAATTTGAGAACCCACTAGATCCGTCAGTAATACCTTTGCAATCTGTGATGGATAACATATAGGGTCTAAAGTTACTATTTCTTTTTCCCCAGGCATCTTCATCTTTCTCTGTTAGATTCTTCCCATTAATTTCTAATCATGCTGAAGTACATCCAATTAAGAACAAACAAACAAACAAGCAAAACCTCACTCGATCCCTCATTTTTCTCTGTGTCCCTGCCTTATCAATCATCTTTCTTTTACAGCTAAACCACCTTAAAGACTTTAAAATAGTCTATTCTGGCAGTGTCAATTTCCTGACCTTCTTGCCAGCCTGCTCCTATTTCTGGCATCTTTCCTCTATTCCTTTATGGGTTGCCTTCTTCCATGCAGCTATTAAATGCTGGGGTTTATTGAGGCGTTCTCCTAGACCTCTTTTCTTCCTACTCTACACTGTCTTTAGCCCTACTGGAACAGCAACTGACTGTTCTCTGAAGAAAAAATCCAATACTGTTGCCAGAATAAGGAATGAATACTGGAAGCAGATATTGAGAAAGCAGAAAATAAACAAGAGAGCAAACCAAAAACCAAACTAGAAGTCTATCATAGTGGGCACTCTATTATTTATAATCTATCGTTAGACTTACCATTCCTGTTCTTTCTCAGCCATCCTATACCCAACCGTTTTGTGACCATGTCCCACCATTTATTACTTCTATGCTTTTTAACTAATGCACATTTGGAATTTTTGTCCCCCCCCCCCAAATCTGGTAAATGTAATCCTACCCACTACCTTAGACTCAGAAGCTGTCTTTCTAGAAACCCTAAATTAAACTTTTCCTTCTGTATGTTCTCATAACTGTTTACTTCTCTGCTTGGGCACATACACGTTCTAACTTGAATTTTTTTTAATATTTTATTTATTTCTGAGAAAGAGAGACAGCATGAGAAGGGGAGGGTCAGAGAGAGAGGGAGACACAGAATCTGAAACAGACTCCAGGTTCTGAGCTAGCTGTTAGCACAGCGCCCAACGCGGGGCTCGAACCCATGAACTGTGTGATCATGACCTGAGCTGAAGTCAGCTGCCCAACCGACTGAGCCACCCAGGCGCCCCTACACATTCTAATTTGTAGTATAGTTATTTCTGTTTTGTAGTCCAGTTCTCTGCTAGTGTATAAGCTTATGCTCTGTGAGGACAAAGGCTATACCTTGTTTATCTTTTTATACCTCATAGGATCTCATATGTGGCCAAGTTTATGGTAAGTGCTAAGTAATTTTTTGTTGGGTTGATGATCATTGTCTATTCCTAGTAAGTCATAAGTGAGCATATTGGAACTTAAAATAATTAAAATGAGACAATTAAAGAAGGAAAAGATGAGGTTTTATTTTTTACACTCAGGTATTTAAATAAGTCAACCAGAAATAGTCATAGATTTTAGACTCCCAGGAGCTATGATGTTATAACAAGAGCCCCTTATGTTTCATATTGTTACATAGAGAAGATATCTCAATACCAAATATTGTGAGTTTTTCCCCAGTCTGGTTTTATCTCTAATAAATGACCTGCCCTTTGGTTGTTTGTGTTGGTCAGACATGATCCTCATGCCCTAAACAGATGCAAACAATTTTGGAATAACCTCTTTAAACAATCAAGTTCTTGGAAAATAGAATCGCCACTGTGATAATTTGGAAAGGATACCGATGACCTTCAGCTTCAAAACAATGCAATTGCAGCATCTTTCATGTATTATTTATGAGAACACGCATTCTATAAGTCACATGGGGAGGGGAATGGCCCATGTTTATACACTAGAGGCAGTTGCACTTTCCCAAGGATGGGATGGGAGAACATCATTGCTCATATCTTTTTCTAAACACTGTGTAGGTCTGAGGTGAATGTGACCTCAGTTTTTCCTTCTCCAAGACAGTTCTGCTTATAGGAATCTTGAATAATAATTTCAGCAAAAGTGACTTTTAATCTGAATATAAGACCCTGACAAACATTGGTGCTTCAGATTAGGCTTACTCAGCATTACATCACACAGAACTGTTTCTCTGACAATAGCAAATGGGGAAGGAAGTGATGGAGATAGATGTCAGGGATACTATGAAGGGTAAGTAAAATGGCCTCTGTTAGTGATCCCTCAACTTTTTGTGTTGAGTATTTAAGTTTCCACATGGCTGTGGATTTTTTCTTCAGACCTATCCTGTCTAGGTCTTCTGTCCTGAAATATAGCATTGTAATTTTTGAATTATCCAGTTCTTACAGTCTTTAAGCTTATTTCCTATAAACATTATATCTTCTACCAAGAGCAGAGTAAGATCATAATATATCATATTTAAATAACAGAATATCATGGAATCAATTATATTCTAGTTGGCTAAAATGATGTCTAGGAAAGGCAGTTTTTCATCCTCATTTATTTTGATGTTTTTTGTCTTAAGGATAACTGAAGTTTATCACTTTCTTTGCTGCTTACATCTTTTTTTTTTTAAATCAGAATGTGTTTCTGTGTTGTTTGAGTCTGAAACAGACTTAAAAGGGAATGATTCTTCCTATTTTAAAATTATACTTTTAAAGGTGGAGAATACTTTGAGAAATGTATTGCACAAAAATATGGATGTGTAAAAATAACACTTTAGGGCACAGTTGTTTTCCAGAGAGAATCTTTGCTTTACTAAATTACTGACTTCATTTAAAAAGAGGCCTCCTAGTGTTCTCTACTCAAGTAATTACTTGCTAGCAAGCCTGGCTAGAAAAGGATTTTTAGGTTATTCTTTACCAATAGGGTTACCAATTAAATACAGAATGCTCAGTTGAATTTAAATTTAAGATAAGCAACAAATAATTTTTTACTATAATATGTCCCAAATATGGTATGGACATATTTATACTAACAAAGTATTACTTGTTTGTCTGAAATTCAAATTTGAGTGGGTGTCTTGTATTTTTATTTGCTAAGTATGGAAAACTTAACCAGGGTAGAAGAAAATCTTGAAGTGTTGATTAAACATTTTATCCCAAAATTTCAGCTTGTAAACAGCTGTTCTTTGGGTAACATTTCTCTTTTTTGCATTAAAGTTGATCTGTGTTAGATAATATCTGTAAAAGTTCTTTGTGAATTGAAAATATGGGTATGAAAATATAGTCTATATGTATTATGAACACAGCATCATTCGAGTCGAAGAGGACATGACGACAAAGGCTTGTGTGCAGAGAGGAAGATGAGAGTTGTTTTTTTTTCTCTTTCTTTTCTTCAGCATTGTTTCAACCTTCCTAATATGCAGTGACTCTTACAAAGACTTTCTTAGAGGAACATATACATGATGTGAGTTTGTATTGGAACTGAGTAGAAAGCAATGAAAAGAAAAAGAGAGGGGCGCCTGGGTGGCTTAGTCAGTTAAGCGTCCGACTTTCGCTTAGGTCATGATCTCGCGGTTCGTGGGTTCGAGCCCCGCGTCGGGCTCTGTGCTGACTGCCAGCTCAGAGCCTGGAGCCTGTTTCAGAGTCTGTGACTTCCTCTCTCTCTGACCCTCCCCTGCTCACACTGTCTCTCTCTCTCTCTCCTGGAAATAAATAAAACATTAAAAAAAATTAAAAAGAAAAGTTATTGCAGAGACATTTTCGATGACTTAAATTCTCTTGGAAGACTATGTAAGTGAGTTGAGAAAACAATTGTTGGTAAATTTGTTTTATGTGATCAAACTTACATTCTGAAGAAAGATCTNTCTCGCGGTTCGTGGGTTCGAGCCCCGCGTCGGGCTCTGTGCTGACTGCCAGCTCAGAGCCTGGAGCCTGTTTCAGAGTCTGTGACTCCCCTCTCTCTGACCCTCCGTTGCTCACGCTGTCTCTCTCTCTCCTAGAAATAAATAAAAAACATTAAAAAAAAAAAAAGAAAGAGGAAGCAGAGAGGGCCTAGACATTGCAATAAAAGTGCTGGGTTCAAATCCTATATGCACAACTCAGAAGCTAATGTTATTGATCATGTTACCTAACTAGTTATCTTTATTAAGAGCCCTTTAGATATATGACTTTTTGCAGGAAGCAACTATATCATATCAGGACTTACTATATGACAATTGTAATTATTAGTAAGGAGGTAAGAGAACAACAAAGATGAGAAAACAAGGTAGGTGGAGGAAAGAGAGAAGAAAGGATATAAAATTTAGAAGTCTCTTAAAAAACTTTTTTAAAGAACAAAAGGAGGGGCACATGGGTGGCTCAGTCAGTGAGCATCCAACTCTCGATTTTGGCGCAGGTCATGGTCTCACTGTTGTGAGATTGAGCCCAGCTCTGGGCTCCACACTAAGCGGGGAGCCTGCTTGGGATTCTCTCACCCTCTTTCTGCCCCTCACCCCTCTCAAATAAATAAACATGTAAAAAAAGAACAAAAGGAAATGCAAACTAACAGCTATCCACACCTCCCAACAATAACAAAAATCCCAGGGTGTTGCTTCACCTCAAATTCTTTCCTCCAAGTCTTGCTGTGATTAATGCAACATGGTTGCAACTGGTTAAACAATTACTCAAATTTGTCTAATAAAAGGAAATACTCAAAACAACTACAAGAAGGCTATCCAGCTCCCACATTTCTGGATGAGAAGCGAAAAACTGATATTTTGAAATCTCTAGCTAAGTAACATTCCTTTGGCCAATTTTCTAAATCATTGATAGTTTTTTTTCACTTTTTAATTTTTCAACACAGATATAGTTTATTTTCTTTTAGACTACTCACTTTGTAAGTCATACAATTGGTATTAAACAGTAGTGCACTGTAATAATGTTATATGATGACAGATGGTAACTACAGTCACCAATCCCTATGTTGTACACCTGCAAGAGTGTAACATTTTATGCCAACGTCAATTTAAAAAAAAATTGGGGGGTGACTTGGTGGCTCTGTCAGTTAAGCATTTGACTCTTGATCTCAGCTCAGGTCTTGATCTCAAGGTTTAAGCCCTGTATTGGGCTCCACGCTGGGCATGGAGTGTGCTTAAAAAAATTTGGAAAAGGGGCACTTGGGTGGCTCAGTCAGTTCAGCATCCGACTTCAGCTCAGGTCATGATCTCATAGTTCATGAGTTCGAGCTTCGTGTCAGGCTCTGTGCTGACAGCTAGGAGCCCAGAGCCTGCTTTGGATTTTGTGTCTCTCTCTTTGCCTCTTCCCTGTTCGTGTTCTGTCTGTCTGTCTGTCTGTCTTCCTCTCTCAAAAATACATAAATGTTAAAAAAATTAAAAGAAAAAATTGGAAAAAAAAAACATTAGCACAAAGCAAGCTCCATTCCTGTGAAGTAACTGATTAATAAACATACACCTTGAGACCCTAAGACTTGAGAAAATTATATGGATCCTGTTTAAAGACTATTAAAAAAATATCTTTTTTTGTATGTGTAGAGAGCAGAGGTATCTTTTTTTCTAATAATAGGAAAACTAGACTTGAATCAAGGTGGCCTAGATCCATATATTTTGAAAGAGCCTTATAAATCAGTTGAGATCTAATCATGATTAAATGGTATTTCACCCAAATACATGTTGTCAGTGTTTGGCAACAATTAGATGAACAAACTCTGGCATGTAAAAGTTTCTGAGAGTTATATAGGCCCAGCGTAGGTTGTCTACAGTTAGGAACTTGCCCCAAGTTATGAACCATTCCCCAACTTTTCTAACACACTTTAGGACTTATGAAATCCCAGTGCACCGGTGGAGAGAATCCTCCCGCAGCCCCTCAGGTCATCAGCTTATAGCCTGAGGCATAGGTTTCTTTAGAGCAAATTATTATCATAGCTTGCATAGCTGAGATGCAAATGACTATAATTAATCCATTGTATTTTCAAAGAAATGGTTTAGGAGGAGGCTTCAGCCTTTCACTATGGCTCTGGACTGAGTGACCACCTTGCTGTTATGACCTCTGACAGACTACTCCGAGGTCTTGTTCACGAGCACGTTGGAAACCAAAAAGATGAAGCACACGGCTAATGAATTTAACAGCCTCATTAGGTAACTCTGCCTACCCTTAATAGTTCACAGAAATGCTCTCGGCATTTTAAAACAGGCATTAATGGAGAAAGCTTTGGGGATTTCAGGCAACTGCTTCAATGCATTTGCCTTTCTGTTTCCCAGATGCCTTCCTACCAACAGTTTAGCTCTTGGGCCAGCTCGTAGCTGCCTGCTTGTCAGGTCCTATCTGTGTTTGGGGCGCCCTACAGAACTGCCGAAGGAGGCAATCATTTTAAATGGCTCCAAATGAAGTCAGTTACTGCCTATTATTTATTTACTTGATCTTGGAGTCACAAGAAATTATATAAACCAAGATCTGAGGATTCTCTGTTCGCTTTGGCCTGGGCTTTCATTCTCTGGTTTTAGGTGGAGATGTTTCATTTGCTGTGAGCTGAATTTTAAGTTGCTGTCTTGAAGGAGGGAGGTCTGTTTATTCTGAGTCCACATGGCCCTTGTTCTTTGTGCAAAGCTGCTTCCAATACAGTCAAATTTCTGTGGAACATTTTCCATATTGGACCATTCTGAACCCCTCTTGGGGATATCTGAACCCTTGTGGTTGATACAATGTATATGTGTCTACAGTATGGTTTTTCTTTCTCATTTTTCCTGGGATGCCTATTAGATACTGTGTATTAGATAAGCAGCTGCTATATTAAGTTAGGCAACACCTAAAAGACCAAAAAGAATGAGATGAGAATGCATTGTTTAGGAATTAGAAGGAAAAAGAATTTACTGCCTAAAAGACCAAAAAGAATTAGATGAGAATGCATTGTTTAGGAATTAGAAGAAAGAAGAATTTACTCCATAAATCTCAAGACTTCTCTTTCATTTCAAATAGCTGTGAGAGAAGGGTGTGTCTTTCTCTGGAATGCTCTGATGAAGACATCTATATTCTATCAAATGTGCCTTATTTGTGTATTTTCTGTTATTCTTAAGTTCAGTTGGTATCAGTGTAAATCAGTACCTCCCTGTCTTTTTCATTATAATGGGGAAATTCATTCTTTAAAAATTTTTTTTTCAAATGTTTATTTATTTTTGAGAGAGAGAGAGAAAACACAGGGGAGGGGCAGACAGAGAGGGAGATGCAGAATCTGAAGCAGGCTCCAGGCTCTGAGCTGTCAGCATAGAGCCCGACGTAGGCCTCGAACCCACGAACTGTGAGATCATGACCTGAGCCAAAGTCAGATGCTTAACCGACTGAGCCACCGATGTACCCCTATTTTGTTTTTTTTATTAAATGATTATGAGAAGAGAAGAACTTACAAAGCATTAGGGGAGGTATCAAATATAAAACCAATAAATAAAATATTAAAACTTTTTTAGATAACCTTAAATTTACTTTCATGTCCATAAAATTTTATTATCAGGTGTTATGGTTGAAATATAATTTCTGATTAAGAGTTTTTAATAACAGTTTCTTCATATTTAGGGTCAAGTTTGACAATAAAACTTCCTACAATAATATGATAAAAATTTTAAACTATTAAAAATATTTATAACACTTGAATTATATTGGAAATAACATTTTCCTTCTACTTACAAATGTAATTAATGTTTATTTCTTAGGATAATGTGATTTCTGTAAAACTTTATCATATCAGATATTTTAACATAATAATAAAGTTACATTTTGCAGAATGCACTTGATTGTTAGAGCAGTCAATAGCAATGTATCTGATATATATAATGACAAGAGATTTAAGCTGGTTAAACAGTGTCTGCCAAGAGCCACCATTTAACTTCCTGATAAGGGGCTTCTGGAGTTGCTGGAGGAGTTTATATAAAAGGTTCCTAACATGCATTCCTGCCCATGGTATGAGGGTGGTAGGTGGTGGTAAGGCTAATGGGGCTTCTGGCAGGCACTGGGAAGGAAGCAGCTTGAATCTTTGTCACCAGGCGTGTTGGACGTATCTGTCCATTGGTACTGATGTGTTCTAAGTGACCACTCTAAAAAGTCAAATACTTTCTGCAAAATAGCTTTATTATTATTTTGAAATAATCTAGAGAACTGTCTTCTAAAAATCAATATCCAGACAGTAGAACACCCTTCTGGCCAGGCTTAGAGAGTGGTGGAGCAGCAAGTGCCAGATAACTGTTATTTTGCTTGTCCCCTGCAGGCACTTCTGAGATGTGTCAAACTCTGCTCACACTCCTTCAATCCTCTGAGGATCCTCAGAGGAGGCTCCTTATGGATGGAGGTGACTGGCTTGGGAACAAGTCGGTCTAGTTTCCCTGCATTTTGAGTGGATTGTATCACTCAACATATCCATAATCCACTCGCTATGTACCAGTATGTTTTGGCACCACTATGATTAGCAAGTTGTACTGTGGATAATGTTTTAAAAAGGCATCTCTGTATCCCATTCCGTATGCTATGTATATGCCTAACTAGGATGCTCCAAAAACTGGTTGAGCCTAACTGTGATCAGGAGACTGTGAATTCTGTGCTTACAGCAAAGTTCTGCAGAAAAGACCTTCCCCAGCTGCCTCACACAAAGCCATAGGTGGTCATGGCTGGGAACTATCCAATATGGTACTCAACCATGACCAGCTGAATTGTGAAAGATGGCATTTCTTCTGACAGGCAGACTTCTTTAGAGTGTATCAACCTATAGGTGCTCTTCCTGTTGGTAGAAGGAGAAGGCAGAGATGGAGGAATATGCTTTGAGGACATAGGTATACACTTCTTGACACTTGAGGTATGAAATTAACTGCGGAAATATTGAAACATTTCTGTGCTCCTTTAGATGGCACATATATGAAAAAAAGAAGTTGAAACATATCTTCTCTTATTCTGAGATACACTTTCCAACTATGCTTTTTACTCCTTTTCTTTTAACTTCTTATAGGACTTCATCTATCTCCACCCTATGTTTTGAGCTGCATCTCCTCTGATTCTTTTTTCAACCAGTGTTTTGCTTTGTTTTTATTTTGTTTTTCCTTCCTAAAACAACTGTTGTGTACTTCCTCTAGCTGCAGTTCAATTTTCCCTTTCTCTTCTATGAATGCCTCTGAAGTATAGTACATTTCTGTTTATTTCCCAAATTCCCAGAATTTGACTTCTGCTTTAACTGTTGCATTGAACTGATCTCATTATAGTTCCTTGTTGACCTTCAGATTGTTAAGTGCAATACACATTTCCCAGCTCTTAGTGATCTCTTTGCCACATATGCTGCTGTTAATCATTCCTTTGAGAGATTAAGGAGGTTCAAGAATTCTTTGACACTCCTCTCACCAAGAGATGTTGCCATTAAAGCTAGTGGTTCTGATACAATACAGAGTTGATGGCAGTTTACAGTTATTCCCTACAGAATTATCTGTAACTATAACTTTTCGTCTCTAACTCAGAAAGCTTTAATTGATGCCTAGAAATAATAATGATAATGTATTGGCAGGAAATATTAAATCTACAGTAATTTTGTTTCTAAAATAGCATTCACAAATGTTAGTTTATTATTTGTAATAAGTTCTTTGCAGTCCACCTCTCAGGTGCTTCCGGTGTAATCAGTCATGACCCCATGGTTGAGAATAGTTGCTCTAACAGAACACTGTAATGAACTGTAACCCATAGAGATATAGCAAAGAGATTTTAACTCTGACAGTGAAGTCAATGATTATGGACCTTGAAATAGTTCTTGAATGTCCAATACATTTTGCTACCTAGTTTCCAATATAAATCACTTTTATTTCTCTTGGGACTCCTCTGGCTGAAGTTCAAGGCCTTTTTCCAATGCCAAAATCTAAAATCTTCATTTCATCAGCTTTGAATGTATTTTTAAAATGTCAGAATGCATTATGACAACTTTATTATGGGATAAAGCCAGAAACATCCTTCTATTGTCTTCGAATACTCAGAAAACATAACGTGTGAAAGAATATCAGAGATGCTTCTCTGGAAACCTTAGTGTCATGCTAGGACCTGACAAAAATTTGCACTGTAGTCTTTATAGCACAGGATCTTATATTTTCTTCCATAAAGGGAGAGAGTTTCCAGCAGGGAGTTTATTCTTTCCTCCTTGTGTAAATTTATTCTAAGGCATCAGACCACAGATCAGAGGAAAAGGATCAGAGGCATAATTAAAACTAGTGACCACCTTCTGTGAACAGCGTGTATTAATTTTTTAATTAGAACTCAGATTCTGCAATTATTTATTTTTATTTTTATTCTTTATTTTTGAGAGAGAGACACAGTGAGTGGGGAAGGGGCAGAGAGGGGGAGACACAGACTCCAGGCTCTGAGCTGTCAGCACAGAGTCCAATGCGGAGTTTGAACCCACAAACTGTGAGATCATGACCTGAGCCAAAGTTGGATGGTTGACCAACTGAGCCACCCAGGTGCCCAGTCAGGTTCTGCACTTAAAAAAAAAAAAAAAAAGGAATGATATAGTCCCAGTCTTGAAGTCTAGATGGGGAAAAATATGAGTAGGTGATAATATAATATAAAAAAATCCTATAATTGAAGGACCATGTAATAGGTCACCAACTCTGCTTAAAGAAGTCTTCCCAGAAAGGGGAAACTTTGAGGTGGGACTTGAAGAACGAGCTGGAGTTTGTGAAGTGAAGAAGCCTAATGCTCTTTCAGTTAGATGGAATGACATGTGACAAAGCTTTTGGGAGTAAGAAGTTTGGGAGAAATGCAAATTGTTCTGTACAACTAAATTGCAAGGAGTAAGTGACTGTTTTGGCTGGAGTCCCACTTACATTTTATTTCTGAGGATACACTATGGTATCTCCTTCTACTACTACTTTCTGAAGAGTTAAATAAACAGGGATCCAAGACAGGCTTTGCACCTAGTAGCTTTCCATACTATTGTAGAGTGGGTAAAGATGGATGTCTAGGATATTTATAGATGATACCTTTAAAGCACTCACAATATATTGACTAAGACAAACGAGAAGCATTCTGTATCTGTTTACTTGTGGTGGGGGTGGGGAGGGAACTGAAGCACTGACTGCAGTGAATGAGTTCTTTGGGAGGGTTTAGGTTATAACTCAGGACCCATGACTTCCAAGGAAGGCCTTGGTTCATACCTGCACACCACCCAAGGTCTCCAGACATTGTTTTCCACAAGGTTCATTCCCACCTGCGGGAAGGTACATGAAGAGGGCAACTATCTCTGCCGAACTGAGATCTTTTTAATTCTGAAAAGAGTGTTTACCACCCACTGAGAAAGAAAATACTTCATAATTCAGTCATGGATAACTACTGAACTTCATCTCATACTCAGCACAATCTAAAGAGAATTAGAGATGAAAGTTCTGCATCCAATTCCAATGTGTGGAGCCCCCTTCCCCTGACACCAAGGAATTCTGCAGCACCAGCTGAGTGTCCTACAATTCAACTCAATTCTTACACTACCTGAAGATAGTGTCAGAATCCACAGATAAAAGTTCAGTTCTTTAAGACTGCAACCCCTCTCCAATCCACACTCCAGATGCTCCCTGGGCTTCTGACCTACCTACCGGCTATAGCTTGGAGTTTTCAGTGACTTCTTCCTTGGGTTTGATTAATTTGCCAGAGTAGCTCACAGAATTCAGGAAAACATTTTACTTGCTTACCAGTTTTTACTGACTTACCAGTTTGTGATAAAAGGATATAACTCAGGAACAGCCAAATGGAAGGGATGCATGGGGCAAAGTGGGAGGAAAGAGGGCATATCTTTCATGCCTTTTCCCAGACCTCCATGTGTTCACCAACCCGGAAGCTCTTTGATCCCAGCCCTTTTGGGTTTTTATAGAGGTTTTATTACACAGGCATGATAGATTAAATCATTGGCCATTGCTAATTGAACTCAATTGCCAGCCCCTCTCCCTTCCCTGGAGGTCCTATGGTGGGACTAAAAGTTTCAACTCTCTAATCAAAGGATTGTCTCCAAGGGCAACCAGCCTCCACCCTTCGTTTCCCTAGGGGATTTCCATAATAAAAGACCCTTTTGTGTTCTTATCACTTAAGGAAATCCAAGTGTTTTATTTAAAAAAAATTTTTTTCTTTCATAGCTTACTGTCAGTTTGGTTTCCATATAACACCCAGTGCTCATCCCAACAAGTGCCCTCCTCCATGCCCATCACCCTGTTTTCCTTCTCCCCAACCCCACATCAGCTCTCATTTTGTTCTCAGCATTCAAGAGTCTCTCATGGTTTGCCACCCTCCCTCTCCCCAACTATTTTTTCCCCTTCTCCTCCCCGACGGTCCTCTGTTAAATTTCTACTGATCCACTTACAGGTGAAAACATATGGTATCTGTCTTTCTCTGCCTGACTTATTTCTCTCAGCATAACACCCTTGAGTTCCATCCATGTTGGTACACATGGCCAGATTTCATTCTTTTTCATTGCCATGTAATATTCCATTATATAGATAAGCCACATCTTCTTGGTCTGTTCATCAGTTGATGAACATTTAAGTTCTTTCCATGATTTGGCTATTGTTGAAAGTGCTGCTATGAACATTGGGGTACATGTGCCCCTATGCATCAGCACTCCTGTATCCCTTGGGTAAATTCCCAGCAGTGCTATTGCTGGGTCATAGGGGAGTTTTATTGTTAATTTTTTGAGGAACTTCCACACTGTTTTCCAGAGGGGCTGCACCAGTTTTCATTCCCACCATTAGTGTAGGAGGGTGCCCGTTTCTTCACATCCTCACCAGCATCTATAGTCTCCTGATTTGTTCATTTTAGCCACTCTGACTGGAGTGAGGTGGTATCCAGTGTGGTTTTGATTTGTATTTCTCTGATGATGAGTGCTGCTGAACATCGTTTCATGTGTCTGTTGGCCATCTGGATGCCCTCTTTGGAAAAGTGTCTATTCATGTCTTCTGCCCATTTCTTCACTGGATTATTTGTTTTTCGGGTGTGGAGTTTGGTGAGTTCCTTATAGATTTTGGATACTAGTCCTTTATCTGATATGTTATTTGCAACCATCTTTTCCCATTCTGTCGGCTACCTATTAGTTTTATGGATTGTTTCCTTTGCCTTGCAGAAGCTTTTTATTTTGATGAGGTCCCAATAGTTCATTTTTGCTCTTGGTTCCCTTGCCTTTGGGGATGTATCAGGTAAGAAATTGCTGCGGTGGAGGTCAAGGAGGTTGTTTCGTGCTTTCTCCTCTAAAGTTTTGATGGTTTCCTGTCTCACATTCAGGTCCTTTATCCATTTTTAGTTTATTTTTTGTATGGTATGAGAAAGTGATCTAGTTTCATTCTTCTGCATGTTGCTGTCCAGTTCTCCCAGCACCATCTGTTAAAGAGGCTGTCTTTTTTCCATTGGATACTCTTTCCTGCATTGTCAAAGATTAGTTGGCCATACATTTGTGGGTCCACTTCTGAGTTTTCTATTCTATTCCATTGGTCTATGTGTCTGTTTTTGTGCCAGTACCATACTGTCTTGATGACAGCTTTGTAGTAGAGGCTAAAGTCTAGGATTGTGATGCCTTCATTTTGGTTTTCTTCTTCAATATTACTTTGGCTATTCGGGATCTTTTGTGGTTCCATACAAATTTTAGGATAGTTCTAGCTTTGAGAAGAATGCTGGTGCAATTTTGATTGAGATTGCATTGAATGTGTAGATTGCTTTGGGTAGTAATGATGTTTTAGAAGCTCTGACAGAAACCAAGACCAAGACCAAATACATATTTCTTATTATAAATCAACATAACAGATATCTATAAGGCATGTTCTTTAGTCTTTTGGAGTTCACAATCAAAGTGACAATATAGTCCAATTGGAGCTTAATTACATAGAGTTGGCTCTAAGAGCTTAGGAATTCTACTTTGTTTTCCTGAATATCTCATCCATTTCCGTTAGCTTTAGCTCAAATTTCTGTGCACCTTGAAGACTTCCAAAACATTTTTTCTGAATCCGAATTTCCAACTGGTTCCAATACATCTTTACTAAGGTGTCCCAGAGGCCCGTCAAATTCAACAGATTAAAAATCAGATTAATTTGTTTTCCTATAAGACTATTCTAGGTGTTATTCTCATATTTGTGTATTAGTTAATGGTATTATTTTCCATCAAGCAGTCAAGGCAGATACCTGGGGGTCATATTTAATTTCTTTCTTTCCCTCACACCTTAATATCCAACCTGTCACTAAGTCATGTTTATTTAATCCTCAAAATAATATTCCATTTTCTTTTGTAGTTCAGTGAGCATGTAGCATTCTACAATTCATACTGTGCCAAAAATTTATACTTGATATAGTTGGGTAGCAATGGGTGGTGGTGTTGGAGCATCCGTTTGACAATATATTTTGGCTCAGTTTTAGCCAGGTTCTACTTTAGGTTAACCTAGCCTGTTAAGATTTCTTTCTTTCCCTGATTTCTTCTTAAGAGGGCACCTGGGTGGAGGAAAGCTGACTTATCTCACACAGTGTGAGGTGTGTGTGTGTGTCTGTGTGTGTGTGTGCATGCGTGTGTGCATGTGTATTTGGGAAGCAGTGGGGTATGTGTGTACAGGAGGTGAGATCCGTGTGCTCTCATCTGATTTCCAGCTTAGGTGTCATGCTTCTTACTGGGCATTAACCACTGTCTTCACTAAACCATCAGTGACTAAGAAGTTTTACCTGGTCTTTGATGGTGTTAGCATCCACTTTTGCAAACCATAAGCTCTACCATTATCCCCAGTCCTGAGGTAGCTGCTCTTAATGGCTTCTGCATTCTGACCCCAGGTCCCTGCTATTTCAGGGGTCCTCTCAGCATGCCCTTGTCTCCATGACAGGTGGGAACTTCTGGATCTTTTGTACGCTAGCCTATGTGTTGAGTAAGTGTATCTTGCAGATCACCTCTCCCTACCGTAGCTATTTCTGTATCTTTACCATTAAATCTGGTGTTCTCAGATCCAGTCATATTTATCTGAAATTTTTTTAATGTTCTATTTATTTCTGAGAGAGAGAGAGAGAGAGAGAGAGATAGTGAGCAGGGGAGGGTCAGAGAGAGAAGGAGATACAGAATCTGAAACAGGCTCCAGGCTCTGAGCTGGCTGCCAGCACAGAGCCTGATGTGGGGCTCGAATCCACGAACCATGAGATCATGACCTGAGCTGAAGTCGGATGCTTAACCAACTAAGCCACCCAGGCACCCCAGTTTGAATTTTCTAAACATCTCTGAGTTTTGACTTCTTTGTTCCACCTCTGGAAGATGAAGGGCCTTCTCTTTTTACCAATGTCTGTATGATCGGGTTGTATCTTTCTCCATATGAAGGTAGCATTTGACATCCTTTCCCTGGGGCCATAGGATGCTAGGACTATGGGAAAATATGATTTATAAAGGAAATAAAGACTGTATTATTTTCAAAATAGTATTCTTATTATGCAGAGACTCATTCATACACACATACCCCCATACATTTTTATTAAAACAAAATTATACTAAACATATTTTTCTGAAATTTCTCTTTTTACCTAATAATATATTTTAGATCATTTTCCATGTTTATATATTCAGATGCACTTCATGCCCTTTAATAGCCACATAGTATTCTATTTTATGAGAGTCATAATTTGTTCACTGGTGGACATTTAGTTTGTGCTGTATTTTTGATTTTTATGAACGTTTCTGCAATAGATATCCTCGCCCATTGTGCCACAAAATTTTAGCTTCTGTGTTTCCTTTATAAGTTTGGTGTTTTCTGTCCTGTCTAAATTTTTTTTTCTATTCCAAGACCAAAAATATATTTCTTTTCTGTCTTTAAATGTTTAATGCATTTGGATTTTATTTTTTTTACATGTTCTATGATGTAGGCAGTCTTGCTATTTTCCATATATTTTAGAATTATATATTCTTAAAAGAAAACCATTTTTTTCATGGAAAAATTTTTGGGTAGGATTGTTTCCATGGGGAAAAATTTTGAGGGATGTTCTAACTGACCTCAATTTCACACTCAACATTTCAGGTCCAATTCTTTTGTTTCAGGCTACAATTGCCAGATGTCCTAAACCTGTCTTTGGAATAAGATGGATAAAAATTTTTAGCTCCTCTGCTTGCAATTAGGTTGTTAATTATCCAAATACTCAATCTCCGTTCATAGATCCTAACCACAAACACAATGATGTATAAGCGATGTTAGGTTTACTTAAATCCTTATAGAGGCCCAAAGTCAACTCCAAGAGTTAGGATTTGTGTAGCTCTCTCATCATATTAAAATATATTCTATGATACATTTGTAATAAACTATAAAAACAGAATGATCAAAGTCTGCATTTTAATGATATTTGTATGTATGGCTATTTTTGTAAAAAAGAACATTTGTTTCTTTTTTATTTAACTACCAATATATATTTTTTGAATAAACTGGGAAACATGAGACATGTATAAAGAAGAATATAATTCCATGGCACCTAGAAAAAGTCATGCTTAATGTGTTGGCCTTGTTTTTTTTTTTTTTCTCATGTTGTACCTGTATAATGCACCCATGGTTTCTTTACATTGAGAGTGAGGGAACACTAAATTCATTTTGGCCAAATGCTGAGAGATTGACTATTAAGATCAATATTCAGTGGAATTGAGACCAAAGGCAAATGTAACTTTAGTCTCAAAAATTAATTTGCCAAAGTAAATTCAAAATGAGGTCAATAAACTTAATTATTGTTACAAAGCCATATTAAAATTTTCATAATATAATTTGAAAGTTTGACATTATGGGACAGGAACATTACTGTCAACCTAGATTTCTTGGCTGCTGGTCAGCTCATGGGCCTCAGGCTCCACTTCGGGCTACTAAAGAGATGCTTGTTTTCAGCTCAGTTCTGTGGGAAACATGATTGTTGCTAATAACCATGTTGCCCTTAAGTGATTGAATGTTTGCTTCTTTGGAATTGTAATCAACCAAGGTAAAAATTTATCTAGTGTTCATATTCTGCCTTTGAAGATTTAATCTTTGGTAATTATGCAATTTCATTGAAGCAATTCACAAATTTAAGCAATTCCATAAATTCAACGGGAGAAAAAATAATGAATAATATATATACACACATATATGTGTATATATATATTTAGAACTTATTTATTCATTTTGAGATAGAGAGCACAAGCAGGGGGGCAACAGAGAGAGAGAGAGAGAGATAGAGACAGAGAGAGAGAGAGAGACAGAGAGACAGAGAATACCAAGCAGGCTCTGTTCTGTCAGCGCAAAGCCCGACCTAGGACTCCATTTCACAAACCATGAGATCATGACCTGAGCCGAAGTCAAGAGTTGGACACTTAACCGACTGGGCCACCCAGGTGCCCCTGAATAACATAGTTTTAGTTAAAAATTGTTTTTTGTCTACACATGATGTTTTATATAATCACTTGGGCACTTTTGTCCTTAGTCTTAGATCTAGATATGTAGCAGTGGAATAATGTAATTGGCTTTCAGTTTAGCAAACTTTTCTTTGCCTTTCCATCTGCATCTCAGCTTTCACTGCATCTTTGGTGGAGCAGCATGACCTGAAGTTCTTCACAGCAGGTATCATCAGGTAATACTCCTTCATGGCAAGCTTCACTCAACAAATCACTTTGTGAGGAACTACGAGTTGTTAGTGCATTCTGTGCTGTAGATATCCACCTCTACAATGTATAATGTTAAGGCTTTCTTTTGGAAAGTAGTTAAAATGATTTTTCTTTGTTTTTTTTGAAGATATTTACTATCTCTTATTATTTGATCATCTTATATGATGATCAGGCAGTTCCCAAACCTCTTGTATGTCATGTTGTTGCCTTTGGCTGCAGAATAATTAGGAATGTGACCACAGACTTGCTGCCTATAGCCAGTTTTTTTTGTTATGTTACACTCTGCTAGATTTACTTCCTCAGCACACATAACTGAAGGATTGGACAGAACATATAGCTGGGGTTTTAAACTACTCAGAGGCTTGTTTGTTCTATTGTCAACTATAATAATGTGATTTGGCATTCTATAAAGATTCCTTTAATAATACTGATATGTAAAATTGGTTTTTGAGATAGAGAAATTTCTTTTCCTTTTTTTAAAGTTTAATTAATTAATTAAATTTATTTATTTATTTTTAATGTTTATTCATTTTTGAGAGAGACAGAGCGTGAGTGGGGGAGGAGCAGAGAGAGAGGGAGACACAGAATCTGAAGCAGGCTTCAGGCTCTGAGGTATCATAACAGAGCCCAACTCGAGACTCAAACCCACAAACTGTTGAGATCATGACCCAAGCAGAAGTTGGATGCTTAAGTGACTAAGCCACTCAGGTGCCCCTGTTTATTTATTTTGAGAGAGAGAGAGAGAGGAAGCAAGCAGGGCAGGGGCAGAGAGAGAGAATCTCAAGGAAGCTGTGTGCACTGCCAGCACCGAGCCTTATGTGAAATCATGGGATCATGACCTGAGCTGAAATTAAGAGTTGGACCCTTAATCAATTAAGCCTCTCAGCACCCGAAGATATAGAAATTTCTTGATGTGAAAGTAAAACTAAACACAGTAAGATTATCATTTATAGTGCAGACATATAGACAAAACACTCCTGGCTACTTCTAAAAGTTCCTGTGTCTAATATATAAAATATTGAATATATGTAACAATATCATTAACCATTTCTATGAAGTGGAATATAATTCAGGAAAATATTTTTCAGTAACATGAATCTTGGAATTCATACCCTGGGCAAATCTCAAAAGTCCATTGTTTTTTATACCTAAAAATCATTGACCGTCCAAGGCAAACTTTTCAACGAGCTTTTTGTTTAAAACCAAAGCTTCCATAGATTGTGAACTACTTCCATAGTTATCTTATTTTTCAACTCTGTTGTATAAAAATTGACTCATTAAATAAGCTTGGGAGCCTCATTATTTTTCCTCTGTCACTTCCACTCTTCCTTATATTTTTATACTAATCATCTAGAATGCTTAATTACTTAAAAATCAATATTCTGATAGTAGCCCATGAGTCTGATGACTGGCTTCATTTTAAATTCATGACTTTGAATCACAAATTGGAAATACTACACTTTCCTGGTCACTTATGACTCTTTCATACCTCCAGTATGCTTACCACACTTTCCAATATCTTAACTCTACTCTTTGCAGATGCTTCTCCTGTTTCACTAAAAAATCCTCAAAACAGTCATAAGATAACTTCCCCAGGCACTCATGCTCACTTTACCCACCTACTGGCATCTGCCCCTACTTATTCTCACATCCTGCTTTGTTCCCATAGGAGATGAACTCTTCACACCATCCATCCACATGTACACAGATTCTTTTTAAAAATTAAAAAAAAATGTTTCATCTATTTCTGAGAGAGAGAGGCAGCGTGAGTAGGGGAGGGTCAGAGAGAGAGGCAGACACAGAATCTGAAGCAGGTTCCAGGCTCTGAACTAGCTGTCAGCACAGAGCCCGACATGGGGCTTGAATCCATGAACTGTGAGATCATGACCTGAGCTCAAGTTGGATGCTTAACCGACTGAGCCACCCAGGCACCCCTACATGTACACAGATCCTTACCCCTCTTGTCTATGAAGAACTCAGCCTTTCCACAATTCTTCCATTTTTAAAAAAATCATTTTTGCACTCTCCACTGGATAATTCATCAACAGACTAACTCTGTTACCTCGCCCACCTTTAAAAATTTCCTTCAGAGCACACTCTCTCACAGTCCCACACCTTTGTTCCCCTTTGCAGTAAAACTCATTGAAAGAAATTCTCTGTATTTAGTGACTCCAATTGTTTTACTCTTAAAATATCTATAGCTTTTGTTTAAAAATTAATATATAGTCATAAAAATTGAAATACAGAAAGTGAAAATCGATATCTCTTCTTTCATTTTTCATTTCTTTGATTAATAATTTGCTCTGTGCACAGTTGGTGGCATTGCATACTCCTTGTGTGTCACCTTGGATTCTCTGGGTTTCACCTGCCTTTGGGCCCCTTAGCCACTTACAGCAGACTCAGCATAAGACTCTCTGCCAGAGTCTCTGGTTCTTTTTGACTAAGCACAACAGGTCTTGAGATCTGGCTCATTCAGAGGCTGCTAAAAGAGTCATGTGAATGAAATTATAAATTAATTAAATTCACTCTCCATTCCTGTCCCACCCATGGACTAAGGTACTGCCTATCTGTATAATCTGACCCACTGGGACCCGCAATGGGCTGCATATTTTAGTGATGCGGGGCCATCTGAATTTATTTCTCACCCTTCACTTCTCCCTTCCCTTTTCTTTCACCCTCCCTGTCCTGAGGTTGTGTCTCCCCCATGAAGCATTCATGCTTAAGTCTTGGCTGCGGGCTCTGTTCTCCATAGAACATTGGTTAATACATTGGCTGGTTACTTTTTTCCTCTCTTTTTTTTTGAGACTTGCCTACAAGTAGCTTTTGTCCATTTTCCTTTTTGGGATATTTATGTTTTGTTGAGTAATTTGCATAACTGTTTGTCAGATGAAGCGCTAATAGTTTTGTCACTTTTTTTGAAAATTTGTCTTATTATATTTTCAAATTAGAAAGATTTAAAATTTTTCCGTATTTTGGAGTACATTTTTGATTTTATTATTATTATGTTTTAATTGTGAACTATATCACACATGCAGAAAAGTGTTTAAAATGTATCTCTTTTAGATAATATAACAAATAATATAATAAACTGTGTAGTTACTTCTGTTAAGAAATAGGTCATTCATTGCTAGTAATGTAGAAGCCCCCCACCATGACCTACTTCAGTCACATACTTCTTCTCGTAATCATTCTGTGATTTCTGTTTTTTTGTTCTCTGTGTATGCATGTGTGTGCATATGTGTGTATGTGTGTATATGTCTGTGTGTGTGTATCACTGTTTTCAACTCCCTACCTTCCATCTTTTCAGTTATTACTCTTGCTCCTTTCTCATCCACAAGAGAATTCCATCTAATGTAAAATGTGGAAACAGAAGGCAGACACAGGGAGGCCAGATGACAGATGGAAACTCAGTTAAACAGAATTCCAGCCAAGGGAGAAAGGAACAAGACTGACTGAAGTCATAAAATTTAAAGACAACAACCATTTATATTTCTAAAATACTATCAGACCAGTTGTGGCTATGGATCCTGATGGAAGTAGGGAAAGAAAAAAGTTAATGAATCTCCTAAGCATAACACAGTATTTTGTGGACATAGAAATACAGAGGTATAACAATTCAGGAAGCAACAGATGTTGACGAGAATGTGGCGAAAGGGGAACCCTTGTGCACTCTTGGTGGGAATGTAAACTGGTGCAGCCACTCTGGAAAACAGTGTGGAGGTTCCTCAAAAAATTAAAAATAGAACTACCCTATGACCCCGCAATTGCCCTACTAGGAATTTATCCAGAGGATACAAAAATGCTGATTAGAAGGGACACATGCATTGCAATGTCTTTACCAGTGCTGTCAATAACCAAATTATGGAAAGAGGACAAATGCCCATCAACTGATGAATGGGTAAGAAGATACGGTATATATATACAATGGAATACTAGTCAGTGGTGAAAAAGAATGAAACCTTGCCATTTGCAACAAGGTGTATGCAATTGTAGGATATTATGCTGAGTGAAATCAGTCAGAGGAAGACAGATATCATATGATTTCACTCATGTGGAATTTGAGAAACTTAACAGATGGTCATAAGGGAAGGGAAGGAAAAATAATATAAAAACAGAGGGAGGCAAACCATAAGAGACTATTAAATACAGGGAACAAACAGGGTTGATGGAGGTGGGGAAGATGGGTGATAGGCATTAAGGAGGGCACTTGTTAGGATGAGCACTGGGTGTTATATGTAAGTGATGAATCACTGGATTCTACTCCTGAAGCCAAGACTACACTGTATGTTAACTAACTTGAGAATAAAAAACAATACGGAGATAAAATAAAGAAAAATTACCCAACGACATTCAAATATACAGTAAAACCTTGGATTGTGAGTAACTTGTTCTGTGAATGTTCTGCAAGATGAGCAAACATTTCTAATAAATTTTAACTTGATAAATCAGCAATATCTTGCAATATGAGGAGAAAGTGGTGGCAAATCTCACACAATTACAACTGAGCCAATGGTTCTTCTCTCTCTCTCTCTGCAGGATTGTGGGCAATTGTCTCCCATGCTTGGATGCTTGGTCTCAGGCCATGGTGTTTGGCAGAAATCAGTGATTTTATTTATTTATTTATTTATTTATTTTTTTTATTTCTAGGAGAGAGAGAGAGACAGCATGAGCAGGGGAGGGTCAGAGAGAGAGGGAGTCACAAACTGAAACAGGCTCCAGGCTCTGAGCTGGCAGTCAGCACAGAGCCCGACGCGGGGCTCGAACCCACAAACCGCGAGATCATGACCCAAGCGAAAGTCGGACGCCCAACCGACTAAGCCACCTAGGCGCCCCAGAAATCAGTGATTTTTAAGAACTTTAGAAGGTGTCCACAACTGGTACTAGTGGTTTTTTTTTTTTTTTTTTTTTTTTTCACTTCAAAGCACCTATGGACAGTTCTTTGCTTTTCCATACAAGAGTAAGCTTAGGAATACTTTGCTTCATTCTAGGTCAGACTGCCTGCAGATATAGACCCTTTCCTCTGCTGCCTTGTTGCCAGTTACATAAATACAGTATATGACAAGAGTTTATTAATACTGTACTGTAGTCAACATCTGTACAAGCATATACAATGGCCCCGATGCAGAAAAAGGTTGAAAAGAAAGGCATTAAGAAGAAAGAGATGATTACAGTGGAAGTTAAGAAGGAAATCATTAAGAAGAATGAACGAGGTATGCCCATGGATTGGCAGGTCATTTTGAACTTTAAAATGCTTTATACCAAAGCACTATTACAGCGATGCTTCGAGGTGACCAAAGGAACAAACCTTACCTTCCTAGAGTTTGGGAAAAATCATTTTCACATCGTGAACTGCCTCAAGATCATCAGTGAAGCCTGGGATGGGGTCACCAAGAGAACCGTCAGTTCTGGCTTGGAGAAAACTGTGGCCTGTATGTGTTCTTGGACATGACCTAGAGGGGCTTGCTCATAAACAGGAGTCACCAGCTGTGGATGAAATTGTGTCCTTGAGGAAGACCATGGGACTGGAGGTGAATGAGGATGACATTCAAGAGCTGGTGGAGGAACATAACCAGGAGCTGACCACCTACGAACTGATGGACCTGCATCATAAGCAACAGCAAGAGGTTATGGAGATCTCGTCTGCAGAGGAGGAGAAAAAGGCGGAGGAATCTCACACATCAAATGAGATTAGAGAGATGTGTAAAATATGGGAAACAGTGCCAAATTTTGTGGAAAAGCGCCACCCGAATAAGGCTGTAGCAGTATGAGCCATGAATCTGTTTAACAACAGTGCAATGTCACATTTCTGCGTAATCCTCGAAAGTAGGCAAAAGCAGGTGTCATTGGATAGGTTCCTTGTTAAAGTTGCACAAAAAGAAAAAGAGGCCATTGAGCCAAAAGACAGCAGTGATTCCGTTAGTGATAGTGAAAGTCATCCTACACAATATCTCTTCTCTCTCTCTTGTCTCCTTCACATCAGCCACAAAGGTTTTCAAAGGTAAGTGCTGGTTAATTTATTTTTAAAATATTTTGTATTTTCGTTATTATCTTCTATTATATTACAGTATCATAATCATTTTCATATGAATATTTTTGCGTTGTGGAATGAATCATTTGAGCTTCCATTGTTTCTTATAGGGAAATCCACTTTAATATACAAGTGCTTTGGATTACAAGCATGTTTCTTGCAAACCAAGGTCTTATTGTATATGATATATTTTATATAATATCTATAGGCATATATAATCCTCTGTTGCATGCCAACCCTTTCTTAGTATAGGTGAGTCTAACCCCTTCTCTAGTATAGGTGAACACAGATGTGTGAGACGAGAAGTTAAACATAAAACCAACTTTGTGTGTTTGGAAGTGACTTTATTCCACCGATAGGTGAAAAACTTTGGGGCAATATCAATTCTTTTGTCAAGGACCATCATCAATCTCAGACTTTAGGGTAACTTTTTTGTTCTTAACTTCCCTGTAAGTGGTTTTCTTGTCACCTAGAATATAAAGCTCTCAGACACAGCTTGTATGTCAGTTTTAGCGTAGGAACTTAAATGAATTTTGGTTAGTCTAGCTAAAAGTTTGTCAATTTTATTGATACTTTTCAAAGAACCAATTTTGTTTTCATTGCCTTTTCTCTATTATTTTTCTATTTTCTATTTCATTGATTTCTATCCTAATGTCTCTCATTTGCTTCCTTCTACTTGGTTTGCATTTGGTTTGCAACTGGTTGTTTCCAGTTTCTTAAGGTGGAGGCTTACATATTGACTTGAAGTTTTTACAGTTTTGGGGTGTAGTTACACCTAGAAATTTCCCTCTAACCACTGCTTTACCTCCATCTAATAAATTTTGATATGTTTAAAAATGGCGCTTGATTGAACATCTCAATATAGAATGCCATTGTCATCTAGCTTCCAGGATTGTTGAAAAGTTCAAAATCATTCATGTGGAACCCCTTTCTCCCCTCTTTTTCTTTTTCTTTCTGGTGAATCTTTTAATTGTCCCCAAAGTTCTGAAGTTGCACACTCATGTGCCATAATGTGACCTATTTTCATCCATTGTCCAGGGCGGTTGGTGGCTCATTTTTTTTAACGTATTTATTTTAATTCCAGTCAGTTAACAGTGTTATATTAGTTTCAGGTGTACAATATAGTAATTATTCAGTACTTCCATACATCACCCTGTGCTCGTCTCCTTAATCCCCATCACCTGTTTAGCCCATCTTTCTACCCACCTCCCCTGTGGTAACGTCAGATTGTTCTCTGTAATTAAGAGTCTGTTTCTTGCTTTGTCTCTCTCTCTCTCTCTCTCTCTTTCTCTTATTTTTCCTCCTTTGCTCATTTGTTTTGTTTCTTAAATTCTTTCTTTTTTTAAATTTTTAAAAAAATGTTTATTCATTTTTGAGAGACAGAGAAAGACAGAGCATGGGTTGGGGAGGGGCAGAGAAAGAGGGAGACACAGGATTCAAAGCAGACTCCAGGCTCTGAGCTGTCAGCACAGACAGATCAGCCACTAACTGAGCCACCCACATGCCCCTTAAATTCTACATATGAGTGAAATCATATGGTATTGTCTATCTCTGACTTATTTTACTTAGCATTATAACTCTCCAGCTCTATTTATGTTGTTTCAAATGGCAAGATTTCAGCCTTTTTTATGGTTGAATAATATTCCATTATCTATCTATCTATCAATCATCTATCTACCTATCTACCTATAATGTATATAGATGTATATACAACATCTTCTTTATCCATTCATCATTTGATGGACGCTTGGGCTGGTTCCATAAGTTGCAGTAAATACAGGCTCCATGTATCCCTTTGAATTAGTGAATTTCTTGTATTCTTAGAAACAGTTTTTTAATGTTTATTTATTTTTGAGAGAGAGAGAGAGAGAGGAGAGAGAGGGAGAGAGACAGAGTGTGAGGGGGGGCAGAGAGAGAGGGAGAGACAGAATCTAAAGCACATGCGCTGTCAGCACAAAGCCTGACGGGGCTTGAACCCACGAATTGTGAGATCATTGACCTGAAACGAGCTCGGACATTTACTGACTGAGCCACCCAGGTGTCCCATGCATTTGACTCTTGATCTCAGCTTAGGTCTTGATCTCCGGGTCATGAGTTCAAGCCCCACACTGGGCTCTGTGCTGGGTGTGAAGTCTACCTAAAAAAAAAAAAAAAGTAAAAGAAAATACGGAATCTTAGAGAGGCTAAGTACCTTATCCAAAGTCACACAGGAAATAAGTAGTAAAGCTGCAATTTGGCCCTAGGATATTTTGGCTCCAATATCACTTTTTTTTTTTTTAACCACACCATTCTGTCCCTTATCCTATATTTCAGAGAACAAGACTCTTTCAGGTTAAGAGTAATGACAATGACTACAATAAATATACTATTTAGTTTGGCTATAATGTCCTAATTTAAATACCCATGGCTCTTAGAGTATAGTTGAGGGGCACAAATACATCCTTCTTGTTGTGAAAGAGCAACCGTAACTACTTATTGAATCATAAAGCAAACTGTTTCCAAGAGAGACTAAATAGCAATATATTGTGCAGATCAAATAAGGTATTATCAGTATAAATAGAAAGCATTGATATTACACAAAAAGTAGGCTCCATTTGCATGGCATGAATTTCATTGTTTTGACTAAAGCTTGAACATGTGTCACTCTATAGAGTGCCAGAGCCAGAATTTGCCATTACACTGCAGGGAATTTTTAGAGGTTCATAACTCAGCTAACTCTATTTTTGGGTTAATGGATGTTGGGTGCATCCTTAGGAATATTAAGTTGCCCCAAAGCAGGGGAGGGAGAGCCACCAGCAGGAAAGAGACAGGTCCAATGGTTATGGTGTTGGACATGACCTTAAAAATCTAAACTGTCTTATTCTTAGGAAAAGAATACTTTGGAAAAATAAATCAATTTGAGATTTGATTTGGGAAATCAATGAAACCATGTTTCGAGTGTTTGAAAAGATTATTCCTATATTTTTAGAGACTTTCAAAGTAAATGGTTCTATACCTTTTCTCAGAAGCACATTGTTGGGCAGGGGAGTTCTTGCTTATGTCTTACTCTCATCTCTCTCTTATGTCCTCCATGGAGTAAGAGTGAGAAGTACCTCTTCCCAGTGATTCTTCAGTTTTCCTTTTCTTCTGATATCCAAACTCTGACAAGAAATCTGAGTTGGGTTAATTCCCTTTTAATTTATTAAAAATGTATTACTCAGTGGCTTAATACTATTTTAGGCTGTATTTTCTTTGTTTTTACATCAGTGAGATTATGCTAATATACTAATATACACTTGTGTCTACTGGAAAATTAATCAAAAGTTGGTGTATGTGCCTAAGAGCTCTATTTGTGACATTTTCCTTGCTTATATGCATTTTGATTTTCAACAACCACTAATCTTTATATTTCCAATTCATATACCCCCCAAAAAGTATTAGCTGAGTCATGAGTCATTTATTGATGTCCTAGTATTCATTCATTTATTAAGCTCCTTCTTTATAAAAGGCATAGGTAGGAGGTGCCTGGGTGGCTCAGTCAGTTAAGCGTTCAATTTCCCCTTAGGTCATGATCTTGCAGTTCGTGAGTTCGATCCCTGCATTGGACTCTGTGCTGATAGCTCGGAGCCTGGAGCCTGTTTCAGATTCTGTGTCTCCCTTTCTCTCTGCCCCTCCCCTATTCACATTCTGTCTCTCTCCCTCTTAACGATAAGTAAACATTAAAAAGAAAAGGCCTAAGTAGGGGATATAAAGAATTGCTGCGATTAGGATCCTTGGAGTTCACAGTTAAGGTTTAATTTTTTTTAATGTTTATTTTTGAGAGAGAGACAGCAAGAGAGTGAGCGAGCAAGGGGAGGGCAACCAGGGGGGGTGGGAGAGAGAGAGAGAGAAGAGAAGAGAATACCAAGCATGCTCCACACTGTCAGCGCAGAGCCTTACATGGGGCTCCATCTCACGGTGCATGAGATAATGACCTGATTGGAAATCAAGAGACAGACCCTTACCTCACTGAACCATTCAGGTGTCCCTAAGGTTTAGATGCTTGTAAATTAAATAACAATCAAATGCAGTCTACAATTATGTATCAAGTTAATGGTACACATAATAATGTTTGAGGTTTTGGAGAAGAGGGACTTGAGGGTGGGCTTTTGCTTGTTGAGAATATTTTTATGTAGGAGGTATGACTTAGACTGGGTCTTGAATCATAGTCAAGATTTAAATGGTTGGTAAGGTGGAGGCCATGTCAGGTTTGGGTAGGGGATAGATTAGAATGATCTGGTATGTATGGGAGTGATGTAGAATTCATTCTGAAGAGGAAGGAGTTTACACTGGCAGTAGTGAAGTTAGTAAGAAGAGGCTGTGATTAGGTTATAAGGGACTTGAAGATTGCTAAAGATTTGATCTTGTGGGAAATGTGTTCTGGAAAAGAGAGTGACAGAGTGTTTTAAGAAAATGAATCTGGGGGGTGCCTGGGTGGCTTAGTTGGTTAAGTGTCTGACTGGCTTAAGTCATGATCTCACGGTTGGTTAGCGTAAGCTCCACATTGGGCTGTCTGCTCTCAGAGCAGAGCCTTCCTCGAATCCTTTGTCTCTCTCTCTCTCTGCCCCTCTTTCACTCTCACTGTCTCTCTCAAAAATAAAATATGCATTAGAAAAAGGAAGACGCATCTTGTGATAATGAACAGTACAGCACAGTGGTAAAGAGCATGGGTATAGAATCAGAATCATAGCCTTGACTATTTATTTGCTGTATATACTTTGGCAAATAATTTATCTACTCTGGGCCTTAGTTACCTCATTAAAGAAATTAGTTTATTAATCATTTTTTATTTTTAATTGTGGTGAAAAAACTGTTGCCCCATTATTGTCAAGTGGGTTTCCATATAACACCCAGTGCTCATCCCAACAAGTGCCCTCCTCCATGTGCATCAACCCCCTTCCCTTCTCCCCCACCCCCATCAGCCCTCAGTTTGCTTTCAGTATTCAAGAGTCTCTCATGGTTTGCCTCCCTCCCTCTCTCCAACTATTTTTTCCCTTCCCCTCCCCCATTTTAAAAATGGAGGTATTAAATAATAATACCACTTACCTCTGTTGTTACTGTGAGGAGTAAATGAGATGAAGTATGTAAAACACATGGTGCTTTCATACATGCCTGACACAATAATCCTTCAGGATAGATTAGCTAAAAAATATTATCTAAAAGGGAAGAAGCTTATGGGGCCCCAGCCCCTTGTGGTGCCTTTCAGGGACCCTGTGGTCATGTGCCCTCATGATGGTGACTGGCTATGGAGTAGCACAATGGCAAGACAAGTTTTGTCAACTTTACTGGCTCTGAGGATGCTGGAGGAAAGAGCTGGTGCCTGACTGTGCAGAGGCTGCACCGGTTTTAGGAGAAGGGCTGAAGTATGCTAGTGAAGGGTGTGTGTTCATCTGCTGCCAAGTAGGAGAAAAACCTTACTGCAAAGATCCAAATAATGACTTCAGAAAAAGCTTAAAAGTAACTACAGTGCTGATACTACTTAAATACGGAGCACCTAAAAAATTGGTAGAATCTGTGTCTTCAGGCCAACCTGTGGAGACATCGTTCTCTGGGGATTAACATTGTTTTTAAATTATAGCTTATTTATTTGTTTTGAGAGAGAGAAAGAGAGAACAGGTGCATAACTGGAGGAGGGACAGAGAGAGAGGGAGAGAGAGAATCCCAAGGAGGCTCCACTCTTTGAGTGCAGAGCCCAATGTTGCAAGGCTTGATCTTGCACACTGTGATGAGATCATGACCTGAGCTGAAATCAAGAGTGGGATGCCTGGGGCACCTGGGTGGCTTAGTCGGGGGCACCTGGGTGGCTTAGTCGGTTAAGCATCCGACTTTCGCTTAGGTCATGATCTCGCGGTTTGTGGGTTCGAGCCCCGCGTCGGGCTCTGTGCTGACTGCCAGCTCAGAGCCTGGAGCCTATTTCAGAGTCTGTATCTCCCTCTCTCTCTGATCCTCCCCTGCTCACGCTTCTCTCTCTCTCTCCTAGAAATAAATAAAAAATATTAAAAAAAAAAAAAAAAGAGTGGGATGCCTGACCATCTGAACCACCCAGGCGCTCCTCTGGAGATTAACAGGTGATGATGGCAGTGGTGTCTTGATTTCTTGATTTGTTTTAGTCTAAAAGAAACTGCATGCTTGCTTTGAATTCAGGTTAGTAAGAAAGAAAGAAAGAAAGAAAGAAAGAAAGAAAGAAAGAAAGAAAGAAAGAAAGAAAGAAAGAAGTAAAAAAAATAACATGTCTAAACAGGAGGTGCTATTAAATGCTCATGAACTCTAAAAAAAAAAAAAGTAAAAGGGAAGAGACTAGGGATGGTGAGATTAGGGAAGATTTAAATTGTGAGGTGCTCAGGCATTTTTCTTAGTAAATAGTTCCACAGTTATTTTTGTCACACTGTATTATAGCTGATCCTTTAACAAGGTTGGGGGGAGGGGATGAGGGGTACTCAAGTAAAAAATCTGGGTATAAATTTTTACTTCTCCAAAACTTAACTACTAATAGCCTACTGGTGACTGGAAGCCTTGTTGGTAATATAAAGTCTAACATATTTTGTGTGTTATGTGTTTTATATATTTATATTCTTACAGTCAATAAGTTAGAGACAAGAATGTTATTAAGAAAATTATAAGGAAGAGAAAATATATTTGCAGTAGTGTACTATTAAAAAAAATCCATGTGTAGGCAGATCCACAGAATCTGTCTCTTGCTTCAACAGTGTTTGGAGGGAACACATCCAGGGAATAGCTTCTTCCAGCCTCCCACCACCCTCCCAACTTCTTTTCCAGTTGAAACCTTTGGAACTATCTCTCTCTGCCCCTCCCCCGCTCATGTTCAATCTCTCTCTGTCTCAAAAATAAATAAACTATTAAAAAAAAAAAAGAAACCTTTGGAACCCTCTTCTTACCATCTTCTACCTCCAGGGACAGCCAACACTGTTTCTTGAGCTTAGTACCTTATTGCTGATCAACTGTGAGCTCTCAGATTCATCATAATTACTCCACGGAGGTGGAGAGTCCATGGACCACCTGGTCAGTGTGCATCCAAGGGCCTGGGCACCTACCTCTCTATTTCTACCTGGAGAATGTGGTTGTTGAGAGCGTGGGCCACTTTTTCCGCCAGAGGGTGCCATGTGTCCCTTGACTTTGACAAACTAGCTCTGTGCATGTGCCCTCTTTCAGGACCGGCAGAAACCACGGACATCATGGAAGCCGCCATGGCCTGGACTGAGAAGGACCTGCACCTGCATGTACTGAACTGTGCATGTCCTTCCTGTCCCCAGGCAGACCCCCATCTCCGTGTCTTCCTGGAGAACCACTTCCTGGATTAGGAGGGGAAACTGCTCAAGAAGATGGGCAACCCCTTGACTCCCCAGGTTGGCTGGCCCCCAGGCGGGGCAGGGTGAGTTCTCTCAGAAGGCAGCTATGCTCACCACTCTACCACCAACGCTGCTCAGGTGAGTTCTCTTGGAAAGGCTCACCCTCAATCACGACTGGGAGCCTTTGGAACTCCATGGTATCAGGGCTTTTGCCTGAGCCTATCCCTGTGCCCTCTAGGAGGCTTTTGAACCACCCTGGAGCCCTCTCCCAAGCTGCAGACCAAATGGAGACAATAACATTTAGTGCAGAAAAACAAAATTATGGCTATCGGTGGATTGTCACAGTGCAAACCTGCATTATTCAAAGGCCAACTGTATTTGTTTATATGTCTCATTTGAACTCATTGAAGGCAAGAACCATCTTTCATTACTAGCCTGGTTGCAGGGTATGTAACGTGTATGTGCTAAATACATTTAGTCCATAATTGAGATGTGGACTGAGTTGGTCAGAGTGTACAGAAAAGGTGGGTAAGGAGACCTGATGAAGAAATGATTAATTATGTTCTAGTGATTGAAGCTGGCACCAGCGAAGCAGAGTGAATAGCAGAGATGATTCCAGTAAGAAGGTTGGACAACTTAGAAAACAAGGACTATATTTTTAAAAATGTTTTTTATTTGTTTGTTTTCTTAAATTAATTTATCTTGAGAAAGAGAGCATGGACACTGTGTGAGACCGTGGGGGAAAGGCAAAGAGAGAAGGAGAGAAAATCCTAAGCAGGCTTTTTGCCGTCAGGGCTGAGCCTGACATGGGGCTCCATTCCACCAATGTTGAGACCATGACCCGTGGAAATCTAGTGTCAGAAGCTTAACTGGCTGAGCCACCCAGGTGCCCTTAAAAGGACGACACCATTAACAGAAGAAAGGACATCAACAAAGAATGAGTTTTGGAGGTGAAATGGTGAGTTTGCTTTTATTGCTGTTACTTCAAAATTAGGTACTCATTTATTTATTCAACAAATATGATTTTTACCATGTGAAATCAGGTACTTTGCCCAAATTTTGCTTCTAATATAAAATATTGCCTATCTTGTTCCTCAGTTTTAAATTTCTGTCCCTTTTCTTTCTTTAAGCTACCCTTTGCTTTGCCTACTGTCAGAGGAATAGCTTTTTCTGTTTGTTTATTTATTTACTTATTTATCTTAAATCCAGTATAGTTAACCATGTTATATTAGTTTCGGGTGTCCAATATAGTGATTCAACAATTCTCTACAATACCTCAGTGCTCATCATAAGAGTACTCTTAATTCCCTTAACCTGTTTAACCCATCCAGTGATTTTTTTTCTTGTGTTCCTTCCCTTTTTGGTTTTCCTGCTATTATTGTCTTGCTTCTTTCCAAGCATTATTTCTAACCTATTCATTGCTCTTTTATTCTCATGCTTCTCTGCTTCGCCTGTAGTGCACATTTTCGCTGTCTCTTTTTTCTTCCCTGGTATACAACAAAATCAAGGATTCTCTAATCCAAGGATTCAGGAAGTGCACCCCCTTCTGAAGAGCTGAGTTTTGAGCAGTAATTGTGAAGGTAGTAATTGCAATTTAGTAGGGTTGTGTGTGGGGAAGGTTGTATGTACTGTGATCTCAAATCAAAGAATGATTCCTTTGGAACGTGTTGATAGTTTTTACTTCTGCTTCTGATTACCTAGGATATCTTGGTTATGGCGAGATGAGAGAGGTATGAGTTTAACTCTAATGTGATCAAGTCAGTTTTAGATAAAGCCAAGAAGAGTTAATGAGTTGTACTTCACAGAGGAATTACTCGGTAGGAGGGCCTTTTGTTTTTCAGGTATGTGTTAACGTGGGCCATTGTAAGCCCAGTGTATGGAAAAGAGCATTAGCTGCATATGTAGAATCAGAACATTCAGGCACCTTAATTCTGAGACTTGAATTTAAAATCTCTCTTTCTTCCCATTCACTGCTTTACCGTGATCTATCACGAGGAAGACAAAATAAAATTGGAACTTGAGTGATTTTCAACTGGCAATGGTTGAGTCAGGAGCAGTATTGAGGTTTATTTTGCTAAGCAAAACACTTAATTTATGTAAACAAGACCTGAGGGTAGGAGGAGATTTTTAAATTGTTCAACAGAATACATGGTTTGAGACACTTAAAAAATTTCACTAAGCACTATAGAAACACAATTCATATGTGGATAATTGATGTGCTAATTGCAATTTGAAATCTCATTAAACTAATTTTCTAAAGATCTCTACCAGGTGATTTTCTCTCTAGATTAGTTTATGTTTGTACTTGAAAGGAATGAAACTACTTCAAGAATGTTTATAATTCCAATGCTTCACAAATTCCAGTTGTTTCTCATCCCTAATTAGGGATGTTTGATGGTTTAATTCCACCTTGTTTCATGAAGGTTCTGAAAGAAGGATTTCTACAGGAGATCTATCTATGTATCTATCTAAAATATATATATTTATATAAATGACTTAGTTTTAGGCAATATATATATTTAAGGTTGGGTGTATCCAAGTTTCTTTCTGCTAAGAATTCCTCTCTGCTTTTTAAGCTTTGAAAACATGCTTACAATTTATAAAAATACAGAACATTATTTTTAGTACACTGGATTATTTTGTCCACTTCTTCACTTCCTCTAGTTGTGGATTATACATCAAAGCCTTTACTGTGTGGCTTCACAGTCCCTCCTTCTAGAATAGGCGGAACATACATATTTTCTTATCTCATTGATTTACTTTGGAAAATGTAATCTTATTTTTTATTGAAACACAATTCATATACCATAAACTACACCATTTTTAAAAAAATTTTTAAAAATTTTTTTTTTCTAGGAGAGAGAGAGAGAGAGAGGGAGAGACAGCGTGAGCAGGGGAGGGTCAGAGAGAGAGGGAGTCACAGACTCTGAAAGAGGCTCCAGGCTCTGAGCTGGCAGTCAGCACAGAGCCCGACGCGGGGCTCGAACCCACGAACTGCGAGATCATGACCTGAGCGAAAGTCGGACGCTTAACCGACTAAGCCACCCAGGCGCCCCTAAACTACACCATTTTAAAGTGTACAATTCAGTGGCTTGTAGCTTATTCACAAAATTGTGCAACCCTTACCATTATCTAATCCAGGACATTTTCATTACCCCAGAACTATATACCAGTTAGCAGTCTCTCCCTATTCCACTCTCCCTGAACTTCAAGCAGCCACTAATGTACTTTCTGTCTTTATAGATTTGTCTATTTTGGACATGTAATATAAAATAGAATTACATGTTATGTGGTCTTTTGTGTCTGGCTTTTTTTTTTTTTTTTTTTTTACTCAGTACAGTGTTTTAAAGACTTATCTAAGCTGCAACATGAACTAAGACTTCATTACTTTTTATGGTCAAATAATATTCCATTGTATGAGTCTACCACATTTTGTATCAGTTAATGGACATTTTGGTTGTTTCCACCATTTGGCCTTTATGAATAATGCTGTTAGGAACATTCATGTACAATTTGTATATGAGCAAATGTTTTCAGTTCTCTTGAGTATGTACATAGGGATAGCATTGAGCCATAAGATACCTCTATTTTGGAGAACTGCCAATCTGTTTTCTCTAGTAGATGCACCATTTTACATTTCATCAGTAATGTTTGAGGATTCCAGTTCCTTTGTATCTTCAACAACATTGTTATCATCTGTCATTTTGATTATAGCCATAATAGTGGCTATAATAGTGACTGCATCATAGTGACCCCGTATAGTGGGTGTGAAGTTGTATCTTATGTGGTTTTCATTTAGGTTTCCCTAATGGCTAATGATGTTGAACATCTTTTCATGTCCTGGTCTGTGAAATATCAGCGGCTGTGATGTGAGCAGAGGTTTTAAATCTTCCTGTGTGATTTGACTTGGCTTCTTGTGCTTCTACTAGTTAACACAAGAACATTCTCAGGTAGCTGCTGATCTAAAGAGAATGAGGAGACGTGTGAAGCAGACCTGAGCCCATTTCACAGTCTGCAGCCAAGTTCAGCCAACCTCTATACCCTTGAGCAAGACTACCAGTAGTTCGACATCAAATTTTAAGGGAATATCCATTGTTAAAGCAAGTTATGTATCTTACCTATATTAGCAGAAAAACAATTACCTTTATTTATACACTATAATGAAATATAATAAATTATGTAGCATCTCAGCAGCTTCTATGTTGAATCTATTCTAAAAATTGAAAATTAGGGGACTTTGGTCCACTGTAAGGGCCTAGAATGATAGAGCCAGAAGGAGATTTTGAGACTATATAATTTAACCTCATCCTTTGGCAGATGAGGCAATTGAGACATCCAGCATGCAACATGCTCAGGTAACTTAGTTAACCAGTGGCTGAGCCATGAGAGGAATCCAGTCGTCTGGCCACCAGGACAGTGTGCATGTTTTAAATGAACCCTCTCCCCCTTCTTTGTTCTCTTTGTGCAATCGACAGTCAGTCTTGGCCTCAATGTTTTTCATGATGGTACTTAGTAAGCATGTGAGAATGATGACTAAGCTAATTTATAAATTAGCTGGGAAGCAAGAGAGGGGAATAGACCATGCCTTCACTTATTCAGCATGTTATTTATTGAGTGCTTACCATGTTGCCATGCATTATGTAAGACACTGAGACACAGTAGGGTACAGCAGGGATGTGAGCCTTACCAGTAACTGTGGGGACTGCAGTCTAGGTGATTGAATCAAGGTGGTACTTTGAAGGTAATTTTTGTTCCATACAAAAAGGTGGATTATTGGATTGTCAATATATGTTTTACCCAGTTATTTCTAATTTCATCACCTAGAATACAATTTTATTTGTCATCCGGAATTCTAGGAAGGTGTTTGTCTGCTAAGATCTGGAAACAGAACATACTTCAGGTCTTTTGTCAAGGGCCAAATCAATTTCTCAGCTGATTATAATGACTATAATTGTTAGGCGTGTTGGGCTGCAGGGCCGAGGCAGGTGGAAGACTGAACAGGGGATGCAGCACTAATCACAGAGTTTGCACAGCAGCCAGGAGGCAAAGGAAGCAGGAGTCAGACAAAAGTTTGACAGCCAGGTATGCCATTTGTAGATTAATTTTCAGGGCCAGGAGAGCAGTCACCTAGAGTAATTAGAAAATGAAGATGTCAAGATATTGAGATGGGATGGCAGAGGTTAAGCAAAAGATAATATGGCAGATTTACTGAAACTGGATAATGGGGCAAGGCTTGCTCAGGAGACTACAAAAAAGCCTGGTTGCTCAAAGCAGAATTCAAAGCTGAGAGGCTCACCCTGGTAAAGCTTGTTTTATGCTGAGCTATCAAACTTTGTCCTCATATTTTTCTTGCCTAAGGACTAGGTGATGAAAATCAGCTTATAAATGATGTTTAAGCAGTTACAAGTGTGGGGAATAGGGTCTAGGGACTCTGTTGAGGTCAAGAGCCTTGCCATTAGGGATGGCTTTTGATTGACATTATCTTATGAAAGAGGCTTTCGTGTGCATTAGAATCACCTGGTAGGATTATTGAAACGCACATTTCTGGGCCCTACCCCTAGAGTTCTGATATGATAGGTCTAAGCTGGGGCCAAATAGTGTGTATTTCTTTTATTTTTTATTTTTTAATGGTTATTTATTTTTGAGAGAGAGAGAGAGAGAGGGAGACAGAACATGAGTGGGGGTGCCCACCGGGAGTGAGGGGTGCTTCACCTGATCCTAGCAATGTCACTGCGGCAATTCAGGCCAGCATGGTGCGTGACAATAAATTTGCTAAGACAGATGCAGCACAGTTATTTCTTGAACAATTATATACTGGGTGCCCCAGAAAATGACTACTTAGCTGGATGCTCATTTCAAACAGTGGTAGGGAAAGGAAATAAAATGGAATCAAATGCTGAGAACCAGGGAAGCTATTTGTGCTGCTGCTTCTGAAATACTGTTTGTTTTTTTTTCTTTTCCTCTGGGGATTTTAATCTGACCACAGGCAGAAAGGTGGTCATTAGAGTGAAATGATATCTTCTTTTTCTAATACCCCACTATGCTGTACATGCTAATAGTTGGTACTTGAATGCTCACCACCCACAGAAATTAAGGGGGTGGAATTGGGTCCTAGAGGGCACCAGCTTCTGTAAAGCTCAAATTCTAGGGGAAGCCTGGGCTGAGCAGGGGAGGAATGAGAGTTCCTAGGCAGAAGACCAGCCCACTTGCTGGCTGCAAGAGTTAAGGCAAATCTCTGGGCCTTTGGAAACTTCAGTGTTCTAGGTGTAAGATGGGGACAGTAATCCTCATTCTGCCTCCTTCATGAGGGGGTGTCAGGACTCAGTCCCGTAGGTTAAAGGCTCAAATCACAGAATGCACATCAAAGTGTTTCATGAAGTTGGAAACAAACATGAGCTTTTATTATATAAGCATTTGAGAAATACTTGTGGGTGAGGCACGAAAATTTTTTGTAAAGGTGCACTGTGCATAGGAGACGGTCATAGGCTCTTCAAGGAAGAATGGGACCAGTAGATGGTGGAGTTAAATACTCAAATGAACCCGTGGATAGAAAAGGACATTGTTAGCTGCTATTTGTTGAGCATCTTCATTGTGTCAGACACTGAGACAAGGGATCTCCATGACAGCCTTACTAAGCAGAAATAATTGTTCTCAATACAGAGGAGGATGCTCAGGAGCTGGGAGTTTATAGGAACTTGTACCAGGTCATGCAGCTTGTAAGGGTCTGTGTCAGAGCCAGGACTAAACCTCTCCCTGCTCCTCCGTTTTCTCTCCACCCTTCTTTTCTTCATCTTCTTTTTCCTTGTCCATCGAGTTCCATTTCTCCTTCTAAACACACACACACGCACACGCACACACACACACAGATATGCCTATCCCATCTTTGAAACTAAGCACAGATTTTATCATTATTAGCCAATTAGATTAGTTTTTGTGTTAATTTATAGGAATCATATTTTAATGTTTTAGTTTTCATGTTTTAGTATTTTAAAACAATGCTATAGAATATCAACTTCCAAAGAAGACATCTTAGAGCACAGGTTGTTGGATCTGGCATCAAATCTATACTTTTAGAAATATGACTGGTGGAGTAAACTAAGCCTATTTCTTTCAACATTGCATTAAATCTCTGAAATATTGGGTTATTCATGTACTAAAAAGTCCTGTCATCGAAAAAACCATTTCAGTTGTAACTAAACTTGATATGCTAGCAGTTAGATTTGATATGCTTCTTACTGAGCGTATTGCTCAGAGCAATAGGGGTATGGCTTTCTTTTTTTTTAAGTTTATTTTGAGAGAGAGAGAGAGTACATGTGTGCATGAAGGAGGGGTAGGGGCGGGGCAGAGAGAGAGAGAGGGAGGGGCAGAGAGGGAATACCAAGCTGGTTCTGTGCTGTCAGCACAGAGCCCTGTGCAGGGCTGGAACCCATGAACTATGAGATCATGGCCTGAGACAAAAATCACAAGTTGGACACTTAACTGAGTAAGCCACCCAGGTGACCCTGGGGTATAGCTTTCTTTTAACCAAGCATAATGAACATGTTTTACACTGGTATCCTCTGTTAACTAGTGAATCCCATCATAGCTTTATACTTAGCTGATATGATGTGATAGGTTTAGCTTTTCTAGATTACTTTATAAGTTGCTGTGGGGAATAAGGTACATGATAAAGGTGAGTTCTAGCAAGTGCCAAGTACAAAACTCCTAGATTTCCCTATGGGGAACACATTTATGTTGACATAAATTGGGCTGCTAATTACGTAACTGGAAGTATCATGTATTTAGCAAACAGCTTGTCATGAGCAAGTCTCAACCATGCATGAAAGAGTCTAACTTTTCAAATAATCCTTTGGGACTTCTGAACAAAAAGAACAAACAAATATATTTAGACTAGCACAGATTGGAGCAGTGCACGGAAACTAATGTACATTTCACTGTCACACCTGAGGGACACACACCTTTCTTCAAGTTAAGGTTCTTGGTTCTTATTAAGGACCAAGGAGAGAGTGATTGCTTGTGAGCTACGACCTTGGGAGTTTACTTTCAAGAGCTTCCCCAGCTCCCAGGGTGCTGGAAAAATTGTCACCAGATGAGCCATCTTTGAGACTGTGCAGTGCTTATAACACATGTGTCCTGAGGACTTAGACATATGGAGTGGACTCTTCCTGTACACATTAAATTGTGGGGTTTAACTCAATTCTCCTACTTTGCAGGGAGGAGGCAGTCACCAAGACAGTTTACTCATTCATTACTTCATTTCTTTCATTTGAGGATGGGATCTAGTACCTACCATTTAAGGATTTGACAGATCAGTTTGACATAAGGAATTTTTTTATGAGCTGGAGGATGGAAGAAAATGATCATTTGTTGCATGCCTGCATTGTTCCAGGTACTTTCCTATCCCCAAACATTTAATTTATGTTAAAAATTCTATAGTATCAAGTTGTACTCTTTTTTTATGTAAATCATTTTCGATTGATTGTTTTATTTTTGGAAAACAAATACATGATATTGTGCTACTGTCACTAACATCATCAAAACATATATAGGTTCTAATATAACTATTCAGAATATTAAAATATTATTCTAAGTTCTAAATATCCTAGGAATATTTTTTTAAATTTGTTTAGTTTTTTGGTAATCTCTATACCCAATATGGGGTTCAAATGACCCTGAGATCAAGAGTTGCTTGCTCTTCCGACTGAGCCAGACAGATGCCCCTACCTGAGGAATATTAATTTGGAATTACTATATTCATTGTTGAAGTGTATTCTGGAGCATTGAAAAGGCTCACTTACAACATTTATCTAACAATATGTTGAAGTCTTTGCCAAGGATTCAGTTTATTGTACATCACTGATAAGAATACTTTAAGAAAGCACTTCAGAATTAATTGTAAATGTACACTGTGATTGATTTAAAAAATTTTATTTCATCCTAGAAGTAAATGATTTTATTTTGTTTCATTTTTCTAAATATTTTATTTTAAATCTCTATACCCAATGTGGGGCTTGAACTTACAACCCTGAGATCACGAGTCACATTTTCCATTAATTGAGCCAATCAGGCACCCCTTTATTTTTGTTTGTAATACATAAGTGGCCAACAAAAGTATATCTTGAGACATCCATCTGATTACAAAGACGCACAATCCTTTTCTGAAAAATGTTTGGAAAAATAAGCTGGTTCAGGTCTTATGTCAAGTGTTTAATCCATTTTGAGTTCATTTTTATATATGATATGGGAGTCTAGTTTCATTCTTTTGCATGTGGCTGACCAGTTTTCCTAGTATCATTTATTGAAGAGATTATCCTTTCCCCATTGTATTTTGTTGGTTCCTTTATCATAAATTAACTGACCATATATGTTTGGTTTATTTCTGGGCTCTCTATTCTATTCTGTTAGTGTTTGCATCTGTTTTTTAAATCGATACCATACTGTATTGATGACCATAGTTTTGCAATACAGTTTGAAATTAGGAACCTTGATGTGCTCAAGGTTCTTCTTTCTTAAGATTGCTTTGGCTATTCAGGACTTTTTGTGGTTACATACACATTTTAGGATTGTTTGCTCTATTTCTGAGAAAAAAATATCATTGGAATTTTGATAGAAATTGTATTGACTCTGTAGATTGCTTTGGATAGTATGGGCATTTTAACAATATTAATTCTTTTAATCCATGAACATGGAATATATTTCCATTTCTTTATGTCTTCTTAAGTTTCTTTCATCAGCATCATATAGTTTTCAGTGTATAGATTTTTCACCTCTTTGGTTAAATTTATCCCTAAGCATTTTATTCTTTTTAATGTTATTATAAAGTACATTGTTTCTTAATTTCTGTTTTGATAGATATTAGTATATAGACATGTAACTGATTTTTATATATAGATTTTGTTTCCTGAAACTTTACTGACTTTGTTTATTAGTTCTAACAGTTTTTTGATAGAATCTTTAGGATTTTTTTTTTTTTAAGTAAACTTTATACCCAACGTGAGGTTTGAAATCAGGACCCTGAGATCAAGGGTTGCATGCTTTACTGACTGAGCCAGCCAGATGCTCCTAGGGTTTTTATTGATTTATTTTTAGGTATAATTGTTCGTAGTGGTCCTTATCATCATTTGTATTTATATGATCTCTGTTGGAATGTCTACTTTTTCATTTATAATTTTATTTATTTGAGTCTTCTTTTTCCTGATTATTCTAGCTAAACCTTTATGTATTTTGTTTATCTTCTCAAAAACCAGGTTTTAGTATCATTAACCTTTTCTGTTGTCTTTATAATCTTTATTGAATTTATTTGCATTCTGATCTTTGTTTTTCCTTTCCTTCTGTCAATTTTGGGCTTAGTTCTCATTTTTCTAGTTTCCTTGAGGTGTAAAGTTAGGTTGTTTGAGATCTTTCTTTTTTCTTAATGTAGGTATATATCACTATAAACTTCCCTCCTTAAACTCCTTTTGCTGTATCCCATAAGTTTTTGTGTGTTGTGTTTCCATTTTCATTTGTCTCAAGATATTTTTTGATTTCCTTTTTTGTGATTTCTTTGACCCATTGGTTGTTCAAGAGCATGTTGTTTAATTTTCACGTGCTTGTGACTTTCCCAGTTTTATCGTTTTAATTAATTTCTAGTTTCATACCATTATGATTGGAAAAGATGCTTGATATGATGGAAAATGATACTCCGTGCAAATGGAAACCAAAAGAAACCAGAGGTGGGGTGCCTGGGTGGCTCAGTCGGTTAAGTATTCCACTTCAGCTCAGATCATGATCTCACAGTTCGTGGGTTCGAGCCCTGCGTTGAGCCCTGTGCTGACAGCTAGCTCAGAGCCTGGAACCTGCTTCGGATTCTGTGTCTCCCTCTCTTTCTGACCCTCCCCTGCTCATGGTGCCTCTCTCTCTCTCTCAGAAACAAATAAAACATTAAAAAAAAAGAAAAAGAAAAGAAACCAGAGGTAACTGTACTTATATCAACAAAATAGACTTTAAGCCAAAAACTTTACAAGAGACAAAAAAAGGTCATCTGATAATGATAAAGGGATCAATTCAACAAGAGGATATAACATTTGTAAATATTTATGCACCCAACATAGAAGCACCTAAACATATAAAGAAAATATTAACTGGTCTGAAGGTAGTTATAGATAGCAATACAATAATAATAGGGTAATTCAGTATCCCACTTTCAACAGTGGGGATAGATCATACAGGTAGAAAATCAATAAGGAAACATTGGTTTAAATGATACATTAGACCAGGTAGACATTTACAGATATTTCATCTGACAGCAGCAGAATACACAGTCTTCTCAAACACACAAAGAACATTCTCAAGGGTAGATCATATGTTAGACCACAAAACAAGTCTTAATAAGTTTATGAAGTTGTGTTCTCATACCATTTTAAAAATTGGGAAACTGAGGCTCTGAGAGGTTGAGTAGAAGGCTCAGTGTTTCTCAGGTACAAGGTGTGGAGCTGGTATTTAATCTTAATCTTTGCACTTCCAGAACCAGCAACTTTTCTGGGAGTAAATGTATGTCAGTTGCCTTTCCCATTTCATGAGAATTTTATAATACATAAATGTAAACTATATAGGGCAAAACTAAGAGGCTATACACATGAGTTTGAGAAATTGTGATATATTTAAATTTAGGAATCCTAGGACTAAAACTTGAAAATTATTGCATTGCTTAAAAATTTAATACACTATAAGAAATCGTGATTCAAGTTCTTCTGGGTAAGCATTCACATTGAAGGAAATGTCTGCGTTATAATAAACTTTTGATTAGGAATAAACATAGCAAATTGAACTTTAATTTCGAATAGGCATATATAGCCACTAATCAATATAAACATACATACTTTAAGAAAATCACAAATCATATAGCTTTGATTTCCTGATATTTCAGGAAGGAAAAACTATTTTCCACATTTTTTTTGCAGAGATCTACATATATGATGAATTGCCTTAGACTTAGTTACATGGTTTAAAACTTTTTCAGGTTCTTAACTTTATCTGCCAAAATCAGTTTCCCAAAATGGTCATTGCTAATGCTTAGTGAGAGCTTGCTATGTATGTATATGCTTATTACGTCATACTTCATCTGAGTTGTCTTCCTGAATCTTCACCACATCATGAGGTATTTGGTATAATTATTTCCATTTTACAGATGAGAAAACCCAAATGTCATCAGGCTGGTAGAGAGGGGAATCAGGAATTGAACTTAGTACTCTGATACCAGAGTCCATACTCCTAACTGTATTAGAGAGCAACAGAGGCACAGTCTCTGGACAAGTGTTTCTTGATAGTTCTGTAGGGTGGAGAAAGGGGCAAGTTTGGGGCATATCAGTGGTAGAGGGAAGGAAATAGGCTAGTACATTTCTATAGAAGTAGAATCAGCCAAGGGCTGATAGGCTTTGGCAGCAGGAAATTGGGTATTATTTCTGAAGAGCACTTCCTGTCCCAAAAGGAAGAATTTATCCACTTTGCACATTTTCCTACTTACACTATGGGCTTCCTAAGGAAAAAAATACTGCTACGGCTCCATGTCTCTCTGTTCAGCCAGCGGTTTGTGATAGGGGTTACTTCCCAGGAAGTTCTGTGGGGGAATTTACAGGATAGAAGAGAGGACATTTATCTTCAATGGAGCTAAACATTCTCACTCCCCTCCTCATTTATCAACTCCAGTCCACTAATTTGTCTTTAAGCTAATTGACCACTAATATTTTTTTGAACTGTCATTTACTGAAATTCTCTCAGTTTTAACCACATAGAATTCAGAAGGTCCCAGTGTGGGCTGAGGTGCTGTACCAGGATGTTGGCCAGTTCTAGCCAGCCCACTCAGCCTCAGCTTATGCTTTCCACCCGAGGGACCTTTGAGGGATATTGGTGATGGGATTATCAATGACTGAGATCCTTTTGTGGTTCAGGCTGGGTGAACTTGTAGGCAGTTAATGCGTGCGTGTGTTCCTTGGGATCCTGATCATACATTTTTCTCCCTCCTTGATATACCTTGGTACCTTCTTATCAGATACCCTGTTTTCCCAACTGAAATACATCAGAGTCCCACTTTGAATCATTTCTAGGTACAGTCTTGCTGGTATAACTCTTTGGGAGATTCCACTGATCATTAATTTTTATTGGACGTTGACTTTTGGGCTGAATTGTGTCACCCAAAGTTATAAACACTACACACTGCACCAACCTAACCCCCTCCAATCCCTTCTGGAAAGTTGTGCAGCAAGTGCTTAATCCAAAGTGAGAAGTGTGGTACAGAGTCAGGGCAGTAGTATAAGGCATCACATTTCATGTATTAAAATCAACCCTTTGAAATAACATTTAAATCTTAATAAGAGTATTCTTATATTATTACAAAACATGCTTTTAAAAAGGAATATGGAATCTCATACATTCTTTGGAGACTTATTTTATTCACCTCATTTTTTTTCTTTGTTGTAAACAACCATTTCTCCTCAGTTCATACAGACAGATGGTCTCCGTTATGTACAGTGGCTGTCATCCTCTGTGTTGCTATGCAACAAAATGCATCCTATCTGCGTCCTTTCTCTGTTGTATCCCGTTTCCGTTCAACAACTCAAAATAACTAGCCGCGTGCTTCAACATGCTACTTCCTCCTTTCTACAGAGTTGAATATCTATCAAGTATCTTCCTGGGCTTCCTATCTCTTCCTGTTACAGCCTTGAAAAAATGTGTTTGCCCCAAATTGATTTTCCTCATCACTTCCTATTTACATCAAGCCACTCAGTGTGAAGGCAGGCAAAACATACAGCAGTGAGTCATGCAGCTGTTGGCCCATAGGAACAAAAAAACGGGTCAGCCAATTGTGTGATGTTTGAAACCAAGATTTTTTTATTGTGGTCAGGTGTGGGGTTCCTGTTTGTCCTTTTTATCACGGTGGTGTTTCCCAATAGACACTAGAATGTAAAAAAATAAAAATTAAAACCAATTAACCAAACAAATGTCAAAGTAACTCTTTTCTCATATCTGGGCTTAAGAAAGAGGCTGATAAACTTAACAGTTCTTACAAAATAAGAGGCAAGCAGAAGACCTGAAAATGTTCTACATTTTGAAGACAGGAAGTTTGTAATCTAAAGAGAATCCAGTAGGATGCCTGGGTGGCTCAGTCAGTTGAGCTACTGACTCTTGGTTTTGGCTCAGGTCATGATCTCACCTTTGTGGGATTGAGCTCCGTGGCTCAGCATGGAGTGTAGAACTTGCTTGGGATTCTCTCTTTCCTTCTCTCTCATTCTCTCTCTCTCATTCTCTTTCAAAATAAATAAACTCAAAAAAAAAAAAACCAGAAATGAAAAGAAGTATTTTTAAAGATTGTAGGTCATGTTAGGGTTCTCTCTCTTTCTCTCTCTCTCTCATTTAAGCACTAGGAAATTAGGCTCATTTATGGATTCTTTCAAAACTCATTTCATGCCCTCTTAATTCATGCTATGTTTCTTATTCCTAGGAGTCACAAATCTCAAATAATTAGACTAAGGTTGACCCAACTAAGAAATAAGTGCATATGGAATGGGGGAGGTGGTAACATGAGGTTGGAGCATTTGGGGAAACTGTATTCATTATTCCTTGTTCTTTAGTGATTTTAAATTCCATATCTGAAGGAAAATCTAATGTCAAGTGGAAAGCATGCTTATATTTGAAAATTCAAAGAACACATGTGATTCACATTAGCATTATCTTTCTTAATTTTAAAATGAAGGTGCTGCAACATTGCATGATTTAAAATTAAGCGTAAAACAATAGAATTATGATGCAGTAAAATTACTGTGAATTCAACAAAAAGTTTCAGTTACCTTAAATTTATATGAAATTTTGCAAAATGTTCTCTTTAGAAGTGGATACATTGATCTTTTTTTTCTGAGACCTTTTGGTTTCGCAATGAAGTATTCTCTGTGCAGTCATTATAAATTTCCTTCTGCACTGGCTGGGGTGGATGCATTTTCTTCTGTCCTCATTGTTTTTCATGTCTGTCTTTGCTACACTTATGTTGGCCTCTTGCCTGAAGAATATTCTAATGGCATATACCAATAATTATTAGAACAGATGATAATCATGGCCAGGCCACCATCCTGTTTATGTGGATACTCAGAACACTGAGAATTATTGTTCAGGTCTTGTCCACAATAGAAGCTAAGTAATGTTGAAGATATAAGTTTCATAGCACTACTCATTTGAGGTTACTGTGGTTTCTTGTTACAAGACCTTATCAATATTGCCACAACCCCATATGTCTGTTTTGAATACTCTGCCGATGTTACACATGTGAGCTAGAACAAAGTGAAGCACTGACTTAGGTGGTGACTCTGTCAGGTTGGACTCAATGGAGAACAATAGGATGGAGCTGTATCTCTGCCTGTAGTGTAGATTGTTCTTGACTATCTGTGTTCACAATCTGTAGATTGTTCAGACATTGGATTCTGAAGTTATTTGCTAGACAGATGCTGGTGTTCCTTGGTCATATTAAAAAATAAAGACATAGAAGGTTGGTAATGTAGATATATTAAGTTCATATGTATATATATGTGTATATATGTATGCATGTAAATATATGTTTATGTATATTTATGTATGTATGTATATGTATCCGTGTATGTGTGTTTATATTTATGTATCTATTTATGGGGATAAGTAGGTAATAAAAATGATTAAAATCATTCAGAATAATTTTAGCTCCTACTTTCAACACGTACATAAAATACTACCTCACATTTCATCTTTTATCTGTTTTTTTATGTTTATATATTTATTTTGAGAGAGAGAGAGTGTACATGTGAGTGGGGTAGGGGCAGAGAGAGAGCCCTGCGGAGCTCAAACTCACAAACTGTGAGATCATGACCTGAGCCAAAACCATGAATCAGAGGGTTAACTGACTGACCCACCCACGTGCCCCTTATCTGTGGTTTTGAAAGAAGTTAGGTAAAATAACTTTTTTCTGCTAGATATATAAAATATTAAAAAATATGTTTAAAGGGTTTAATACTATAAAGCTTATCAGCTCTCCAGATTTTTTTTTTCTTTTTTAATCCTCTGCTTGAGAGAGTATCCTGTCCTCTGGTTCATATCATACTCGGGAAGAATAAATAGTAGATTGAAGTGAAAAAGAAACTCATTTGTCATACTTCATTTTGTTTTGAGGGTTCAGGAACATTCAGTCCACCTTTCATCATTCCCCTTAGAGTATTTCATCATACCATTTTAAACCATGAGTCTTAAAGTCCCTTTCCATCTTGACCATGGTACACATTCCAGGCAAGATAGCAAGGCCACGCGGAGCGCAAGTCCTCATCCGTCCCAGGCGGGGCTGGCATCCTGGCATGCGAGGGCAACAGCCAGCAGTAATTCTTTGACTTGGAGTAAACCAGCCCAGGTTATGTTAACCTTCCAGCACAGCCTTGGTGACTGGGTGAGCCGTCTCATCTCCAGAATTCATGGAAGCAGGCATAGGGATTAATATCGGAGAGAATCTTTTTTTTTTCTCATTTAAATAATGTTTTGTTGTTTCACTTAATACTGGAGTCAAATGTTTATTGTAGAAATTTTTGAAAAGCAACAGGGTGAGAAACACATTTTGTACATTACTACCTTGGAGTGTATTTTCTTTCCCCTCTCATTTTTCTTCCGTTGGGTTAGGATTACTCTACATGTGTTTTTCTCGCTGTTTTCTCCCAAGCTATGAATGGTTTTCCATGTCATTAAATATTTTAAATTCTGATTGATGATAGCTGCATATATATTCCACATGCAAATAACTTTGGTTATTTAATAACATTATTACTCCAAAGAGTGAATTCATTCTCCTTCTACAAACAGCTGGATATTTTATTGTGAAACAATGCAAAATTGTGAGAAAGGCACATTTTGTATCTGGTACCTACCCAACCTCTTTCTTCTGATACCTTATCTTATCCAGGCATGTAACACATACAACATCCTCATGATGGTAATCTTTTCAGGCCCACTTCTTCTAGAACAATTTGACACTTAAAAATGAAGGCTGCCTTCTAAACTCAGTTGAGGCTTTTTTGTATTTCAGGAGTATCTTCAGAAATTTTATTCTTCTTTAGATATTTGCACTTCAGAGCAGATACTGAAAATGTAGACAGCAAATCTACAAATCTTACAGAATTTTACTTAGTGCATCTTGAGCATATGTGTGGTATCTTTTGGAGAAGATATCCTACTCTTTCAACATTTGTGGACAGTTCTGCTTTGGGACCATAATTGTTTCCCAATTATTTCATCATTTTACCACCTGTCTTCCCAGGATCACTGTCGGTTTTGTAAATAAAGGTCTAGGGAGAGAAACTTATCTTGTTTTTACTCAAAGCTTAATACAATTTTTGGCATGTTGCAAATAATAATAATAAAAAAATTTTTAAAAGCAGTTTACTTAATTGGAGTGGTCAGATGTCGGACACTCACACCTTAAGAGCATGGAATGTGGCCAGTCTCAGCAATGAAGGGATGTTTCTTATACTACTACTACTACTTCCCAGGGCAGAAGTCACACAGAGGGTGGCTAAAAGAAAAACATTTGGCAAGTTTGCATGATGAAAAAGAAATTGGGTGATATTAAGTAGAATAGTTAGGCTTATGTCTAGTGTTAGAACATTTGGAGTACATCAAGTAAATTTTGAGATAATGTACCTTAGAGTCATAATGTTGTCAGAATTTTTAATTAACATGGCATTCTTTTCTGTTGAGCCATATCCAGCGATATAGATAATCCTGGTCATCAGAGATGTGTTTCCCTGAGTGAAGATGAATAATACTCTCTTTTAAGTAATGGAGATAGGAATAAGCCCTGAGGCTATATGCCTTTGCCGTTATCCTTCCTCTCTTTAAAGTATTTTTTGTCTTCTCCTAACAAACTCTTACTTATCCTTTAAGATCCAATTCAGATATTCTTTCAAATACTTACTGATGCCCCTTGCCAGCTCTGCACACCCTCAGACTTGTTCTTTAGTGCTTTTACAACATTCTAGCTCTATGTTTACAAACATTTAGTTATCACAGATACGCCTTCTACTGTCTCTGAATGGCCCCTCATCTCCACTATCCTGTGAACTTATCAAATATAGGGACTGTATTCTGTTTTCTTTTGCATTCTGGGAACTTTTCACAATCCATTGCTCATATAGTACACAATACATTTTATCAAGTAAATGAATGATGACCCACAGATCATGTTGCAAGTTATTGACAAAGCTCATAAAACCAAGTACAGTGATAGGTTTTATTATGCGATCTTTCTTTGGCTATCTTGATCAAATGCACAAACAAATTGGGGTATTAAGCCTCAGCCTATGACATCTACAAGGCCCTGTTTTCCTTGTGGTTTCTTCTTTGCCTTAGATTACCTCAAACCATAAGGACTGGTTTCCTGTTCCTGACTGTACTTGAGTATATTCCTATCACAGAGGCCTTCTCTCTTTTGGTTCCCCCTGCCTGGAAAAATTTCCCCCAGCTATTTTCATGGCTCAGTGCATCACTTCATTACATCTTATGTCTTCAGAAGCCACCCTGTTTAAAAGACCAAACTTTTCAACTTCATCACTCTCTCCTGATTTATATTTCTTTGTAACCCTGCACAGTGTTAATACACATTTAAACACTTAGAGGTTTCTTGTTGTTATCCTCTCTTAGAGTAAAAACTTTTCAAGGGCATGGACTTTATTTTATTCATTGCTCTCTCCCCAGCACCCAGGACAATGTGTGGTTTATGGTAGCTTGTAAGTAAATATTTGTCCAAGGTTCTGTGAACTCTGCTCTAAGTCTGAAAACTGGGATGATAGTTTAGATGTGCTGAGAGTTTGCATTGGTATGCAAAAGAGGCTATTCTTTTTAAGAAGAAAAATGAGTATTAGGGACCAACGATTGTACCTGATTTGATGTATGTGAACCCACCAATATACTAAGCTGTCTGTTGTTGACAATTTGCTTTGTAGCCAAGTGGTCTGTTTTTGACTTCACTTACTGTTTGTAGCTATAACTATTGTTCTGAACCTATCAATGTGTTATAGGATCTGATAACACTCTCAAGGATAGAAAAAACTCCAGTTCTCTATAGTACATTTACAATAAAATTGAAGGAATTTTTTTGTTGTAGAATAAAAATAATAGAAATGGAAATTTCAATATTTTCTTATTAAAAATCCTATTTTTATCCCACCTATATGTTTAGTGATTTTTGACAGCAGCACAGAAGGAGGTCAATGGCAGGACAGTAAACTCTTTAACAAGTAATACTGGAACAGTTGGACATCCGTAAGTAAATAAATGAACCTCAAACTGAGCCCCTCCGAATGAACTCAGAGTACATCATGTAAAATAGAAAATGCAAATCTGTCAAACTTTCAGAAAAAATGTAGGAGAAAATCTTTGGAACCAAGAGCTAGACTTTATAGGCAAAGAGTTTATAGACTTGACACCAAAAGAATAATCAATAAAGGAAATATTGAGACCTTAGATCTCATCAGATTGAAAAACTTTGGTGTTGTATGACTGCCTCTATAATGAGGATAAAAAGATAAACTATAGATTGGGAGAAAACTTTTGCAAATCATAAGTGCCTAGACTGTGTAAAACAATGTCAGAACTGAACAGTAAAAAACTTTACAGTCCAATCAGAAAATAGACAAGGATATGAACAGACATTTCACTGAAGAGGGTATATGGATGGCACATGAAAATGTGTTTAACATCATTAGTTATTAGGGGAATGCAAATTAAAAGCACTGTAATATATTATTACACAACTATCAAAATGGCTAAAATAAAATGTAGTGAGTGTACCAAATGCTCGGAGAAACTGGATCATTCATATGCTGCTGATTGGAATGTTAAATGGTACATCTACTCTGCAAAATAGTTTGGTATCTTTTTCTTTTTTAAGTAAACTTTACCTTCAATGTGGGGCTCAAACTTGAGATCCCAAGATCAAGAAGCGCATGCTCTACCGACTGAGCCAGGTAGGCACCCCATAGTTTGACAGCTTAAAGAAAACCCAAACATGAATTTACCAGACAACCCAGCATTTTCACTCTTGAGCATTTATCCCAGAGAAATAAAAACTTATGTTTATGCAAAAATCTGCACTTGAATATTTGTAGCCGGTTTACTTATAGTAGCCCCAAGCTGAAAATAACTGGAATGTTCTTCAGCAGGTGAATGGTTGAACCAACTATGGTAGCACAACTACACCATGCAATACTACTCAGCAGTAAAAAGGAATAAACTGCTGATACATGCAATAACTTGGATGGATCTCAAGGGGTTTTATTTTCTGAATAAAAAAAGATTGCATACAGTATGATTTTGTTTATTTAACAGCATTGAAACAACAAAACTATAGAGATGGAGAAGAGATTAGCGGTTGTCAGAGGTTAGGGAAGGGGAGGAGACAAGGGGGTCATTGTAGCTATAAAGGGGCATGAAACTGGAGCCTTAATCTGATAGAGCAGTTCTGTATCTTGATTGTGATAATAATTATATGAATTTACACATATGATAAAACTGAATATAACCGCACACATGCACATGCGCACACACACTCGCGCATATAAAATTGGTGAAATCAAAATAAACTGGTAAAATTAGAGGAGCAGAAGAATGCCAAAGAGCACTATTTCTAATATAGATATGATGGACTGAAGACAAAGAATTAGTCTATCAATTAGTGAGTTAAGGTGTTACAGAGACCCGGAATGATAATGCACACCTTTGTAAAATATTACCTACTTATATATAAAAATCTCTTAATAGCTTGTTTTATTTTTCTAGGTCTGCTGCATCAAATTACGATAAACTGGGTAGGCAGCAAATAACAGCAAACTGGGTGGTTTAAAACAAAATTTTATTCTCTCACTGCTCTCGAGACTAGTTAGAAACAAAGATCGGAAAGTGCAGGTAGAGCTGTGCTTCCTTTAATGGCTCTGAAGGAGAAACTCTCATATGTCTGTAATAGTTTCTGGTAGTTGGTGGCAGTCTTTGGAGTTCTTCTCTCTGTCTTTGCTTTATAAAAACACCGGCCATTGGATTAGGGCTCATCCTAATCTCGTGTGGCCTTAACTTTATTATATCTGCAAAGACCCTGTATCTAAATAAGGTCACATTCAGAGGTACTGGGGTTTAGGACTTGAATATATTTTTTTTAGGGTCACAATTCAACCCACAGTGGCCGTTAATGTTTTCTTCAGGAAAATAGTAAAGGATACAATCTTATACTAACTTTGAAGCAATATAGATTTATTAGCTGTGGCCAGTTATTATCTTAGAAAACATGCATGTCTGTCCACATGGAAAGTATTGGTGACCACTTGCTGGTTTGGGGGAGTAGTAAGACAAACAGCTATTAACATCTCATCCCCATATTGTTAGAATTTTCCCCAGTTGTCTCTGTTGCAGTACCTTTGACCCACTTCATGCAGCCTGTGACTAAGAGTCAAAAGACACAGCATTTCTATGATTAAAATTCAGCAACTTAGTTTGTACCCAAAAAGAATTCTTTCTTTGTAGATGTGTGTGGATGTAATATTCTAGCTAATCTCACTACTTTGCTTTTGAGCCAATATAGGCATTCATTATAGGTAAACTTCATTTATAAGATGAAAAATGGGGATAAAACATGTCTTACGCAGCAGTGCTTTTGACTGGGGCAGGAAATCAAATCAAGAGCCTGAAGCACATTCCTTCTGGAAAATCTGTTACAGGAAGGAAGTTCCCTGAGGAATTTTTAATCCTTTTGCATAGGACTTTGTTTTTTTGAGAGTCATTCAAAAACAAATTTGTACAAAATGCCCTATAGGGCACACATGACACATTTGGGGAAAATTTACAATGCTGCAGCATTATGATGCAAAATGCTCTGTCCTGCTAGAAGATATAGGATCTACTGTCCTAGTTGAGTAAGAAGAGTAACATTAAAAAATAGCAGGTGTGCTCAGAGTTTCCGGCTTACTAGAAAGAGTTAGCAATTGGCAGTGAACAACTTATTTCAAAAGCTCTGCAAACGGGAGCAACCCAAAGAAAACAAATTAGGATGGAGTGGGGCAATATTTTTTTTTCTTTTTGGAAGGAAATTTTTTTCTTGTTATAGTTCAGGAACCCAGGAACCCAAGAGGTTGGGTCCCTGCTGGCTTTCCTGTTGATACTTAGTGGCCTGCATGGTGAATACATTACTCACATCAAAGGAAAGAAATTGGAGCTGCAATGGAAATATTAGCAGAGCTAACATTTTTGTGAGGTTTTAAGGTAGGGAAATTCAAGGTGCCACTACAGCTCACATTCTTAACCCAATGAAAGAAGTTCTACAAGTTGGCTCAGATGGTTAATACATGGTACTAATGAGATGAAGGTCTTGGGTTTATTCTCACCAAACATCTCATTCTCCCTCTCAGGCTTGGTCACTCACTGGCTTCTCTCCATATGCTGCCCAATCATTCTGCAAATGTTTTCAAATGATCACAGTGTCTTTGCTTTCAGAGCATAGCTAGATGGTGCAGCTATATGACAGAACTGTAGTGGAGTCTGTTTATTCTACAAACTTTAATTGGCTATGAGTGTAACTAGTTATGGAAGCATAGATAGTGTCTAACAATTTCCAATATTAAAAGTTTATCCAAAAAGCATGGAGTATTGTCTGTATGGGATCTCTTTATAATTGATGACAGTTTTCTGCTATTTCATTTTGGCTTAAGATTTAAGCATCTCATTTTTAAATCTTCATTCAATGAGTGTCTGTTGTTCTATATGCATGAAAATGAAAAAAATATGAATAAAAACGCTTGCTCTTGAATATAAGCAATGCTTCTCTATTAGGTAGGAGAGAGGAGAAGTGGAGAAAGGGAGTCCTTAGAAAGAGCAGGGCAGGCTGGGCATACCCGGCTCACCAAGGAGATTCAGACCTAGCTTCTCTTAGGTGGTTACTCTGATAATGACATGTTGTTGTATGCAGTCACCATTATTCACAGAAATCTGTTAAACCCCTTTACTGTATTGGGAAGGAAAAAAGGTTGAGATCACATACCCATTGTAGTCCACATTCCTTCGAAGAGAACAGAATCCTGACCTTTTCCCCATCTGGAATTGGTTTCAAATGCTGGTAAGGCAATGCATTACATTTACTCAGTAAGGATATATTTTCATTACAGTTGCAATAATAACACTAATTAATTAAGGTTAACAAAACACTTTTACCAGCTAGGGTTCTTCTAAATAGTGTCCTTTCTATGTAGTGAACATTCACTCTACCAGTGATTGGTCAAGTTGTCTTTAGGCAGAATCGCAAATGGAGCCACAGACTCCTGCCTGCTCACTGTCTTTCAGCTGCCCTCTGGGAAACAGCGCTCTCTTTGCACCCTTCTCTGCTAAGTATTTCTGATAGCTTATCTTATAGCTTATAGTCAACAATCCAACATATTATCTCTTTTATCCCATTTTTTCTTTCAAATGGTAAAATTCAATTACTTAAGTGAAATTGTTGAATTGTTGGGTAGCTTTTTTTTTAAGCCAGATTTTGAGCCAGCATTTTCCCTGATAGCAGTAGCATCCTTCCTATCTCTCATAGCCCTAGGACAATACCTTGAAATAACTGACACTCGTGGGCTTACGGTGAATGAATGCCTAAGTCTTTGGGAGGCTGGTGGAGCTGAGGATGGGGCTCCCCATATTTGTGAGCAATTTCAAGTGAATGAACTCTATAACAATGTTACTGAGCATTCATTTCATTTACTCAAATTTATTTATATAGCACGTGCTAGGAAACCACAGTCACATACTCATATATGCTGCCTAAGTTACTAGGGACTATATGATACTCCTAGGGCAAGAGACAGGAGAAGGGCAGGGCAATGAACACCCACAGAGAAAGGTGAGTAAGCTTCAAAATGGATAGGGATAAAGGTAATACTTGAATTTAGTGGGAAATTCACTCCATCGGTTGTAGTACCAGGATAAGATGGAATAATGTGTCTGTTCTATAGACAGATGGAGGCTTGAGAGCTAAGTTGAGTTCAGTTATTGAAGATAAAGAAATTTCCCCTCCTGCACACCTAAATTATAGTGAGCATATTTTGGCCCCTTCACTATAGACATAATACTTTCAAAAGTTAACTTGATACTGTGAACAGAGTAGGGCAGCAGGAGTGAAAACAGGAAGACAGTTAGGAGGACCCATAGTGGTGGTTTGAAACAAAAAAACTAAACAGAGAGAAAAGTGGGAAGATTCAGGGTCTATTTTGGAAATGGAGCAGGCAGGATTCACTGTTGGATTAAGTAGATGTAGAGAGCAAGAGAAGGAGTAGACTTAAAGAGGCCTCCTGGGTCTTTGGCTTGAACAACTGGGAAATGTTACCTCTTACTCAGAAATAGAAGACTAGAGAAGGGGCAAGTCTTAATGGGAAGGGGCATGGCATGTCTGAGGAACTATAGGAAGAAATCTGACTGGAAGATGGAAATGACGGGGAGAGGTGGTTCAAAAGTGTAGTTACAATTGGATCATGAGGATTTGTCTTTATTCCCTTGGGAAATGAAATCTTTCTTTTCTTTTCATTCTTTCTGCCTCCCCTGACCCATTCTGATGATTAGGTGTAATTAAGATCTTGCTTCTATGGGGTTTCTCCTGAAGCTAAAAGTCTTCAGTTAAAGTATATTAAATAATTGTATTGCCCCTCTAATTAAAAAAAAGTTATTTTTTTGTTATCCTATTCAGTCCTTTTAACAAAACTAAAAAAAAAAAAACCAGAAAGGGATTATTATTATTAATTAATAATCAAGACTACAGAGTCCAAAATAGTTACATGATATATCCAAGTTCATACAGAAAACTGCAGTACCATATTGGATGTCATGCCTCCCTGTTGATTGTTATAGTATAGTTGATAGCTATGACAAAGAAATGAATGAAGAAAGGGCATACTTTGCCTCAGATGGAGAGATTAACCCTGGTAGAAGCCTTCAACAATTTGGAGGGCTCTTATCCATAAAATTGCCTTTGTCATCTGTTGCTCTTAAGAGCACAACTAGAATGAAGGTTAACACAATGATATATGTGATTCAAGAGACAGAGAGAGATTGGTCAGTGAATTGAAGCAGACACTGAAGTAATCCCACACTAGCTTAGGTAAGGGATCATGAGGTCTTATAGGGGGACAGAGTGTCAGAAATGAACAGAGAACAGAGAGAAGGAACATTAAAGGGGCAGTCTGTGAGGCTTTGTAAACGATCTGATGTGTGCAACTGTGAGGCAGTGAGGTGAGTTTCTAGCTTCTCCCCGGGATAAATAAATGCCGATGGCATTCATCAATGTAGGAAGGGCACCAAATACATGCTTATCTCACCCAATTGCAAAAATAAGTTATTCGACCACATTGGCCATTTTCTCAGGATTTGTGTACTTATAAATTTCATTCTCATTAAATTTGCTTATTTTTAAAAGACAAGATTCAGAAATAATGGTGTGTGTCTTGGAAACAAAGAGTCCTTTTTATTACCTAAGATACTAGAGTGATAACACACACACACATATATTTTAATTCTCTTTCCCTTGACCATCCAGTTTAGGTCTTTACCCATTTTAAATGATGGATTTGGTAATTCATTATTACTAGGACTGTTATTTGTGATTATACTTCACATTTAATTTTTTACAAGCACATGGCACTTTGAACAGGTTCATATTAGTACTGATGTTATGTGCCTTATGAATGGAATTTGAGTTCTCTTCATTTGACTACATATCTACATACCACTAAAATCGATTGCTAATTACGGTGGTTGGCTGTCTCCATTACAATGTCAATAACAAAGTTAGTGCCCCTTATGGAACACTTCAATATAATTGACATCTGTTTTAAAATCTGGTAGAATAAACTTCCTTTACTCTTCTATTTATGTTTGTGTTGAAAATAATTAGGGAGATACTGAAAACAGGCCATATGTTCAATGACAATAAATGCTTCAAATAGTCTCTTTGGACACATACTTCATTTGGAGTACAGCAAATGATTAATGCAGATTATTTTACAATTTCCATGTGGATAAAAGGATTTGAGACACACTTTCTTCTCACCTCAAGTGTGTTGTTGACTGACATGTACTTCTGTTGTTTATTACTACATAAAAAAGAACAGAACATATGTTTGCTGAGATAGCATTCACAGAGGGGCTAGGCAGCAGGTCAAGAGCTGATTAAGATTTATTTCCTCTGCATACTTACTGTACAATGATTCTTATACTTATTTGGTTGTTTAGAAGGAAGAGAACATAAGACTTTTCCTAAAATGTTCTCTTTGCCCTAAACATTTAGAGTTCAAGAAAATGTAAAGTATAAAATGTCTGAGAAATGAAGAATGCTTAAAAACAGCAATTTTAGTTAGTAAATGATTACTATGACTAATGATGATAATAATGCCAAGGATTTAAAGATAGAAGATCAAGAAAGCTGGTTACATGTGACATATCTGCTTGTTCATTTATTCTCCATTTACATGTTAAAGACCTCAAGGTATAACATATTTACTGACATACTTTCATCTCTTTTGGGTTTATTATAATAGTTGCCTTTTAATATTTAATTTAAAAATATTTTGGGGGTGCCTGGGTGGTGCAGTCAGTTAAGCGTCCAACTCTTGATCTTGGTTTAGGTCATGATCTCATAGTTTGTGAGTTTGAGCTCCACATCTGGCTCTGCAGTGACAGCCCAGAGTCCGCTTATGATTCTGTCTCCCCTTCTCTCTGCCCCTCCCCTGCTTGTGCACACACACATTCTCTCTCTCTCTCAAAATAAATAAAAGAAATGTAAAAATATTTTTATAATATTCAGAAATATCAGTACAGTAGAATTTTTCTGTGTCTTCTTTTGTTTCATATTTACTATCTTGAATTTCTTCTCAGGGGGAGTTGACTCACTCTGTGGGTGGCAATTTGCTAATCTGTATGACAGATATCATAATATCTCCCTCACAAGGACATTATGAGCACAGAATGAGAGAATGATGTGAAGGTGCTTGGCATAGAGCAGTTTCTAAGTAAAAATTTTTTCCTCCTTCCTTTCTTCTCTTTTTGCTTATTTATTTTCTTATTTCCTTTCCTCATTCTTCCCTAATTGTAAGTCTTAAATCCATTATTTTTGAATGATATTATCTTTCTTGGTTTTAAATTGCAACCATGGATTTATCTCAGTCAAAATGAAGAATAGTGACTCTTTTTATGGAATGATTGGTAGAAGGAAGGAACAGAGGGAAGAATGGAGGGAGAGAGGAAGATGTAAAAGGGAAGAACTTAAAAGTTTTTTTTTAATGCTTTATTTATTTATTTGTTTGTTTGTTTATTTATTGAGAGAGGGAAAGACAGAGTATGAGCAGGGAAGGGGCAGAGAGAGAGGGAGACACAGACTCTGAAGCAGACTCCAGGCTCTGAGGTGTCAGCACAGAGCCTGACACAGGGCTCACAAACCATGAGATCATGACCTGAGCCAAAGTTGGATGTTCAACTGATTGAGCCACCCAGGCGTCCCATTGAAGAAGTTTGCCTTAGTAACATTAATGATATTTTAATTTTTTGTTTTGTTTCATAGTTTTCTATTACTTAATAAAAAATAGATTTGGGAATATCTAGTTAACATTCTAGAAAGTAAAATTCTACACATAAAATGCTGTTTCATATTAAATTCATGTTCTGTTTAAAAATCTTTGCAGTTAGTGTGATCTAGGCATTGACTTATCATGTGTCATCTAAAGTGTATTTTAAAAAATAAACTCATTATTTTTATTTTGAGATAATTGTAGATTCATATCCCATTGTAAGAGATGATGTAAAGAGAGCTTGTGTACCCTTTACCCAATTTCCCCAAATTGGAACATCTTGTGCAACGCTAGTACAATATCACAACCAAGATACTGACATTGATAGAATCAAGATACACAGCATTTTCATCACCACAGGGTTCTCTCATGTTGTCCTTTTAGAGCCATACTCATTTCCCTCTCATTCCTCCTTCCTTAACCCCTGGCAACCACTAATCTGTTTTCCATTTTTAGAATTCTAGAATTCTAAGAATATTATATAAATGGAACCATTCAGTATGTAACCTTTTGGGATTGGCTCTTTTTTTTTTTTTTGAACTTAGGATAATTTCCTAGAGATTCAGACAGGTTATTGAGTATGTCAACAGTTCATTCCCTTTTATTGCTAAGTAGTGTTCCATTGACTGTACCACAGTTGTTAAACCATTCACGCATTGTAGGACATCTGTTTTTTTTTTTTTCCTATGCTTTTGCTGTCATGAATCAAATGACCATAAACAGTATAGATTCTCCTCAACTTATGATGGGGCTATTTCCTTATAACCCCATTATAATTTGAAAAATTTATAAGTTAAAAATGCAGTTAATACACCTAACCTATGAAACATCCTAACTTAGTATAGCCTACTTTAAATGAACTCAGAGTGCTTATATTAACCTATAGCCGGGCAAAATAATTAAACACAAAGCCTATCTTATAATGAAGTGTGAATATCTCTTCTAATTCATTGAATACTGTATTAAGAGTGAAAAGCAGAATAGTTGTATGGGTACAGATTAGTTGCATATTGGTTGTTTACCCACGTGATTGCATGGATGACTGGGAGCTGAGGCTTACTGCCCTTGCCCAGTATCATCAGAGAGTGTTAGACTGCATATCAGTAATTAGCCCAGGAAAAGATTAAAATTCAAAATTTGAAGTATGGTTTCTACTGAATGCATATAACTTTGACACCATCATAAAGTTGAAAAATTGTAGCTGAACCATCATAAGTGGGTCACTGTTAGTAGTGTTTTGTGTGAACATAAGTTTTCATTTCGGATAAATGCCCAAGAATGTAATTCCTGGATCATATTGTAGTTTTATGCTTTTTTTTTTTTTTAAATAGTTTATTGTCAAGTTGGTTTCCATATAACACCCACTGTCATATATCCATATGAGCTCATCCCAACAAATGCCCTCCTCCATGCCCATCATCGCCCTTCCCCTCTCTCCCACCCCCATTAGCCCTCAGTTTGTTCTCAGTATTCAAGAGTCTTTCATGGTTTGCCTCCCTCCTTCTCCCCAACTATTTTTCCCCTTCTTCTTCCCCATGGTCCTCCGTTAAGTTCCTCCTAATCCTCCTATACACGCAAACATACGGTATCTGTCCTTTTCTGCCTGACTTATTTTGCTCAGCATAACACCCTCAAGTTCCATCTATGTTGCTACACATGGCCAGATTTCATTCTTATTGCCATGTAGATAAACCATTCTTTCTCATTCCATTTTATAGATAAACCACATTTTCTTGTCCATTTGTCAGTTGATGGACATTTAGGCTCTTTCCATGTTTTGGCTATTGTTGAAAGTGCTGCTATGAACATTGGGGTACATGTGGCCCTGTGCATCAGCACTCCTGTATCCCTTGGGTAAATTCCTAGCAGTGCTATTGCTGGGTCATAGGGGAGTTCTATTGTTAATTTTTTGAAGAACCTGCACACTGTTTTCCAGAGGGGCTGCACCAGTTCACATTCTCACCAACAGTGTAGGAGGGTGCCCATTTCTCTACATCCTCGCCAGCATCTATAGTTTCCTGATTTGTTCATTTTAGCCACTCTGACCAGCATGAGGTAGTATCTCAGTGTGGTTTTGATTTGTATTTCCCTGATGATGAGGGACGCTGAGCATCATTTCATGTGTCTGTTGGCTATCTGGATGTCCTCTTTGGAGAAGAGGGACTGTCATTTTCTAGAGTGGCTATGTCATATTATGTTCCCATCAACATCTACTATTTGATGTTGAAACTACTTTTTATTTTAGCCATTCTGATAGAAGTATAGTGATACCTTATTATTGTTTTAACTTGCATTTCCCCTAAGTCTAATTATTATAGATTCTTATGATGATTATATATGATGTGCTCATATGCCAACTGTATATACCCTTCTGGAAAATAGGAGTTCCTTATTATTGCTCCACTCTCCACTCTGCCACCATTGATAGCATGGGAGGGGTTGACCTCCTTACCTCTGGGCAATGACAAAAGTCTTGACTCTCCACTAGACTTCCCCCTGACTCTCCATTAGATGTCCTCTAACATCACCCCACGGGAGAGGAGGAGGTCCTCCTTCATTACTGCCCAGCAGAGGTGGAAATCTCTGTAACCATGTGGTCTCCATAGACTCCATAGGTGGAGGGCTCATTTTTGAGGTTGGGTAGAATGTTTCAGATCCTTATTTGCTCTTCTTTCACACTAGTCTTGAGGGCATGTTGGTGCACTTTGGTACAGTCTGTGAGATCAGGCTTTAGGCTCCCTACTTGGCTTTTGCTGTTGTCAGTATGGATGGGGCCAAAGTTATTCCACTGGTGTTTGATGGGAATAGAATCTTTTTTTTTTTTTTTTTTTGTCTTGCTAGACTGACCTTCCTCTGGTCCTTTGGCTGGAGGAAGCAGGATTTTCTTCTTTTGGGGCAGACTTTCTGCATTGGCATGTCTGAGTTGCTGGCTTCTTTGGCAAGTCTGGGATAGATAAGGTGAAAAGATAATTTAGGAAAGTCACCATTGTGTTCTTTGGGTCCTGTGTTCACTCACTGGTTTGCCTGACTCTTTTTTCCATCTTTAAGCTTTATGTTTATTTGTACATAATATCCAGGACTTAGAGTTGAACTTAAAGGAATAAGAGAAAAATATATCTACTTCATCTTCCTAGAAGTCTCCTAAAATAAAAATTATAGTACAATATTCACTTAATTTTGTTTAGAGATTCCCCTAGATATCGAGGCAGAAATTTCAATTCATCTTTTGACCTTTTCTTTCTCCCCTGACACACTTTTTTTTAAAAAAACACAAGTACATTTGAGGTAACTAAAAACAGAGTTCTAGTACAGCTTATAGATATTTTTATTGTATTTTAGATTGGCTCTGAATTCTTCAGTATAATACTTGTTAATTATTAGTAAATTCTATTAGGGAGGATGGCATTATAAGTAATAACATGGATCTTTGCCTGCTAGGTAATGTTTAAGATTATTTTGCATCTAAACATTATTGAAGTTGCTCACGAGGGACAGATAATTTAATATTGACACAACCTTAAATAAATTGAAGAGGCATAAATCAGAGTAATGAGATTCATAAAGCTGTTAATATTAATGGAGAAACCTTTTGGGAAGCATAGTATAAAATCAAAGAAACTTGGAACCCTAGATGTAAATGATGAAACTAGTTAATGATTAAAAATTTGGTTATTTTTGTTTCAATTTCTTTTCAAGTCAGGCTATTCTATGTCTTTAGAAAAAGTGCAAGTCTTTACAACTATAATCAGAAAGTGAAATGCAGAATTCTCAGAAATGAAAAAAAAAGCAAAGACATCTGTAGAGAACACATTATGTGTCTTTTGGTTTTGCATGTAAGACAGCATTAAACGTCATTTCTGAAATAAATATGTGAGCTCTTTCCCAAATAACAAAGTCCTAAATTTTTATTAATAGGTAGTGTATGTGTATTATGCACACACATATGTATATATTTAGAAGTGTGCATAAAAACACACAAGTGCACAAAAATACTGCTGTAATTAAGGAATTTTGGCACATTATTTATTAACCCCCAATTTTAAGTACAGATTGAAAAGACATAAATTGAATAAGTTTTGGGGCTTGAATATTCAAAAGAAATAAATATGAAAGCTGGAGAAACATAAAGTAGGCACACACAAAAATAATAGTAAACATGGACAAGATACACCCAGGAAGTTTGTGGAAGATCCTTCTTTGGAGACCTGAACTTATGTTGAGATGGATTGGATATGGAACTAAAACGTATCATCATTTTTGTTGAGTTCTTATTCTCTGTAAGTTTGTAAAAAAGTATTTTACTTTTGGCTATTTTGGAAAATAACTGTTTTTAAGAGAAGAGTTAAGTTTAGGCAAAAATGTTGAAATTGTCTACTTTAGAAAAGTTCTATGGAAGGACACAGGATGAGCAAGCAGAAATCTGGGGTCTTGTCTCCAGCACGAGGCTGGGGAATGATGTGCACAAATTACTCAATTGATGGGCTTCTTTTTCCTCATGGAGGGTGGATAGATTCTCTATAATCATTTTTAGCTTTGCCTCGTTTTGGTGGGAAAATCGGTCTTCTATGATAGCTCTTTTACACATCCTATTGCTTTTGATGCAGTCAGATCTGATTAAAGTGTTACTCTGGAATAATGCTAGATTTTATGTGTTGCATTGGATGGCTCTGATGGAGGTCTCAAGCATGATGTGGGACTTAAGGGTTCTAATCAGTTCATGAAACTAAAGGATACATGCTACCTGAAAAAAATGTAGACTTCTGAGGTAACACTAAAAGTTTTTCAACTATGATTTGTAGCTGTTAAAGATCAAACACGGGGGACATTTTGATCTTTAGGTGGGGGAGATATATTTTTCTTGTATATTTGTGTCAGGTATGGTTATATAGGTATGCTAATAAGAAGGCTGGAAATGGAGGAAGTGGTTCAGATGAGTAATTTAAGCGATATTTAATTCAGAAACCCATTATTTAATTATTTATTTTCCATTGTTTGATGCACTGATTTTATTTTATTTTATTTTTTTACAAATAGTTTATTGTCAAGTTGGTTTCCATATAACACCCAGTGCTCATCCCCACAAGTTCCCTCCTCCATGTCCATCTCCCCCCTTTCCCCCCAACACCCATGAGTCCTCAGTTTGTTCTCAGCATTCAGGAGTCTCTCATGTTTTGCCTCTCTCCCTTTCCCCCACTATTTCCCCTCTTCTTCTCCCCCATGGTCCTCCGTAAGTTCCTCCTAATCCTCCTTTATGTGCAAACATATGATATTTGTCCTTCTCTGCCTGACTTATTTCGCTCAGCATAACACCCTCAAGGTCCATCCAGGTTGCTACACATGGCCAGATTTTATTCTTTCTCATTGCCATGTAGTATTCAATCGTGTAGATAAATCACATCTTCTTGATCCATTCGTCCATTGATGGACACTTAGGCTCTTTCCATGTTTTGGCTATTGTTGAGAGTGCTGCTATGAACATTGGGGTACATGTGCTCCTATGCATCAGCACTCCTATATCCCTTGGGTAAATTCCTAGCAGTGCTATTGACAAACCCATTATTTTAAAAGAGCAACAGAATTTCTATGTGTGTGGCTCCCTGTCTTACAGAGAATGTGTCTTTCGCTAATCATTAGAACTCATAGTCAGATTGGGAGGAATCAATGTAGGTGAATGAAGGACACATACCTATTTTTGATAGGTGTATGTGATCATTGAAATCAACTTATGAGCTTAAAATAAATAACTATATTTTATTTATTTTATTATTTTTAAATGTTTGTTTATTTTTGAGAGAGAGAGAGTGAATGAGCAGGGAAGGGGCAGAGAGAGAGACAGAATCTGAAGGAGGCTCTGCATGGCCAGTGTGCAGAGTGCAACATGGGGCTCAAATCCGTGAACCATGAGATTATGACTTGAGCTGAAGTTGGAAGCTTAACCAACTGAGCCACCCAGATGCCCCCTATAATTTATTTTATTTTATTTGAGGCATTTGAATTTGGACTTAGAGTTGGAGATATCTGTGTACAAAGCTGAGAATATAAGCCTGGAACTTGAGAGAGGAGGAAGGTGATAGCTGAGAGATGAAGGCATGTCAATAATAAGCTTATTGAGGGAAAGAACCAAGAAGGGGGCCAAGGGTGCTAGCAGGTGTTCCGTCGAAACAGCTGAATGAGTCCAGGCTGGTCTGGGGGCAAAAGAGGCCGTCCAGGAGCTGATGCAGTACGTGAATAAGTAAGGAGCTGGAGATATATTTTTTTTTTTTTTACAAATAGTTTATTGTCAAATTAGTTTCCACATAACACTCAGTG
>NW_024080660.1:0-187430 GCF_003009895.1 Hyaena hyaena | reverse complement strand
TTGATGGACACTTAGGCTCTTTCCATGTTTTGGCTATTGTTGAGAGTGCTGCTATGAACATTGGGGTACATGTGCTCCTATGCATCAGCACTCCTATATCCCTTGGGTAAATTCCTAGCAGTGCTATTGACAAACCCATTATTTTAAAAGAGCAACAGAATTTCTATGTGTGTGGCTCCCTGTCTTACAGAGAATGTGTCTTTCGCTAATCATTAGAACTCATAGTCAGATTGGGAGGAATCAATGTAGGTGAATGAAGGACACATACCTATTTTTGATAGGTATGATGGATTTTGTGCTCCTATGCCTCAGCATTTCTGTATCCCTTGGGTAAATTCCTAGCAGTGCTGTTGCTGGGTCATAGGGGAGTTCTATTGTTAGTTTCCTGAGGAACCTCCACACTGTTTTCCAGAGGGGCTGTACCAGTTTACATTCCCACCAACAGTGTAGGAGGGTGCCCGTTTCTCCACATCCTCGCCAAGGAGCTGGACATATTTGACTGATGGGGAAACTAAGTCTCATCAGCAAGTAAATTGTTCAGGGACTCACCATAAAGAATGGTGTTATAATTCAAACTCAGTTTTACTTACTTCCCAAATCTGCTGTCTTTTCACTGTAATATGAAGGCTCCACTTATGCGTTCCCCTTACTTTATAGAGGAGTTAACTAACAAGGCCATATAGCTAGTTAGCATTTGGGACTGATGTACAACCAGGCCATCTGATTCTCTTGTGTTGTTGTCACCATAACAAAATCTTAATAAAATCTCAGCTTAAATATGATAAAAAAATACATGTACTTCCATTGTCCCCCAAATATAACATTTATAGTAAAAAGTAAGTAGGATATTTCAAATTTTAATGAATTCAGCTTAAGGAACTCTAGATTAAGACAAGTATTCTGTAGGCACTTAGAATTCCCTAAGAAGACAGTTTACTTGGAACTGACGTGTCAGTAAATTTATGAAAGTTACCAGGTCATTTACTTAGCCTGAGAACATTGGCAAATTTAGTTATGATTGAATTATTAGTGGCTATTAATATATCGAACACTGAAGATAGACTTTCACAGTACTCCTCTTTTCAGAAATAAAATTGGCAGTGTTGTTGAGCTTTGAGTTCACCTTTCCTGGGGCACCTGGGTAGCTCAGTTAAGCGTCCAACTCTTGATTTTAGGTCAGGTCATGATCTGAGGGTCATGAGATTGAGCCCCACCTCTGACTCCATACATGGAGCCTATGTAAGATGCTTTTTCTCCCTTTCTCTGTTCCTCTCATGTGCTTGTGTACTCTCTCCCTCTCAAAAAAAAAAAAAAAGTTCACCTTTCCCAGCTTCACAAGGTATATCCTCAAAAGTCACATGAAACTAGAATTTAAATAAACACTTAAAAAAGTAACATGCATCAGCTTACCATTGGCTGTGTTATTACCAGAGGAACTTGACTTCTGCCACTCCTATGTACATCCACACAAAAGCTGCTTTAACAGATTTATAGTGTATTGCTTAGGTCTCCAGTCAGTGAATTAGGAAGTGGGACCTTATTGTTAACAATCTAGTAAAGCACTTAAAAGCCATTAAAGTGGAGACTTGAAATGGCATCCATATAATTCAGGAAAAACATACTTTGGTTTGAAATACTCAGTTGGAAGTTTCCCCTTAAAACTTGCTGAAAGTGGTCTCAATTTTGCTTGGCCAAATAATCAATTCTATGACAATATATTTCCATATTCTTTTTTTCAGGGGCTTAAAATATATCCTGTATTCTATTTTTCTAATCTCCACAATACTGTTTGGAGCTCTGGGGTCATGCACTATTACCCGGATTATAGATTGCTTTATGAGAAAAACTCAGAGGAGTCATTTCTTTTTTTTTTTTTTTAAATATTTTTATTTATTTCTAGGAGAGAGAGAGAGAGACAGCGTGAGCAGGGGAGGGTCAGAGAGAGAGAGAGTCACAGACTGAAACAGGCTCCAGTCTCCGAGCTGGCAGTCAGCACAGAGCCCCACGCGGGGCTTGAACCCATGAACCGCGAGATCATGACCTGAGCGAAAGTTGGACGCTTAACCGACTAAGCCACCCAGGCGCCCCAGAGGAGTCATTTCTTAACTTGGATGGAAACTATGCCTGTTGCTGCTTGCTCATTGTTTATCTGAATGTGTTTGCTATCTAGCTTTGTGGATTCAGTGATACCCTAGAAAATACTTGGTTTTCTAGATATCTTCATATTTGTAAAAGATAGGTGCATGTAGGGATGTACATATAGAACATACATTTAGTTGCTCTGTATTTCTATAATGTATGCACAAGTCTCCCATTACTCCCGCCATGTTTAATATAGTGACAATTACATGCCTTTCTACAAACTGCTCTCCCCACTTAAAGCATGTCAGTGAAGAGGGACATTGACTCCTCAGTAGAGAAAATCAACATTTTTGCTTGAGTTTGAGCATAAAAGTTTCTCTCTCTTGGTTCCCCCCCCCCGTCCCCCATAGGCCTTTTAGGAAGGTAGAGCTTAAAGTGATTAGAATGTGATTTTCCTTGGACAGTGTGTTTCACTTTCAGAAAACTAGCGTAATAGGGAACTGACTGTAGTGATGAGGAAGAATAAGGAATATTATTTCTTTCTTATTTAAAATGATCAACTTCAAAACTTGAACCATAAATGAAACTTCTTTGGTTTCTTTGAACCTTCGTTATTTTGCATTTTCAATTTATTTTTTAATATTAAAAAAGCCAAAATAACCATTTATATATTGTATGCAATTATGTGCAATACAATTTACTAGAAAAGTATCTTAAAAAGAAAGTACCCTTTTAAAAAATTTATTTAGGCTAAAATATACTTCGTTGATAAGTTCACTGTTGACGTAAACCAAGCATTAATTGAAGTGATATGACTACTTCTTTTTCATCAACAAGTATATTACTAATATCAAGAGTAACAATTACCACGTGCTATAAATAGGAGCTTATCTCTACAGTAATTGAGTTAAACAAAATTATTCTTATAGATTGACTGGGAGTTGAACATGGATAGTTTTAAGACAGAATAACTCTTGTGTAAATATTTATTCAAAGAAACAATTTAAAGACCTCATTTTTAATTCTGGCCACTTCCATCAGTTAAGCCCTTTATATAGGGAGGAGGAATGCATTGTGGTCCTCGGGGACACTCAACAGTCCTGCTTCATTTACTTTCCTGTTGTTCTTTGTGCATATGTTACCTTATTCTGCTCACCTTCCCTGCAATGCCCCTCTTATATTCCTATTCTATCCATCATTCAAATCTTCTTCATGAGATTTTCTTGGACCCTCTCAACTGGTTGTTTTCAATCCCTAAAATATTTCCCTCACAGTCCTGAATGGAAGAAGATAGGGAAAAATTAGAAAGCTAGTGTCACAATTGAGGTAAACGATATGGTAGTTTGGACTAGGGAGTTGTAGTAGAGATAATAAGAATGGATGGTTTTGTGAAGGGTTTTAGAGATAGAATTTACATGGATTGCATATGAAGAATAAAGAGAAAAAAAATCAAGAATAACTCTCAGAAATCTGATCTTTGAGATTAAATGAAAGGCAGTACCATTAGGTTGATGAGAACAGGTTTGGGTGGAAATCATGCTAAGCTTGAGATTCTTATAAGAAAACTATGTTAGTTTGGAAGGCTAACCGGCTTTTTAACTAGCAGTTGGATTAAATAAATCAATAAATTAATTAATAAATACATACATACATGCATACAAACATACCCAAAGACTAACTTTTTGCATGAATAAGACATGGGTAAATAGATTAGAAAGGCAGCTCTCTTCTACGCAGTGGTTGAGATCCAGGCTGACAGAAACTCTGTCACCTTGAACATGTGACTTTAGCTGTTACTCGGAGATCATTTCCATTCCACCAGAAGAAAGAGAAAAAACAACAACAACCCCAAAACATTAAGCAGTGGACATGGAGGTTTTTTGGGCGAGGACTGGAAGTTGCATACCCATTACTTCTACCTGTATTCCATTAAATAAAACACAGAAATATAGTTACACCCGTGTAGGAAACATGGTCCAGTTTTATGCCCACAGAAGATTTGATGAGCCTAGAAGTCACCACATCCAATTAGAGACTACAAGTAGGCTGGTGGAGTTTAAGTCTAGAACTTAGAGAACTCTATATTGGAGATGTCAGTTTTGGAACTATATCGCTTAAGATAATATTTAAAAGTGTGAGACAGGGAGAGAGTCTTAGGTAGACAAGGTCTAAGATCAAGTGATTCCTGACATTTATGGCCAAATATTTTAAAAGAGACAGTGTAAAACTGGTTGTAGGCTAACCACCCATCAGGTAGAAGAGAATATTAGCCTCCCAGTTTGATCCCTAGCAACCCATTGGGGCAGTTAGTACCTTTGGCAGGAAGAAGGAAGGCATTTTGAATGGTGAAAACTTGTAGGCATGTAAGATGTAGCTTTAATCCTAAGGAAAAGAGAGACCAGTTTGGAATTGTGGAAAACAAAAAGGAAATGGGACTAGACTATTGAATTGGGTATCTCTACTGTTTAGAATCTAGAAAAAGAGGGAAGGAGGACAGGTAGGTCTATTTCAGAGTCTTCCATTTTAGCTGTAGTTGCTTGGGCAAGTCACTTAAACTCCTGAGTTGCTCATTTGTAAAATAGAGATAATTATAATATCTTTTACGTAGGGTTTTGGGAATTAAATGAGATAAAGCACATGTAACACAAGCACAGTGATTATCCCATGGACAGGGCTCAATATATTCTTAGTTCTTTTTATGTCAGTATGTTTGAGAAGCATCTGTGTATTTGCAAATGGCCATGTACATTATTGGCATTTAGTAAATGTTTGTTGAATGCAAAAGTATAGATGTAGTAAAGGCAGAACAAATAACGTCATTAAGAGATTATAATGATAAACCTTCAAACAAATGTTATGTGAAGAACATTATAGTCTCAAGGATAAACAGTATTTCAATATAACAAGACATTCAGGTAAAATTTTAAGCCACTTGGCAAAATTATTGCATAATTTCTTTGATTTAGGAAGCCTACATTTTGTAAGCGGATTTACAACAAATGATTTTTTTAAATTGCAATCTTATAGCAGTAAAAATTGTAGGCATTTCATATTTTTCTTCTGTTAAAAAATTCTGTAGTTAATTCTTATTCAGGTATAACTGACCACTATACATCAATACTATTTTCACTTCTCAAATCAATAACCTGGATGTTTTTTGGAAAAAAAAATCTAATTAGTTTCACTGAGGGGTTACCTTGTAACACAGGAGAAAAGTCCACTGCTCCTGAGGTATTGACTGGGATGGAAGCCCTTTTTAACGGCCCCCTATGAGGTCAATTTAAGTGCTCTGAGCAATATGTGGGAACTAAAGTAGCTCTAAAGACAACTTATGTTCTTTTTCCCAGTTCGGTTAGTACCACTTTGTTTACCTTTGGTACAAAATCTGCTTTTCACTTTGGGTGGTAGTTTCCTAAAGGTGGGATATTGTTGCTCAAATAGACGTGAGTCATCCATGAAAAAAACAACACAAAAAAGTCTCAACATAAATTCTGGGCTGTTATTAGTTCTTTGGATATATTCTATTGCCTACAGTCCTCATACAATGTCTTTCCCCATCATTTTCACTTATTGAATGTATACTTAGCTTTCAAGAGGAAACTCAAATGTCACTTTCTCTTTAGCTCCTTTTTTTTTTCTCCTGCCAGAATAGCATTCTCTATTTTACTGCTAGAGTATTTTGTGCTTGTTGAGACCAGCACTTTCCCCAGCGCACTGCAAATATTTCTTCATGTGTCTCTATGCCTCACTGGATTATGGTCTCCTTGAGGACGCGGGGGATTATCATATTTAACTTGGAATCTCCAGAACTTAACACAGTACCTGGAACATATGTAGCCAATGAAAAATCTTAATGTGAAAGCATCTTTATCTGAATACATAGGTGCCTGTTGAGTGACATCAGGCCTCATTGCTACATTTCACTAGAGCAGTAGTTCTCAGCTGGAAGTGATTTTGCACTCCCCTTCTCTGCACGCCCCTCAGGATATTTGGCTATTATATCCTGTGGATACAACAGATATATAGCCAGTGGTTACAACAGATGTGGAGGGCTGCTGCTCCTGAATCTAGTGGGTAGAGGCCAGGGATGGCGTTAAACATCCTACAATGCACAGGACAGCTACCTACCCCGCTCCCAAAGAAAGAATTATCCTTCCCCAAATATCAGTCATGCTACTGTTGAGAAACCCCATTCCAGAAGAAAAGAAGCCTATGTAATCATACATTCTATTGGGACCATATTGATCTACACAGTGTCAATGACTATATATTGTATCTCTGGCCCAAATATGTGTTTGAAGCTCATGACCCATATTCGTCTTTTCACTTTTCTCCTCTTCCTCCTTTCTTCCCTCCCCCCTCCTTCCTTGCCCTCCCTGCCTTCCGATCTTGTGTCTTTCACTTTCTTACCTTGTTTGCTCAGCATCTGTACCTGCATGTCTCAAGACATCTGAAACACATGTCAAAATAAAATTTATCATTTTCCCAGGACACTCCTTGTTAACTGCATGTATTCCTCTAGTTAATGCTCTTTCTGTATACGTAGTTTCCCAAGCCAGAAAACTTACATTCAACTTCTACATAAAATAAGACATTTTAATAAATCCTAAATCCTTCTTTTCTGCCCAGGCCCTTATCACCCTCTTGTGTGACAACTGCAGAGTCTCCTAATTGAGCTCCTTGACCCTCTGCATCCTTCTCCACATTACTACAAGAATATTTATTTTTAGACTTATCATTTATTATATAAATTTAAATATGATTATAGTATTAATGTGCAATTACTCTAATAATTTGGAGATACCAAAAACAATAAAGAGGAAAATATAGTTCATTTGTTATGTTACTACAACCTAGTATACTTCTTTTAGTTCCCTTTCCTATGCAAATATTCTGTATTTTCACAATAAATTGGAAATATATATAATACATAGTAATATATAATTATATATAATGTCTTTTCACTTTTGTCAAAAATTCTTATAACATTAAATATTATTGAACATATTCAGAGACATTTGTGTATCTGAACCTCGTTCTAATTATCCAGGAAAACACATGGATCAGACTCTTCTGGCTGAAGAAGGCTGAGTATAAAAATGAGGTCTATGTTCTTGCCTAGTAGTATTGTAGTACATATAACACACTAGAATAATGTACTTTGTTTTTAAAAAAACATTTTTTATAGTTTATTTATTTTTGAGACAGAGAGAGACAGAGCATGAGTGGGAGAGGGGCAGAGAGTGAGGGAGACACAGAATCTGAAACAGGCTCCAGGCTCTGCGCTGTCAGCACAGAGCCTGATGCAGGGCTTGAACCCACGAACCATGAGATATGACCTGAGCCGAAGTCGGACGCTTAACTGACTGAGCCACCCAGACGCCCCATAGTATAATGTACTTTGAATTAACACTGATTGGATGGGCTCCTCTGACTCACTTATCTAGACTTTCCTACGTGCAGATCTACATTTGCCTTATATATTGTTTCATGATAGTGTAGGTAAAAAATGGTCAAATGTAAGTTATACACTATAACCTCACATAGGAGGCTGAGCTTGGAACTGAACAGCCAAGCCTCCAGAATGTCTGATCCTCATTCCTTTAGACTTATCATTTGTAACTATGATTTGTAACTATTTGTAACTATGACCTTCTGATAAAGCCTTTTGGAGTACTTAGCACTTACCACTCTAAAACATTCAGTGATTTCCTTCTAAATCTTCTTGATCAGAAAACCTTCTTTGATTTTCCAAAGTGATGTCTGTGTTTGATTTTCATCCTGAGTTGACTACCTGCATTTGTGATCTTTCATATTTTCCTTCTTTTTGCTCATCTCCCTCTGTCAAGGGATGATGGAGTTACCTCCCTTCAGCCCTTTAGTAACCAGTGCAAACCCTGTTTTGTTATGGTAATTTGGGGTCCTGCCCCTGGATGAAGTAGGGATGACCCAGATCTAGTCACTATGCCTATTCTTTTTTTTAACACCAGTTCTTGTGACAAGGTCGTGATAAGGAGCCCCACCTCAGTCTCGTGCTTCAAGCATTGAGCAAATTCAGGTCCCCCACATTGCAGGGTCCCTTATGTCTCTTACTTCTATGAGGCCAAATATGGTCAAGTTTTGCTTTTTTAAAAAAACTAAATCTGAAACTTACACTGTTTTAATGAGAGAATTATACCTTTGGAGATTTTAATATGTTTTGTCTTTTACCATTTTATCTTATGTACCCTTTTCCTTGTTTTTATCTTTTACTGTGTGGATTTGTTTTGTCTGTTTGGTTCTCCCACATTTTGAACCTTTTCGTGCAAGAAACTTTCTAGCCCACACTATGCATTGCTCACCAGAGGTCTTCTTTTTGCCTTTTTTTAAATGGTATTTTTATTTATGGTAAGTTCATTCCCCAGGATCTGACATTGCCACTCCCTTCACCTTGCCTTCTTGCCCTGTAGTTTTCTTGGAGTTATAGTTCTGAAAAAGTACAAAAAGAAAGGCAATAAAGGCTGGATAACAATTTTCAAATTGGTTCAGACTTTGAGTATTTGAGATAGGGAACAGAATTTGCAAGAGGGATTAAATACTTCTTTATAACATTTCAAGAGGGTGAGTTGGATTTTATCCTGAAGACTAAAGGATCTGTTAGGGGATGCTAAGCAGGGTAAATAACTCCTTCAAATTGGTACATTAGCTGATGCCTCCACTGCTCTGCCTGAATGATGGATATTCATCATCCTTCTCCAAAATATGTGTGTAATGTGTAGTAGTGGTAGAATCCAAGTAATTCTGGGGATTTTTGTGCTTTTAAGCTTTTATCAATATAGCTGTCTAATGACAATTGTCTATTCTCTGACTTCCCCACTTTTTAAGGTTTACAAAATCCTTTTTTTTTTATTTTCCATCTTTTCTAATGTCAGAAATCTCTGAATTTCATGTTCAGTTCTGTTAAATGTATCTTAAGTCATAAAACATATGAAAAAATGAGAAAACGTTAGTCTTTTGTGTCCTGAAGGTTGGATTTGTGTCATAGACATAACACATGAAATGGATAGCAATTTATTACATAAAATAGTCTATTAAGCAACACACTGTACATCTATAGTTTATTGACATTTGATGATTATAAGAAAGCTTCCAAACCTCTATACATCTCTTATGGTATTTTTGAATCATCAGAGAAAAGTATTATTATTTTCAACTTATTATTGTATATATTTTAGTGTGGTTTAATTTTTAAAAATAATTCTCAGTTGGTTAGGCATCTGACTCTTGACTTCAGCTCAGGTCATGATCTCACAGTTTGTGAGTTCGAGCCCTGCATCAGGCTCTGTGCTGACACCATGGAGCCTGCTTGGGGTTCTGGCTCCCTCCCTCTCTGCCCCTTCCCCTGCTTGCTCTCTATCTCTCTTTCAAAATAAATAAACCTAAAAAAAGAGAAAATCTAAAAAAATATACATTTGTGGTTTTTGCCTGTACACATAATTCTATGTTTAGCAGATTTTTTTGATAAGCTGGAATATCTTCATGGGAATTAGTCTCCCTTCTCAAGTTCTGCAGTTTTATCCTCTTTATAATACTCTCTATACTCTGCTTTGCATCAGAACTATCTCAACATGTGCCTTTTTCTCTTGATAGTTTTTTACTTTATTTTATTAATTAACCTCCTATTTACCCTACTTTTTTTTTTTTTTTTACTTTACTATTTATTTTACTTTATTTACTAGAGCAAGGTAGTGCATCAACTGATCTATTAATGGAATTGCAAAGTCCTCTCCTGCCCCATCTTCCTCCATCCCTGGTACCCCTGGTTCCTAGTGTCTGCCTGTATGGAATACTGAGAAACACTGTGGGAAGGTTCTAAAGTTCCATTCAAGTAGTGTCACAACTGTTTGACTGATTTCTGGAATATTACAAGCAGAACTTTATTGCTTTAGCATAGATTCAAATGAAAATGCAGATGTATTTGGGAAGGGGTATGCTTTAAGGTACTAAGATCTATTGCAATCTGGTATGAATAAAGTAGCAAAGCGTATGGTTTGCAGCATGGAGAAGAAAAAGCCCAAGTGCAGAGCAGAGATTTGGATGCTAGGGGTACCCAGGAGAAGCTTGTGGCTCAAGTCTGGGTGTGCTTTCTGGTAACGAACTATCTCCAGAGAAAGAAAAGCTTAGGCAAAGATTCACTAATTCCAAAATTCTCCCATCTGGCTGCAGTCACTCTAGTTTGTAATTTAAATCCACTGTTTTTGTTAGTGGAAGCAGAAGGCACCTTGATCAAGGGTTCAACAACGTCATGGCTTCCTTCTCAACATCTCTTCTTTAGGGGAATTTTATATCAATTCTTTAAGCCGTTTAATCTGCCACCCAGACTTTTAATTATTGTTCTGTTCTCTCAAGTCTCCTCTTAAAGATTTCCACAACTTCCAGGGCAAAGTGAGTGAGCGTCAGGTAGACTCTGTTTTCAGTGGGATGTGATTTCACACTCATTTTGTACTCTTGCCAAATGGGTCATATTCGAAGCCTTGGAATTCCTTATATAACACTATCTTTGTGACTGTACTTTCCCCTAATTTCTTGCTTCAGATACAGAACTGAATTTGTCACTTGGTGTTTTATACAGCAGTCTTTAAAGGCCGTCTTGTCTGAGGTCTGCAGTGACACCATCAGGACCCTTACAGTAGCAGGGCAATAGGGATAACTAATGATTTTTTTGGTGATTCATAAAATGTCCAGTATCTACAGGATAATGACAGTGGGCCTAGCTCTGCAGAAACTTGCAGTAAATTCCTATCTTCATATTCATAGTGATCTGGTGAAATCAACCTGTTTGTATGTCAACACGCTTCTCTGTATAATTAGGTTCATGATATTTAACTTCTCTTGGCCTCACATTGGGATTTATGAAAAATAAGGAAAAAAGAAACATGACTGTAAAATATTTTGAGTTGAAAAATAGCATCAGTAATTGTTAATTTATCTGAAGTTAAAGTTTGTATCACTGAATCAAAATCAAAATAAATTCTGTCACTGAAACTTATTCATCTGTTTTCTTTCTTTATCCCTGTATTCGTGTCCCATAAATATGCACTTAGCACAAGTATTGAATGACTGAAGTATTGAATGACTATTAGAGCAGCTGCGGACATCCCTTCCTCCACACTTCTGAACATGGCCATACTGTAACCCTCATCTGATATGGACAGATTATTGGTTTCTATAGGTATTTCATCTCTTAACTGTAAGCTCAGCGAGGCCAGGGGCTATAATTTTTCTTTCTGTATGCATATCTTGTACCTGGCACACAGAAGATGCTCAAGCAGTATTTGCTGATTGAAAGAACTCAAGTAAACTTTCAAAAGATAAATGACCTTTGCAAAGAACCGATAAAGATTGTGTTCCAAAACTGTTACTGTCCATTAAAAGCAAGTAGTCCCAGAAGATTTTTAGCTGCATAAAAGTTTTCCCATTATTCTTTAATTGGTGCCCAGTAGCTAAAACTCCTGTTGTTTTGTCTATTTCCCTGTACAATAGATATGGATTCTCTTCTGGGTCTCCCTGAAGTGAATAGCAGTGTGTAAACATCCTATAGCTTCAATATATTGATTGAAAAACTGGATACTTCATATAACTTTTATCTTTTTACTACTCATATTATCTTAAAGTTTATATTTATATGCAGGCTGTGTTTGTAAAAGTTTTGAATGGCACTATCCATGGGTGGGATTCGAAAAGAAATTTCTTAGCTCTCTAGGAATTAATTCCAACGAAACTGTATTTTGGTACCATAGATAATTAAATTGTATTATGTTTTAGTTAACATCTTGATTCTAGGAAAATAATGTTTACATTGCAAGTTAAAAATATTCTGAACATTAAAATATTGAGAAAAATGTCTCAAGTTTCCATGCAGAAAACTTACATAGAAGATTTTAATGGCCTTCTTTTGTTAAAATGTAAAAGCTTTTTAATGAATAAAAGCAAGGCAAGTATTTAACATCCATAAGGAACTTATTTCTATTAAACTGCAGGAAAACAATCCAGCTTTGAGTTAGAAAATATGTCTTTACGTTGAAATATTTTAGTCATTTTTAAAGTTGAAATTCCTAGAAATATATCGAAAAGTGCATTCTTACAAAGAAAAATTATAAAATAATTAAAGTAGTGGAAATGCAATAACTGTTTTAAATTTGTTCTCTGAAATCTGAAATCTAAAGATATAAGTACTTTAAGCATATTTGAATTTTTAGCATGTTTACAGTAAAACAATTGTTTCCTTCAAGAAATTAAAAAAAAATTGAGATAAATAAAAGCAAATACTGTTATATCCCTGTCTAAAGCCGAAAAACCTCACTATATACATTACAGTGTTATGGTACTATTAGTAAATTCTTTTAAAATGTGGATCAAAGACAATGAGATTGTGGAATTGATATATTTTATGCTATTCATATTTTTGTGTATAAGAAACTTGTCTATCAGAGTGCAGGCATCAGTGGAGGAAAGATATCTTGAGCAGGGTGGATAACAGATGTTGATGGTGATCAGTGATAGATGAGTTTCAGGTCACTGAGGCATAGCCCGGAAACTTCAGGGTGGCCTCTTTGATGAAATCCCAAGGGAGAAGGGGGAAAGGGGGAGGTGAGGTCCCTCACTCAGCCTACGCAGTGTTGATTGGCCAATAAGGAAACCATGTAATCCAATATTTCTTTAAGAAAACCTCTGAGTAACTTTAGATGTGATTGAAAGAGAGATCTTCATATTAAGGGAGATAAATGAGGCAAACCCTGTTTACTTGGATAATCATTTCTTAATTACACATTTATTTAGCTCCTTCACACATCCCCTTGAAACATTCTATAACTTTATTCTAGTGCTTACAGGGAAAAGAGACTGGGAAATTAAAATTCTTGTTGTGTGTCTAAAAAGTTCATGCAGTTGGTTTAAAAAAATGACAAAATCAGTGGCTCAGTGGATTGTTTTGTCTGTGTCAAGGACCTTCAAAGCACATTCTGTCCACAGGTGGTCATAGGCTGGTGAAGCCCATGGGAAAGAACTATGGCTAGGCAGTCCTAGTGGTTGCAAAGGTAAGGCCATGAATGCTTGAATACTCACATATTCACAATCCATTTCCTGGCCAGAGAGGAGAAAATTCTGGAGTTGTACATTCTGCATGTACTAGGGTGGGTCTGTGACTCTTGACCCTTTATTTCCTTCCTTTCTTCATTTAAAATTCCTCCCATTGGTATATCAGGGTGAAGGGGGAGACTGTAAGAAATTAAGAAAATACTATTTAGTGGTACCTGGTGGCTCTGTCAGTTAAGTGTCCAACTCTTGACTTCAGCTCAGGTCATGATCTCATAGTTCATGAGATTGAGCCCCATGTCTGGCTCCATGCTGTCAGTGCAGAGCCTGCTTGGGATTCTCTTTCTCCCTTTCTCTCTGCCTCTCCCCTGCTCATGCATGCTTTCTGTCTCACTGTCAAAATAAATTTAAAAACTTAGAAAATATATTTTAAAAAGACAATATTATTTATAGGCCATTTTATTTTATTTTTATTTTTATTTTTTTTATTTTTATTTATTTCTATGAGAGAGAGAGCGTGAGCAGGGGAGGGTCAGAAAGAGAAGGAGACATAGACTCTGAAATAGTAGGCCACTTTATTTCACATACATAATTTCTAGGCTCAAAAGAGACATAAAGAAAGAAGAGGCAAAACCATTGGTTTATGCAATTCCAGAAAAGTTATTTCCACTATTGTGTCCATAGGTAACTTCAAAGTCACATAGAAAAATAAGATCTTCAGTCCTCATTTTGTACTTTTAAAAATTTTCAACAGTGATTGTTAAGGAGAGCTTCTAGTAAGTCCCAGTTTATGTCTGAAGGTAAATCCTGTTTGTGGAGGCTGGTTTCTAGAATTCTTAATCAGTTTTTATCACTAATAAGATACGTGTTTTTGGGAAAGTCTTTTTTCTATTCCAACATTTCCTTTCTTCATTTTCAAAATTAGATGGTGTACTAAATAATTTCTAAGGTCTCTTCGACCACTTGACAGTCTCTTGATATAATAACTTTTAGTTAAATTGAATTTTCTTCCTTTCTTGTTAGTCTCATCACTGTGCAAAGAAAAAGATTTTAGTATCGAGTGGACAGTAAAACAAGACGTTTGAAGACAAAACAAGTCACAAAACTGGAAACTCCTGAATAACTGAGATTGTCTACATACGGTTGCTTCAGTTGTTTTGAATAACTTGATCTGTCAATGATTTAGTAGCTTTCAAATTCATTAGGGGAAGGAGGTTGGGAAATAAAGCACCTGATACTTAACTAAGTTGATCCGTCATGGTGCTGGTTGGATGCCTGATAAGACCTTAAGGAACATGATTTCAATTAATGCCACAGTCTGTTTTTATTTATAAATCTCTGTCTGGAAATGGCTCTCCAGGCTAGAAGCTATCAAATACATTCTCTGTTGGGAGCAAGGAGGAGTTTCCCTACATTTTCCCTCTTGACGGTACCTCTCTATGGCTTAACCTCAGCCAGTCAAAACACCGATCGATGTCACTGTGACAGATATTTTTTCTACCGTTATAGTGTCTGTAAATCAAACACCATCAGGGTATAACGGAAGATATCATGACACTACATCATCCTTTGCAATTCTACCAGTGTCAAAGAACAATAAGCATTACTTTAAAGGAAAATATTTTTTGAAAATAAATTGAGGCAATATTTCAAAAAGTTGAATTTTGTAGTGCAAAATATGTTTGGAAATATAGTTCCTGGTTTGTTGCTGGAATGCATGTCCTTTTCTTTCTTTCTTTTTTTCTTTTTTTTTTCTTTTTGGTTGTTATTGAGTGTGGGAAAGACAGGATGGTACCCAAGTAACAACATGAAGGTGCTGTGGGGAAGACAAAGAAAAAAAGATGTTTCTTCCCTGCTGACCACTTAGTAGGAGGAATAAGATGTGAACCTTGAATAATTCTAATATAAGACAAAAGGTGATATGATAGGAGACTCAAGGCTGTCTGAGCTAGCCTACAGAAGAGAGAAAATGGAGGAAGCTAGGATTGACAGGAACAGGAAGGAAGGACTCCTTCTTCCCTGGGATGAAGAGGACATTGGGTGGTAATTGCTGCTTGTAAACAGAGTTTTAATCGAGAAGACTCTTGAAGAGAGCATGGCTGACCAGGAAGGCCTAGAGAGAAAGCAGGGGTGAGACAGGGAACCCCATTCATCTGCCCTGGATATGAACATGAGGTGAGCTGTTCGGAGTCCACTTTGGTGACTTGCATTTAGGGCAGAAGGGGTCTGCAGGGAGAGATGCTGTCAGCTGCAAGCTGCTGTGCTGTGCTGCTGTTCTGTCACAGTGAAAGATAAAGGGTTGTAGTAGTAGGTGGCAGCGAGTTATACTGAGGTGTAAGTGAGATGAGGGGCTTCATCTTGTTCCAGTTTCAGCTCAGGGCCAACGTGGCACAGCATATTGCCTGAGCTCTGGTTCTGGAGCCTGTTTGTCTGGGTTCAAGTCCCAGCTCCCCCATTTACTATTATGCGACCTTTCACCACATTTTGTAATGACTCTGTGCCTCAGTTTTACCATCTCTAAAGTGGGCATAATAACTTATACCTACCTCATAAGATTACTGTGAAGACTAAGCAAGTTAATGCTTGCAAAGCATTCAGAATGGTGCCTGGCACAAAGTACACACCATGGAACTAACTGTGAGGCCTTACAGTGCATCTTGCATTCAGTTGAATTTTTGTAAGACTTCCCTGACCCGCCTTGCTTCAGTTACCAGCAGCTGAAGAGAGGTGTGGATAACAAAACTTGAACTCCACATTCATAAGGTATTTGAGTAACTGCTCAAAATACTTTGATGTTCACAGAAAAACATTTTTCCTGGGGTCATTACTAATGTTGGGACAATGAAATCTCTGGGGCACATCCAGGAAAACCCCTCTGTGGACTACAGAAGGATGTAGGATCATTTAAATATCCCTGATTGTAAGGAAGTACAGAGCCTTATATTAAAAAAGAAGAATCTATTAGAATTTGAGAGAAAGCTGATTACAGATGAATGCAGAGAAGAGAATGTTAAGAAGATTAAGGACGCCATGCCCAAGCCCCCTTGTCCACAGGGATATTCTAATGCAGACACCGTCCCAATCAGTAGTACCCAAAGGCGATCCTTACCTCTCTGTGCCTCTCCTACTAAAGAGTGAACTCAGGCTTTGGCCAAAGGTAACAATAAATATTAAAACCTTTATTATCAATGTTTGATAGCAACATGAAACATTTATATTTATATGTATTATTTCATTTGCTGTAAAGATGCAGGTGGTTTTAAAGATGCTATTGCTAGGTCATTTTTAAAAAGAAGATCTAATTATCTTCCTACCCATTTCCCTTTGTTAGAGCTGAGCAGAGTGGATGAAACAAAGAAAATCTGTGCTGGAAGTAGGGCTGGGGTAATGCTGGCTTACAGCTAAATCATTTGTTCTGAATCAAGGTCGACAGTATAAAGGCTGTTGTGTTTTCCCTCTTTCTTAATTTTCTATTTAACTTCCTTCACAATCTCTCTGTGATTTAGAAGCAAATGCGTGCAGACATTTTGGCAATTACAAAAGCCATTTTCAAATGATAGAAAGCGTTAACAAGAGCTAAGACATTAAGAATTCCTTCGGCATGGATGTGGTGAGACCTTGTTCCTCATGTAGATGTCTTTGTGTAATATAAAAATGAAGAGAAACTGGAGCCCTCCATCTGCCTCTCTTGTCTGTATGGACATAATTATGCCAATCATTTAACATATTTTGTTATGATAAATGTTGCACATACATGAATACTTTTAAAATGTGTGCTGCAATAGGATTAGGAAAAAAATCCTAAATTACAGATCCTAGCATTTGTAATCCCAAATCTCTAACTGGCCCAAAGAGGTAGTCAGACATTAGAAACAACATTGGTTTTGGATTATAGCACACCTAGACTTGAATTCCCACTCTACCACTCACACTTGGGTGATCTTGGACACGATGTTTTCTGAGACTTACTTCTCCTGTCCTTGGAAAAGAGATAATGACATCTATCTTTTTGGGGATTTCTGACAGTGAACTAAGATAATGCTTATAGAGGTTCTTAGCAGGATGTTTTGGGGGAGAGCAATCTGCTCATTAAATGGTAGTTGTTTTGCCAGTACCAGTAATACTCCTTTTCCTTCTTCGGTTTAGAGGTGAAAATAGTTACTCATGTTTTTTCTCTATATGCAGTTATTTTGTCAGGTTATTTAAAAGTTGTATTTTTGATTTAAAATTTTTTAAATGTTTTATTTATTTCTGAGAGAGAGAGAAGGGGAGAGAGAGAGACAGACAGACAGACAGCATGAGCAGGGTAGGGTCAGAGAGAGAGACACACACAGAATCCAAAGCAGGCTCCAGGCTCTGAGCCAGCTGTCAACACAGAGCCTGACACGGGGCTCGAACCCATGATCCATGAGAACACGCCCTGAGCTGAAGTCGGACACTCAACTGACTGAGCGACCCAGGCGCCCCTAAAAGTTGTATTTTGGTATATTAAGGATGTCTAACTTCTTAAAAAGTGTTCAGCTGTTTCTAAAAAGTGAAGAATTTAGTCTCCCTAAAATTCTACTTTCTTTTTTTTTTTTTTTAATGTGGCTTTGCAGAACTATGAAGATAATAGTTTCAGGGTAGTGTGTGTGTGTGTGTGTGTGTGTGTGTGTGTGTGTATGTGTGTGTTGTAGGTAGTGTATGATTTCTAGCCAACTCTTCTTATAGATGATTAAATATATCTATTCCTACCTGGCTATGCTTTAGTTAAGGTGGCTCTGCTAAATTTTAGATACTGGTTCTATTCTGCTTAATAATTTCTCCCACTGGGTGTCTGGAGGTCTGACACAATGTAAACCATACACTTAATAAATAATTAAGTACATATCTTTAAAGGAGCTGAAAATAACACCCGTGATAATGACTTCTCAGAGTACAAAGGACCATTCAACCATCCAGTTGAAACACATGTTAATTAAAAATTGAAAGTCATAAGTAATTGAATATTGATTTAATGTTTCTGCCCTGAAGGACAAGTTGAGGACTCTGGCAAATTTATATAGGAAGGAAGCCTTCTGCAGACATCCCAGGGGAGGGACATATTTCTAGAAAGTCCTTGTTGAACTGAATTTTGTTGGTGGTTCTTAAGGCTCCAAGCACTCATCTTGACCAATGGCATTTCTTAGATTTTCCATCTTTATGCAGCCTTGGTCTTGTCATTGTATGAAGTGCTCAGTGAGATGGGTCAAATGCTTATTCAAGGACCCTAGAAGCCAGCCTGAGGATCCTGGAAGGTTGGTGATGGGATGTCAACAGGATGAGATGGTGAAAAGTTAAGCTAGCAGTATTTCTATTACATGGGGCAGTTTGTTATTGTGCTCACTGAAGCAGAAAGAATGCAACATAAACAATTTAAAACAACTTCTTTTGATTGTAAAGGAAGATGCATTCATTATTTCAAATTTGGGAAAATCAAGAATATAATCATAATATTATTATCTGGTAGCACTGTCTGCTAATGTCTTGGTGATTTCCTTCTAGTCTTTTTTTTTTTTTCCTTTGCTAATCATTGTTTTACATAATTTTTAGAGAATGAAATGTGAAAAGAAATGGGACAAAAATAATTAATTGAGTCAGATATTTAGTGATTCCTATATTCAACAAAATAATTCCAAGGATATGGAAATTAGTATTCTATTCTCTATTGCACAAGGGCTTTCAACTCAAACCAAAAAATATATCTATCAGTTATTTGTTTTTTCACATGTCTGAACAAGGGAATATGTTATTATCTGCTTTTTATTTTTATTTTTTTGCAACAGGTATTCCATGAATAGAAACTTCATCTCATGATTTACACCTCAGAATTCTGTATTGCTTTTCTAAACCTTTTTTCCCCCTGGAATAATACTAGAAAAGGAGTAATTCCAACTTTGAAACATTTGAACATCGGGGATGAAATAGAGAACAAGTATTATATAGCATCATGGAAATTTAACTGCTTTTGATGATTGGATAATTGAGTGCTAATAGAATTTTTCATAGTTTAATACTTACGGAGTCTTGAATGTGTTTATTAATTACTTGCTTATAAAGGCAACTCTATAGAAGAGGGGGAGGATATTGAAATAGTACTGTATATTTTATCTTTTATTTATTTTGTTAGATTTTGAATTCAGTGAAAAAAGGGAAAAAAGAATATGTTCATTTTGATAGATCATAATGTTGACCTATTGGAGGAACATCATCTTTTTTTAAATAAGATTGGTATGGATAAAATTAAAACTCAGTAAAAGATGGGAAATTAAATCTTGAGTCTTTAAAAAAATTTTTTTTGTTTTTTATTTATTTTTGAGAGACAGAGAGAGACAGCGCTAGCAGGGAAGAGTCAGAGAGAGGGAGACACAGAATCCAAAGACAAGCTCCAGTCTCTGAGCTAGCTGTCAGCACAGAGCCCAATGCGGAACTCAAACCCACAAACCATGAGATCATGACCTGAGCCGAAGTCAGACGCTTAACTGACTGAGCCACCCATGCACCCCAAATCTTCTGAGTCTTAAGTGAATTTCTTACATGCTTTAGGCTAGTGGAGCATTTTCTAGTTGCTTATAACCTTTCCTATTAAATGTTTAACACCCCACATCAGTATATTTTATAGGCTTATGTAGAATTTAGAATATATCTTTCTGTGTTCTATTTTGAAGGAAGTGTGGTTTCTCAGCTTAGGTAAACCTTGCCTGAGCTTCTGATTAAACAGATCTTCAGAACTCATAAATTTAGTCTGAACCACAAAAAAGTGCTCATCTTCAGAACTGAAATTTTTCCAAACCCTTGGCATACTAGGAACCAAATGTAGTGTGATTTTTCTGCAAAAAAAAACCTTTTCACAAATTGAACAGGTTAAATTGTGGAATTGCTAAACATACTATTATAAAAATACATGGGAAAAGGAAAATCTCTTGAGCTCATACTTTGAGTCTCACCTACTTCAGTGCCAGAAGATATGATGAAATAATTGTTCTGACTGAAAATTTTGATGGGCTATACTATAAATAATTTGCTGTCTTATAATAAAAGTAAAATTCAAAGTGATAAATGGTTTTACTTGTAGGATTATTTAGGATCTTGTTTAGGTGTGCTTAACACAAGCCCCAAATTTCTGAAATTACTTAATTTTTATTTTGTTTTAGCTACAGATGTAAACAATTAACTCTATAAAAGGGATTTCCTTAATCATGTCTATTTTATTTTAAAGTAGCAACTAAATAACAGATATTTGTTAAGTACTTGTATGTGAAAGTATTGTGGTATTGTGGTAAGTACTACAGAGAGCAAAAAGTAAAAAGAAGTTATCTATTCGGGGAGCTTAAGGAATTGCCCAGACCATGAGACATTTGAATAGGAAATTATTAGAGACAAAGCAGTTTATGGTAGAATATTTATCAAATAAATTTTTGAGAAGAACAGTAATTACAAGTAGTTAATAAAACATGGAAATTATCTCACTAATAAAGTTTTTTATTTAAAAAAGTAAAGAATTACAGCCAGTATAACATACACCTGTAGGTAACAAAAGATTTGTGTGTATGTGCGTGTGTGCGTGCACATTTATATATGTGTAGATTTCCCTGCTATCTGAAAGCACAGTGTTCCATGAAACCTATCTAAGCTGAAATGGCATAAATCTAAGAAGCAATTACCATTAATTTACATGGGAAAATTTTGAGGGAAAATGACTCTGACTTCAAAATGTTATACCCAGACACGTAATTCATGTTCAAGTGTTCCAAATTATATTCTTTTTACTATTTTGAAAAAAAAAATTGCTTACATCTGTCACCAGGTAAATGAAGCAGAGTTAAGAGTTCAAGGATGGGGACTTTGTGCTATGAAAGAAATGGCAGTGAATATCAGAAACATTTAGCTTTAGAATTTAGAATAAATTTATGACATTTGGGAAAAAGTTCAATGCTAATCCAAATACAACTTTAAAAAGAAAAGATATAAAGTGTAACTGTTGTTTTGTGGCAATAATCTGGAGACTGGGGAAGACAGGGGGTGAGTGGGAGGAGACCAGACTGGTTCTGAGAGCTCATCAGAATCTTACATCAGAGAGACACCAGCTGATAGAAGCCAACAAAGCACAATTCACATGGCAAAAGGTCGGAAAAGAAGTTGGAATGATACATACAGAAGCAAAAGTAAATGTTATAGGAATCAAAAATAGAGGAGTTAAAATTCAAATTAACAGACAAAATTTCTGAGTAAAGTTAAAAAAATCCAGGAATATATTACTTATAATTTCCACAAAAGGTTTCAATGAAATGATGAAAATGAAAAAAAAAAACTTTCATTATAAAAACAAACACCTGTCAGTGATAACTTTGGATTTATTAAAATGCAAGACAAATAGAATAGAATTGGACAAAGAAGTTTAGTACTATTGGTAAAATGTAAGATTCACAAGCACTATAAATCTTTAGGTGCAACTATAACAAGAATGAAATATAAGAAACAAAATACTATTGAAGATACTACTTTTCTTAGTTTTGGATAAATCAGGTAGCCAAAACACAAGTTGGAATAAAGCAAATTTGAAAAATATAGTCATCATTGTTGAGAATTCTGTGGGATATTTTACATATATTCTCCTAAATGCTTATTTGGCAAAAGAGGAAGTCAAAACCACAACGGCTATTTAGAAAACATAAAAAAATATTTGTTATCATCAATGGATTTTTCTGCCACAAAGTGATACTCAGAGAAAATTTGAGATATTAAATGATTTGAAAATAAAAGGAAATAATAAAAAGACATTAAGACACATTCAACACAAATTATTAGAACATAAATAATGAAGTAAACCTTAGGAAAATAGGAGAAAGCCATAACAGAAGTATAGGTAGAATAACAAGTCAGAAACAGGAAAGCAGAGGCTTGTTAACTTAGTTTAACTCCTATTTAAGGAAAATAGGAGAAAGCAATAACAGAAGTATAGGTAGAATAACAAGTCAGAAACAGGAAAGCAGAGGCTTGTTAACTTAGTTTAAGAGTTAAAATAAGTTTAAGCTGTTAACTTATTGGCAGAAACATTGAGAAAATTCTGACTTCTGTTTGACAAAAATGGAAAACAATACGAAATCAAAGTATAAATGAGAAAAAGTATTGACTAGCAGGTAAAGAGGTGAAAGAGTATTTGTAACTGAGTATTGTAGAGAACTTCATGGTAATCCATTTGAAAATAGTAGAAGAAATTCTTATACATGATGAAAATGTAACCAAGGGGCAAAAGGCTTCAATAGACAAATAAACTGAGAGAAATTTAAAATACTATTACTATTTTGAATAAATAAGGTTGTAAGACTAATGTTTCTTTAGTGACTTATTCTTTTTTTTTTTTTTTTTTCACAGAACTCTGCTTGGAACATTATGGAAAGTTTACATTTTAAAAATATAACTATGATATAAAACTTTTCAAAGAGAACACACAAAAGGAAAATGACAACTTATTTTGCAGATTTAGTTTTGCAAGTAGATAGGAACAAAACTTCAAAGTTACATGAGTGTAAGAACAACCACTAATCTACAGCAAAGAGAGTTTTTATTTATTATCAGAGAGTCTATTATGTGTATTCTCAATATGTGAAAAAAATTGTCACTAAGATGCTAAAGTAGTATTAATAACCTTCTATATTGATTCTTTATAATGATAAACTACTACCAGAAATATTCTTCTTTAGCCTGATTAAAATAAAATATCCTGCACCAACAGTCAATATAGTAAATAGAAACTAGAACTATTTTTACTAAATTTGAGCACAAGGATGGGTGGTAATCATTATTGTGACTTAACATTATCCTAGAAATTCTAGCTGTTTCAATAAGCATGAAGCAAGGAGCACCTGGGTGGCTCAGTCGATTGAGCATCTGACTTCGGCTCAGGTCATGATCTCATGACTTGTGAGTTCCAGCCCTGTGTTGAACTGGAACCTGCTTTGGATTCTGTGCCACCCTCTCTTTCTGTTCTTCCCTGCTTGTGCTGTCTCTCTCTCTCTCTCAAAAATAAATAAACAGTAAGAAAATTTAAAAAAAATAAGCATGAAGGAAGAAATTATTAAGAGTTATAATCTATTAAAGAAGAAGAAAATATATATACCTACTTTCAGATTATTTTTATGGTCCCTTCAAAATATTTAAGACCATCAACTGAAAAAGCCATTAGGTAAAGTGGCTAATTAGCTAATTATCAAAACCAATAATTTTTTTCTAAACTTGTATAACAAGCTAGAAATATGATGAATAAAATATCTTCCCAGTAGATACAACAATTAAAATACCTAATAAATTTAATAAGAAATGTAAGATGTATATGAAGAGTACAGCTTTCCAGAGGAATATAAAGGAAAACAAATACATGGGACCGTTATCCTTTTCTTGGATAGGAAGACTGAATATTACAAAGATGTTTATTTTGAAATTAATTTTAGATTGACTTCAACTACAATTCAAATTCCAGTTTTTTTCTAACTTAGTTAAATGAGTCCAGATTTCAGTGGGAAAAAAGTGAGAATATTTATGGAAATTTGAAAAAAAAAGAATATGAGAAAGAGCATTTCCTACTAAATAATAAAAAGAATGTGATTTTGGTGCAAGAATCACCAGATTGACCAATAGGCCCAAATAACTCAGAAGTAGATTCTAGTATACACAAGGATTTTGCTTATAACACGAGATATTATAAGTTGGTGGAGAAAGGAAAGTTCATTAACAGTGCTGAGAGACTTGTTTAAAAATTTGCCATCCATAAAGTTACATATCACCTCTTACCTGTAACCAAAATAAGTTCTCTACATTTTTAGGAGTGATTTTTAGGGGAGATATTTTTTAAAAATTAAAATATAAACATAAATACTGAGTAAAAATGGCTATATTCTATTTAAAAATAAACAGCATCATTCTTGAAAATATAAACAAATAAAAATAAAAGATTAGGAAATTTGTCTAAAAAATTAGACAAATAAAAAATTAGGAAATCAGGGGAACCTGAGCAGCTTAATTGGTTAAGCATCTGGCTCTTGATTTTGGCTCAGGTCATGATCTCACAGTTGTGTCCAACTGTGTGCTGGGCCTGGGGCCTGCTTGAAAGTCTCCTTTCTTCTCTCTCTCCCCCCACTTTGCACTCACTTTGTCTCTCTCAAAAAACAAAACCAAAAAAAAAAAAAAACCACAATTAAAAAAACTCAGAAATCAATTGTCCTGGTGTTGGAGAGACCAGGGGCTAATATACTAAACATAAAAAGACTTCATAAAAATGGATTAGCAAAAACACTCGGCCCCATTTTCTAAGAAAAGAAAATGGGCAAAAGATATGGTTAGGCAAGAGACAGTAGAAAATATTCCCCAGAAAGTAAATTAAGGAAAAATATTCAGTACAAAGAAGCCATAAATTTAATCATACTCTCTTTCTACTTATTAGTTTAGCAAATATGAGGGAAACAGTGGTATTTGATGTTAGCAGGCATTTGGAGAAATATGCGCTTGTAGTGCTGGTGGGAATGTAAGTTGGTATAGCCTTCCTGGTGGGAACATGGCATGAGAATAGTTCAGACCTTTTGACTAATTCTCCTGGTAAGGTATTGTCCTAGAGACATAATCACAGATGTAGACAAAGATTTATATGGTCTGATATAGGATATTAATAAAATTGGAGATGAGAGAAAATAATTTCAGAACATATACAATGGTGGAATATTACTGAGTTATTAATTATTATGTTCTCAGACTATATTTAAACAGAGGGAAAATGCCTAGAATGCTGAAGAAAAGGAAAGAAATTTAAACAAACAGGCTTAAAATGATACTAATTGTGAGTCTGTGTGTATGTGTATGTAAAATATGTGTACACATTAAGAAAAGACTGGTAGAAATAAAGTGTCAACAGTGTATTTTTCATGGTAGCATTATTTTCTTTATACTTTGCTTTATTTAAAAAACTTCTACATTCTGGAATGGTTCTGTACACCATGATTTCATCTAAGTAAATTGTAGGTGCTTATTGTGAATAATGTAGAAATATAAGAATTATATGAAGGAAGTAGGCTTATAGGATCTATTATTGCTTTAAATAATTTTCATATGTTATTTTTAAACTTAGGAAAAATGGGAATTTATGGAGAGTTGAAGGCAAAGATACTTTAATATTTCTGAATCCTCTAATGAACGTTTTTTTTTGTTGTTGGAAAACTATCATTAAGATAAAATCCAGATAAGAGCATAGTAAATGTGGCTCCATTTCCTATCATTTTTTTTTTCCTTCTGCTTATCTGGGTTTAGGAACAAGTTTCAAAAATGTTGACTCATATTTTCCCTAAAAGATCTTTTTTTTAAAAAAGGTCAATACTGTCTTTGTTTTAAAAATATTTTTATTTATTTCTAGGAGAGAGAGAGAGACAGCATGAGCAGGGGAGGGTCAGAGAGAGGGAGATATAGACTCTGAAATAGGCTCCAGGCTCTGAGCTGGCAGTCAGCACAGAGCCTGACGCGGGGCTCGAACCCACGAACCGCGAGATCATGACCTAAGCCAAAGTCAGACGCTCAACTGACTAAGCCACCCAGGCGCCCCTCATATTTTCCCTAAAAGATCTTTGAAAAACTAAGTACCCTGCTTTGAAAGACTAAGTTGACAATCTACAATTTTGTTTTGCATTAATGAATAAAGTAGAATAGTAACAATTTCTGATGAATTGTAAATGTTTAAAATTTTAAAATAAGTTGTTAGATTACTTTCTAAATGTATCCAATGGAATCAGAAAAGCTTAGTCCTGCTGTGTGGCCGATGGACCATGGAATTCTGAAGACCCTTTCAGGTTATCTGCCAGGTCAATGATATTTTCATAATGATAAGAATGAGTTATTTGCCTTTTCCCACTGGCTTGGCCTGTATGCAAAAGCAATGGATAAAACTGCTGGCACATTCACATGGGTCAAGATAGCACTTGACTGTATGAGTTATTGGTGACTGTATATCTCCTCCCCACACAATCATGGGTAAAAAAAATGCCAGTTGCCCTTAAGAAAATCCTTTAATTATATTAAATCTTGACTCTTGTGTATACATCTTTTAGATATTCTGTGTGCCAACATGGGAATGCACATAGTTATTTCAAGGAAAAGCATTTTGTGATTGTTTCAGTTGATAACTGAACTTGTTACTTTTTTTTTTCTCTCATGGAACCACATTTTACCTGAAAGAACTATTGACAACCTATGGTTCTTCAGACTTGGATGTTTGTTAGACGTTTTTTTTTTTTTTTTCAGAAATGAGCCAAGTGAGTCTATTGTGGCAAGAAAAGCAACTGATCGTATCCGAGATACACGTAAGGCTTTCAATCAAAACTTATAGTTTGGAAAATTTGTATTTGCTGCTAGAAGCATGACAGCCTCCCAAAATGTCAAGACTTTTCTGATGAGACTAGTGGTGATAGCTAACATGAATTTTTGTTATTGCATAATGACATGTGTCAACACCTGGAAAATCTCTTTAACTCAGTGAGTGCATATTTCCTGAATAACCAGTATAGAATGTTCAAAATCATGCACAGGAAAAACATCCATTCAAAGCACAGAATAGGTCAAAGGATTTTAATGTAACAATATAAAAACTTCCCTGATAAGCTTTCAGATTGAAAATTCAGATTTTCAGTGCAACTAACCTTTAAGGAACTACCATTTGTTGAGTTTTAGTGTAGCACCAAAAAAGAATTTCTACAATGATAAAAGATTAATTAAGACACTCTTTCCTTTTCCAGTTATGAATCTTTGAGAGACTAGATTTTCTTCATATACTTTACCCAGATGGATTATCAAATAGGTTAAATGCAGAAGCAGGTTTGAGAATGTGGTTGTCTTCTAAGCCAGATGTTAAAGATACTTGCAAAAGGGTGCCTTGGTGGCTCAGTCAATTAAGCAACTAACTCTTGATTTCCCCTCAGGTCATGATCTCACAGTTTGTGGGTTTGAGCCCTGTTCTGACAGCATTGAGCCTGCTTAGGATTCTTGCTCTCCTCCTCTCTTTGCCCATCTCCTCCTTAAAAAAAATATATATATATATATGTATACATATATATATATATACACATATATATATATGTATACATATATATATAAAGATTCTTGCAAAAATGTAAAATAGTGTCACTCTTCTTACTAACTTGTTTTGTTTTGGAAAATGTAGCTACTTTTCATAAAACATGAAATTTATATTAACATGAATGTTTACTATTTTAAATGAATGAATTTAAAAAACTTATAATAAGTACCTTGAATTTTGAAAATGTTCTTAAAAACATCTTTTGGGTTGAAATATTATACTATTATTAATGCATGCTTGATTAAAACAATAACATAAATACATCTTCCATTTTGGTAAATACTAAATATCAAAAGTAAAATTTTATTGAAATCGTATCTCTTCAGATGATGGACATGGCTGTTTTTCCCCATCAATTAGTTCATGTATCTTATAAATAAATACCACATTTGCTAGTTGAGACTAGATTCAATAAAAACTAACATTAAAGGAAGGTAAGTTGGGGTGCCTGTGTGGCTCAGTCGGTTAAGCGTCCGACTTCGGCTCAGGTCATGATCTCACAGTCTGTGAGTTCGAGCCATGCAATGGGCTCTGTGGTGACAGCTCAGAGCCTGGAGCCTGCTTCAGATTCTGTGTCTCCCTTTCTCGCCCCTCCCCTGCTCGCTCTCTGTCTCTGTCTCTCAAAATAAAATAAAGACATAAAACAATTTTTTTTAAAAAGGAAGGTAAATTATTGGGCAATTAGGAAGTGCAGTGCTTACAAAAAGTTCCACTAGGGATTATATATATATTTTAATGTTTTATTTATTTCTGAGAGAGAGAGAGAGGCAGCGTGAGCAAGGGAGGGTCAGAGAGAGGGAAACAAAGAAACTGAAGCAGGCTCCAGGCGCCGAGCTAGCAGTCATTACAGAGCCCGATGTGGGGCTCGAACCCATGAACCGTGAAATCATGACCTGAGCCGAAGTCGGATGCTTAACCGACTGAGCCACCCAGGCGCCCCTAGTGATTATATTTTAAGAGCAATCTTAACATTTGGATCTACAATATCTTACAATTGAGTTCATTAAAATTAAATAAATGTATTGAAAGAGTAAATACATGATCAGAACAATGGTTGAGGACAAGCTGGAGACTTTCTCAGGGAGGAGAAATGAGTTTCAGTCTATGCTACCCTTTCTTCTTTTGGAAAAGTGATGGAAATGTTTCTTTTACGAGTTTGAATACAAGGCCAAGGAAATAGAACTACTAGTTACCATTGACATGTGTTATTTCTACCCATGATGTAGTGTTGAGCTGTCAAAGGTCAATGTGAAACTTTTTGCCACCTTGAAATCTGCAAAACATACAGCTGAGGAGGAGACACATGTCTTGATTAACAGAAGCTTAGAAGACACACATATTTCATGTTGTCCCTTTGCCACCTCAAAGAATTCATACTTTAAGGGATACCATAGTAAGAATCATAAAGGGCAAGAAGTATGCCTTTCTTTTGTAAAGAGGGTAAAGGGTAATTGTGCCAGGAAGGTGGGAAAGGAGAATAGGTGAGCTGCCCTGATGGCGACTTGCTCTTAAGCAGCTCAGTTTATTTTATTTTTTTATTTGAAAAAAATTTTTAACATTTTATTTATTTCTGAGAGAGTGAGAGACCACATGAGAAGGGGAAGGTCAGAGAGAGAGCAAGACACAGAATCTGAAACAGGCTCCAGGCTCTGAGCTTGCTGTCAGCACAGAGCCTGACACGGGGCTCGAACCCATGAACTGTGAGATCATGACCTGAGCCGAAGTCGGCCGCCCAACCAACTGAGCCACCCAGGCGCCCCAAGCAGATCAGTTTAGAAGAGTATATATGGAATGTGTGGGTCTGGAAATGGATTACCTTAAAACTAAAATAAATGGATACGTCATTCTTTTAAATGCATCCTATGGAATCTAAATATCAAAGCAATTTGTTACTCATTATCATTTATTTTATAAAATACATGGAAAAAGCTCTTCTTTTATAGTTGAAATTTGTCATTTCTTTTCACAATTAAATTCATATTTTATCCTTTATGCTTGAAAGCTTTTTACTAATCACTCTGCAATGAAAGTGCCTTCCACTGGGGAGTACCTGGACTCCCATTTGAAGATCTCTGTCTTAGAAATACACAGTAGGAATGTGAGCTCCACCCAGTGAGACCTCTCATTCCTTGATGCCTTTTTTAAGGCTGCCAAACATTGCAATAGGATTCGTTAATTTTGCTTTTACTTTTGGTGGGTTTCTTACTTTAGAGAAAGCCGACTAAGGACTATTTGTACCTCCTGCAAATTCCCTCGACTCTGATTTCTATTTCCAATATTGAAGGCAAATGTTCTTTTTATTTTTTTGCTTTTTTGTTTTTTTTCCTCTTCCATAACTTTATGGAGGGAGGGAGGTATTGACTCAAGTTACTTATTTGTAGATTGGTTCTAGTATGAATATAAGAGATTCATACTTTTGAACCTCTTTTGATCTTAATCCCAAATGCCCCCCTATTCAGAGCCTTGGTGCCTAGACTTCAACCCCAAAGGATGCAGTATCTTAGACTAGTAGTGTTGTTGCTTTTCTCTACCAGTGGAGTGAGAGGGTAAACGAACCCAGGACAGCTGATTATGAAAGAAGTGCAGAAGGAAGATAGAAGCTTAGAGAAAAGGTAGCTGGAGTTCTTAACAGTAGGGAAGAGGTTCTTTTGAAGTTCTAAGACCAATTTCAACATGTATGTCTCCAAGCAATTCTTATGTATCAGTAGAGTATCCTAGAATTCAACTCTGTTCTGACGTGATCTGCTAGAGATAGCATCAGATCCTGCAGGTTAAGGGCTCAGTCATTCAAGACTGCCCCCCATCCAGACACCAGTCAAGAGCCTAGTTAGTCATTTGTGCTTTTTATTAACTGGCTATAAATCAGAGGTTCCTACAACCCCCTCTTTGGGTTTGATTAATTTGTTAGAGTGTCTCATAAGAACTCAGAAAAAAATTTTACTTACTAGATCACTAGTTTATTATAAAAAGATATACAACTCAGGAATAGCCAGGTGGAAGAGACACACATAGCCAGGTATGAGGAAAGGGGCAGGGCTTCTGTGCCCTCTGTGCCAGTGTTCCCAAATCTCCCTGTGTTCCCCAACCCAGAAGCTCTCTGATCCTCTGTCCTTTGGATTTTTAAAAAAGTTTATTTATTTTGAGAAAGAGAGAGCAAGCATGTGTGTGAGTGGGGAAGAGGTAGGGAGAGAGAGGGAGAGAGAAAATCCCAAGCAGGCTCTGTGCTGTCAGAATGGAGCCTGATGTGGGGCTCAGTCTCATGAACCAGGAGATCATGACCTGAGCCACAACCAAGAGTTGGGCGCTTAACTGACTAAGCCACCTAGGTGTCTCCTTTTGGATTTTTATGGAGCTGTCATTACATATGCATGATTGATTAAACCAGTGGCCATTGATGATTGATTCAACTTTCTGCCCCCACTCTTCTCCCCAGAGGTCAGGGGATTGGTCTAGGACTTGGCTGATTCCCTTGGCAACCGTCTTTCATCCCTGGGTAGAGTCTGAAAGTCACCTCATTAACATAACGAAAGATGTCTTTATGGCTTTTATCACTTAGGGAATTCCAAAGATTTTAAGAGCTGTAGGTCAGGAACTGTGGAAAAGACCAAATATATATGAAAAATCTGAATGGCCAAATATATAGTTTGTATAAATCACAATATCTTACAGACCAAACACAAAGCTATCTGACTTCATGATTTTGCCTTAGACTATGAAAGTATTGTAAATTAGAAAGTCTAGTGTTAGATCAAATTTCCATCAAGGAGGAGAATGTGGAAAGGATTTTGGACGTTATTCCAAATATCTGAGTTAAACTCATTTGTCAATACACTTGAACAGCTTTATATTTTTATATATTAAGGGAGTCTCCAATTCCTTATGCCTTATAACAAGATCTTTATAAAGGAGCTATGTGGATTGCTTTTAGAGACAAAACCAATTTGACCATTTTAACTGAAGTGTTTCCCATCTCAATTGACTTGTTACCAGTTAAAAGGTAGAAATGTTAGTGCAGGAAGATAATGTTTAGTAATGGTTTCCTCTGAGGGCCATGTTTTCATGTGTCCTGGTCATTTTTATTGCTTACATGAAAAAGGTATGCCACATGGCTTATGTATATACACGTATTGCTTTGAAGGCAATCACATGTTTACACCTGCTAAGCTTATGTTGGAATTTATTTTAATTCATTGTACAGGCACTGGTGGCCAGAAAAGACATATTCATACATCTGTGGAGATTCAAGTAAATTGGGAACACATAAATTAATTTTTAGCTAGCATATTAAAATATGATTAGGAATGTTAGGTATCATTTAGTCTTGTCTTCATTACTTGCAGTTATAAAATTATATATTAGCCAACCTAAAAACTGAGTATGTTATAATTAACATAATTAAATATATATAATCAAATATATGTATAATTAAAAGATAGGGCATCATGGGCTTTGGAGTCTTGTGTTTGAATTTTGACTCTGCCACTTGCTTAACTTCCTTTTGTCTCCATTTCTGTATCTATAGAGTGGGGATATTGGAGATCCCTCATGGAGATACTGTAAAGGTTAAATGACAGAATACAAATGAAGCACTTAGCATAGTGTCTGACATACTAAGTGTTCAGTACATGTTAGTGAAATTGTTTTTTATTTATAAATTAAGAATTTGAAACAAATTGTTTATGTTTTGCAGTATGTGGAATATGTACTCAAGGTATGTGGAGATAGATATATTCAAACATCTTTTCAGTTGATGCCAAGGGTAAAGAAATATATATTATATTATGTCTAAATAAATGGGTCAGCATAAACTAGAGGTTTGGTTAGGCTCAATGAACTGATATGTATTAACCTGATTATGACGATATAGTTGCTGTGTGGGAACAAGGCCAGGACCCACGGAGACAAAATTAAGTCTTAAGGTACCAACTCATAGTATATATAGTGAAAGCCTTCCTGTTACATTAATACCTAAAGTTTTTTTTTTTAATTTATTACAAATCCATCTCCTTTTGTTTATTTTTTTTTTTATATGAGCAGGGGAAAATATTGTAGTCATTCTTCATACAACACTGCATTGTAAACACTTTTTGTAAATGTCCACAGGCGTCCTTAGCTGAGAATGAATCTATTTGAATAAAACCAGTAATCTGAAGGTAATTAAAGTAGTTTTGTAAGGTGCAGTAAACATCCATTGTTGGGTCTACAGAGCATTAGTTTATGCTATTGTGAAGAAGATGTCTTTTTAGGCCCTGAGCTGTTTTGAAAAATTTCAGAGGCCACAAGTCTGAAAAAAACAAGGACAAGATAATGACTAGAGACACAATTAATCCTGGTGCCTCTGTATAGTACAAACTGTTACAACAAGCAAAGAAAAAGCTGCTCAGGGGTTATAGAAAGAGAAGTTAATGCACAGTCTTAAAAAAAAAAAATAAAGGCTTATATGTAGAGGACTAAATGGGTAGAATGAATAATAGCTGAGAAATTAAACTAGCATAAGACAATACATTGTGTTATAAAGAAAGGGAAAATCAATTTAAAATGTTTGCAGAAAATATGCAATATAGTTTGTCTCCATGTGTATGTGAAGACAAGATTGAATTTAGGTAAATACTTTTGTATCTTTAGGCATGACCTCTTTTGGTGTCAAGATTTCAAAACCCCATGCAATACGTCACACATTCCTGACTCAGAGTTCTTGCCCACCATGTAAAGGGGTTGCACGTTACAAGGAGCCTGGAAGAAGCTGCTGATGCACGCTCTGAAGGTCAGCTTTTATCAGGAAGCAACTTTTTATTACTTAACTCTTTTCAAACTTCCTTCACAATAGCCTATGTTTATGAGGATGAACAGGAATAAACAGACACTTTCTGGGTCTGACTCCTACCCTAGTGGCCTCTAACTTTGGTACTTGATTTAGAAAATTAAATCTAACCTTTAAATATGAAATAGTTAACTTCCCCACCCTGAAGCTGAATGCTCAGGCAGACGGATTTCAGCCTTTCTGCTTCCCACCCCCTTTCTCACAAAACAGATTCAGTCAGCATTTTAGGAAAACCTCATTTTTTATCTGTGACCATTTCACATGGGATTTAAAATAAAACAACGGAGTATTCAGTTAGCCCCAGTGACCTCTTCTAGATTCCAGGGTGGTCATTTAATGGCTGTTTGAACTCCCTGTAACTTCAGACAAGTAAGAAGTATCTTCTTGCTTCTGTGTTGAGTTGGCATAAAGGCATTTGGTTGGAGCTGGGCTCAGCTCAGCTGTAGCAAGTTGGTGTACTGATTCAAATCAAGTATTTCTCCCTCATTCTCAGCAATCTTGTGCTAAGTTTTACACATGGCGACAACTGTATCAGTTCACTGATCTTGGGGACATCTTTTCATATATCTATTTGCATCCGCTAATCCTTTTAGGCTGGACACATATGGCCTCCGAAGAATCAAACACTGGTCTTCAGGAAAACCAGGATGCCTCACCTGAATACCTGTGGCTTGAGCGTGCCCTCTGCATCATATACTGAAATCCTTTGCACACATAATAATTAAACTTTTCCACATGAGTCTCTGACCTCACAGTCTTCCATAACCCTTGGAAGAGGGTTGCCAAATTTAGCGAAAGGCAAACAAACAGCAATGACAAAGCCAGATGCCCAGTTAAATGTGAACATCAAGTAAATCTTCATTTTTTTTTTTTTTTTTTTTTAGTGTAGGTATGTACAATACAATAGTAGGGACATACTTACACTAAAAAAAAATTCACTGTTTATCTGAAATTCATATTTAGCCAAGCATCCTATATTTGGTTTGGTAACTCTGTCTTGGAACCATGATAGATTACAGTTAGGAAAGACAGTCTGTTTCACAGTTGAAGTAATTGAGGCCCAGTGCGGGGGGGAAATAGCTTTCCTCCAATATCCTAGAGATTTGCTGCATTTGGTCACTTCCCTGGATGGCGTGTTTGAGGGACAGCTGAGAGTAGGCAAGGTTGTCATGGGCATTTTCACATGCTCTCATTCTTTTTGATTTTTCCATTCTTGCTCTGCCATACCTGCTCTCAAAATACATATTCAGATAACTGCCAGTTGAGAAAGCTCTATTATATTATTTTGCCATTGTGGGTAAATTATTGATTTACTGGCTCATTTACTTTTCCCTCATGGAGTGAATCTGTGTTGGTGGAATTTCAGGCATCAATTTGTGATAAATGGGAGAGGAAATTTGAGGTTGATGTGTGGGTTCTCTAAATATTATTAGATTGGGCCAAATCACAATATTCTAAATATTAATGCTATAAACCTGTGGCTGATGGCTGTATATAAAAAAACAACTTGGCCAGCTGAACAATATGTAGATATATGGCAATTTTATACCTCTGCCCCAGTAACTCTGGGATGAGGGATTCAAAATATATACTTCACCTCCAATATTGTATTATAAATTTTTTTGAATGTAGCAAATTTGAAAGAATTATACAATGAATAGCCATATACCTATTATTCAGAGTCTATAATGAACATTTTGCTCTATTTGCTTTATTGTGTATCTGTCCATCTTTTCATCACTTTATTCATCTATCATCTCATCTTTGATGCATTTCAAAGTAAGTTAACAATGTTTGTATACTTCATGCCTACACATTTCATTCAGCAGGTATATCAAATGTACCATTTGGTACATTTCAACAAAAATATATACCACAGATTATGTCTGTGTAAGATACAGAACACTACCATCACTCTAGAAAGTCTCCTTATGACCCATTCTAGAATAAGCATTTGCTGTTCTGATTTTTTTTTCATTATAGATTAGTTTTACCTGTTTAGAACTTCATAGAAAGAGAATCACACAATATGCGATTCTTGTGTAAGGCTTCTTTCACTCAGCGTGTTTTTGAGATTTATGCATGTTATTGGGTATATCAACGTTTTGTTTCTTTTCACTGATGAGTAGTATCCCATTCTATGAATATATCACAGAATGGTTAGCCATCTTTCTGTTGAGGAACACCTGGGGTGTTTCCAATTCATATCATAAATAAATTTGTAATAGGAGCGTCTGGGTGGTGCAATCAGTTAAGTGTCCAACCTCAGTTAGGGTCATAATTTCACGGTTCATGAGTTTGAGCCCTGCATTGGGCTCACTGCTGACAGCTCAGAGCCTGGAGCCTGGATCTTGCTTCGTATTCTGTGTTTCTCTCTCTTTCTGCCCCTCCCCTACTTGCACTCTGTCCCTCTCTCTCAAAAATAAATAAACATTAAAATACTTTAAAAATGAATTTGTGATAAATCTTTTAGTATATATCTTGTGGACATATTTCCTTCCCCTCCCCCAATCAATTCCTCCCATCCTCCACCTGTGGAATAAATGCTCAGGAGGGGAATCAACCAGGTTTGGGAAGCATTTTTCTAGCTTATGCTATTTTGAAAAATATTGGTTATCATATTGATTACCTACTAGCTCTTTTCTGGTTTGCAAAGCTTGACTGACTTTACTTTTTCTCTGCGCTTCTCACTTTGCTCTTAGATCTCAAAGGATTTAGATCTTCTCACATGATGAAACCAGTTGAAGACACTCTGGATTCCTAAAACTTGCTTAGAATAAGTCTTCATTCTATTCTGGATGTAGGACACCTCTGGTAGGTAGGGTCTTTGTCAGAATCCCATTTTATCATGAGTATGATATAATGAATGAATATATATATATATAAAATGTAATATAATGAATGAATATATATAGAATATATTCTATATATAAATGAATGAATGACTTATTTTCTTATTCACTGATTGTATATTGAGTGGATGCTAGATGCTATGTCCTGAGAATATAAAGGTGATAAAGCTTGGCCCCTGATTCAAAGAGCTCATAGACTTGTAGAGAGGTGGACAAGACAAATGGCCATTTCAGTACAATGTGGTAAATATTTTGGTAGGGGTAAGTACAGGGTGCTGTGGGAGTACCTTGAAAGTGCACTTGACCCAGAGTAGGATATATCAAGAAAGTTTCTAGAGGATATGAGTTATGTTATGATGGACCCAGGAGCAGTTAAATAGCAGGTAATAAAGGGAGTGTATTTTGGGCTGAGGGTTACAATGAAGTGTTAGGGGCAGGAGAAAGTGAATAGCTTTGAAAGTTCAATGTCAGTAGGTGAAGCTAAAGAGAAAGGAGGGGGAAGATCATAATGGGCTTTTAGATTTAGTTAAGGGTTACTTTATATTCTGAAATGTTTATTGTGTATCTATCTGTATCCATGTTAGGAGTAGGTCATAGACCACCAGTTATTTCTGTACCCATTTTGATAAACTGAAAAGAGTCTTTGTCCAGTGGCTTCAGCATATGCTCACTCTTCAAAATAAGGTTCATAATGAGTGTAAGACATCTAACTGGTGAAACTGCGTTTTTTTTTTCTTTCTTAAGAAAGAAAAAAAAAATGCTCAGTATCAGGCCATACATGAAGGGAAATTTCAGAATCTTTGCTAGAACTGGATAACTGCTGACCCCAGCATCCTTAAATTAACCTCTCAGGAAATGCAAGATTTATAAGTTGTGGGCTTTTTTTTTTTTTCTTTTGAAAAAAGGTCTTAATAATTCAAAGAACTTTTTAATGATTTTAAAAGTGCATGTTAAGTACTTGATGGATTGGATCAATTCAGTCTTTGTAGTGCTGTGTGTTGACATCCTCCTCTCTACATATGGAAATTCGACAGATGTACAGAAATGCTACACAGGATGGGATGTTTCTTTATGACATTTCCTTGTGCATTTCATTGGAGAAAAGAAATGTGTATATGCACTTTATAGTTAGTCATTAACTATAAAAACAAGCTTGTTCACAAACCTGCTTTGATCTGAATTTCCTGTGATTTATCTTTGGTGTCTTAGCATTCACTGAACTCCTCATTGTTATTAACTCCCCAAATATTTACATCACTCCAGATAATCAATGCTTATCACAGTCAATACAGATGTTACAAGATCCTAGAAGAAAGATAGTGTCAGCATAACATTTTAATTATTATAGCATGTGTTTTCAACTGTATCTTTTGTTTATAGCACCAGCTAGCACAGCTACTGTATATATCTATTAATACATAGAAAATATTAAAATGGTAGAACATGTAAATTATAGCTTTTCCCACCAAAGACTTGAAGCAATTGTGTTCAAATGCTTGAAGGTATTAATGCTTGTTTAATTAATTTAAATCATGCTGCTAAGACCGTATTTTCAGTTTCTGTTCCCCTGAGCTTGTACTCTCTGCATGGTTACTCAACTGTTATGTAAAACAAATTTGCTTGTGGATGTTTTAATGATACAAAATATCTGATTTGAACTAGCATGTCACTTCTGTTAATGAAATCACAAGATGGACTATTGTGAGGAAAAAAATAATGGGACTTTATTTTATCTGTTTGGCAAAATTCTGCGTGATTTGTAAGTCTCATTTTTAAGCATCATGCCTCAGTTTTTACTGTGCTGAGAGCAAAATGCTGCAAAGTTGTCTGAAACCTATGATACCCACCTCTGTGACTCCCTCCCCCACCCCAAGTATTTCACAGCCGCCGCCCTCGCAGAGGTAAAAACTGCATTTTGGGGAGTGAATGAGCAGAATCAGGTTGCTGGTGCAACATTGTCTAGCTTTTCCTAGCTGGAGGTATGTCACTGCCTCTCTTGTAAATGGTGCAGTTCTGCCAAGATATGTCCACATTCACTCTTCCTGGAAGAGCTAGGGTTTTATTTCAAGCAGCTGCGCCAAAGGTAATGGCACAAAATTATGCCGTGTGGAGGGTGTGCAGGAGCAGGATGGGCCGTATCCAGCTCTGTCAGTGAAAGCTACATGCAGGTGGGGTTGAGAACTTGCTGATGGTTGAAAGTTGAAGGTCTGCCTTCAACTTTCACTTGCGTTTTCTGATGACTATTTGCTCTGATAAAGTAAAATGCTTGTGCCCTTTCCCAGCTGCGAGGCTGGGCAAACTGCAAACTACATCTTCTATGCTGCGAGGCTGGGCAAACTGCAAACTACATCTTCTATAAATAAGAAATATCACAGGGACTTAGTGGGTTTTTTTTTTTTTTAATGAAACACCAGAGGAAATATAGAGTAATATCAAAGCTCTAGGGGTGCCTGGGTGGTTCAGTCAGTTAAGTGTCCGACTTCAGTTCAGGTCATGATCTCGCGGTTTGTGGGTTCGAGCCCCGCTTCGGGCTCTGTGCTGACAACTAGCTCAGAGCCTGGAGCCTGCTTCAGATCTGTGTCTCCCTCTCTTTCGGACCCTCCCCTGCTCATGCTGCCTCTCTTTCTCTCTCAGAAATAAATAAAACATTAAAATAAAAAACAAAGCTTTAGTTTTAATCGGAGGCCTGTGATGATAGCTAAAATAGCTAAGAATTCCCCGCCCCCCTCTCCTTTTTTCATATCCACCAAAATAAGGGCTTAAGGAAAGATACCATAGCCAAGTTAGTAAACTTGGGTTCTGTGCCCAGTACTGCTTCTGTTCAGGCTTCAGGAAAGAGACCATCTCTAGAAGGGAAGGACTTCTGTCAGACTGTTCTGAAGTATGAAGTATGTTCTGCTTTCTAGGCTTCCTGTCTTCTCCAGGGGCCTAAATTGGCTACAGTCTTTCAATCAAATGTGTTTGTGGATGGTTTTCTTTTTTTAGTTCAAGATACTAAATATATTGCATTTCCTCACAAGGAGACAAATATAGTGATGTTGGGAGCCCTTGCGGACTAGTGCAAGCTCAGGAGTCAGTAGAGTATCACAGTAGGTCTCCCTTGTAAAGACAATGTAGAGAACTTAAATCAGCACTAGCTTCTTTCTCATGGAAAAGTCCTATTACAGTAATGCAAGAAAGCCTGTGAAATGCTGAGAGGCCCTGAAGGCAGGGTGTGGTATCTTATATTCCTAAAGGAGTTCAAGAATTTTATCAAAATCATGTCTTTGACTTAAAGTACCACCGAAGAGAAACCATTCTGGGAAAAAATGAGTATAACATTTACTTAAATTTAAAATAGGTGTGCATGGCTGGCTCAGTCGGTTAAGCGTCCAACTTTGGCTCAGGTCATGATCTCAGGGTTTGTGGGTTTGAGCCCTGTCTTGGGCTCTGTGCTGACATCTCGAAGCCTGGAGCCTGCTTCAGATTCTGTGTCTCCCTCTCTCTTTGTCTCCCCTGCTTGCTCTCTCTCTCTCTCTCAAAAATAAACATTAAAATAAAAAAATTAAATAAAATAAGTGAGGTGCCTGGGTGGCACAGTCAGTTAAGCATCAAACTCTTGATCTCAGCTCAGGTCTTGATCTTGGGGTCCTGAATTCAAGCTCCACGTGGGCTCCACTCAGGGTGTAGAGCCTACTTTAAAAACAAACAAATGAACAAACAAACAAACAAAGTAAAAACCTCCAGCAAGACAATAACACTACCACAGCCTCTCTATTCTATTCCATAAAATACCATCATCACCAGGTTTCTTTGATTACTCAAACTAGAATATTGCACATTGACTTCGTTTCTGAGAGTTTTCCTTTGATCATTCATTAGTCACCATTTTTTGAATTTCCACAGCTCAAATTTATGAACAAGTAAAGAAATCATTATGCTAAAGTGGGGAAATAAAATAATAAAGGTGTACAGGAGACATTACTGAGATAGAGATTGGGCCCTGAATGTAGCGAGGAGTAGGGGAAGTTGGTCTAGAAGAGCTTCCTAGATGGTTTCTAGTTGGTTTTGCTGGAGGACAAAGAGTTTAAAGAGGGGAGAGAGATAAGTTTGCCTTTGTGGGCAGGGGTGTCTTACAGAGCAAGGGCTTTTCCAGTAACATCAATTTATAAAACTTTTTTTTGAATAGTATTTTTTTTTAGATATATAACTAGAATATACTTACGCTTTAAAGATTCTGTACGTATTAGACTGAAAGAAGAAAGTTGTAATTATTTGGAAGGATTGAATTTCAAATATGTTAAGTAACAATGATCTTTTTGGAACAATCTTCATTTTGCAGAATTACGTGACCACATACCATGTAAAGTCTTGTGCATTGCCTCAGTTTATATGGAAGTGTGATTCATCCATGACCAAGCCATCATCAATGTGTGATCAATTTTTTAAGTGAATCAAGTACTTTATAAATGCCTTATTTTTCTTTAATATCTATTTTGGCCCAAGTTATCAAGATTTACTCAATTTTTATTATTTTGGACTATGTGAACTTGGAATTAATACTCATTGGGACTTGGGACAATTTTTTTAAACAAATACTTTCAATAACAAATTAATTGAAAATAGTTTTGTGCTAGTAATTACTGTTGCTTTATTAGAGTTGGATCTTCCAAGGCATTGATTCCAAAGATACAAACCATGTTTTTCGAAATAATGAATTTGCATTTCTTTGAAGAATTTCATGTAAACTTTTCTCCAAGTCACACTTAGTTTTCAATTTATTAATACTTTATTTCTCTAGTGAAATATTTAAACTAATTTTTCTATCTTACATATAGAATGGATATTGTCTTTATGCTACAAAGCTCAAGGTTTAGAAAGGTCAAATATGGAAATGGAGGCACAAAGTCCCTCAGGCCCTATACGATACAACTCCAGGGGGCGCCATACACATAAACACAATCTGAAAGACAGCCAGTTCTTGGAATTGTAAATGGCTGCCCTGGGGGCTGAAATGTGGGGCTGGGGAAGGATGTTTTCTAACAAACAAACTCAGTCACTGAACCAACGGGTTATTTAATTAATTGATAAACCATTCCAAATTCTTTTTGAAGAAACCTTGGTTGAAAGGGATTTTTAAAAGTGCTTTCTGGACCAAAAGTTTCTATAGTCTAATAAGTTTGAGAAATTCTGGAATAAACAAGTTTTTCTCTCAGGACAGTTTTAAAAATGCTAGTGTGCTTTGCGAATCTACAAGTGAGGCCTAAAATAGTCATTACTTCCCAAGCGTATTTGACCATGGAAATGTTTATTGGCAGATTTTGTATTGGCAGTACTGATGTTTCAGGGTCTTATCTATCTGTTTAGTCATCACGGACGATCAGAATGACACTGTTTTCATGGATCTGAAAAGATAGGCAAGGGATTAGAATTGGAGATAATTCTGAGTAAGAAACAAGAGAAGAATGCTTAAGTTCTCTAAACTATAAAATGAAAATGGGCATTTGACTGTTTTGTTCTCAAATCTTTTCAGTCCTGCTTTTCTTAATGATGCTATACTATATAAAGATATGTACATATGATATATATTGTAGTGATATGCTCATACCTATTTAAAGGATACGATAAATCTTAATAAATGAAAAATCCACTATGCTTTACATTAAGATACACATAGGAATATATTGTGAATTATAAATAATTTGGGCTAATATAATACTTTGTAGTACTCAGATCTGAAACCTCCTTTTTCCCCCTCTCCCCCTGTCTGGTGACATCAGTATCCTCAGTTGTTTAGGATACTAAATGACTTGAAAATGATTTAGGAAACATGGGACTTCAATATTCAAGCTTTGGTTTGTTAAATAAAAAGAAATATCCACACGGCCAGTCATTTTTGTCATGTAGACAGTCTTGAATGAGAACATAGTACCTCTACGTGTTGAAAGCAGTCCCAGGGTGCTCAGTCAACCACAGCAGCTTTGACTTAAGAGTCTATTTTACATCAGATCATAACTTTTTTTTCTGACTGGCTTAGAGTGAAGTTTTGTTTTGAACAATCAATAGATACTTCAGTTCCCAGATTCCATGATTTGCTCACTAGTGTAAAGAATCATTATTTTATGATTGCATAGTTTCATGATTTTTGTTCACTCAATCTTTATGGTTAGTTAAGGATAAAACCGTTTATCACCTAAATGCCACATGTATTTAACAATTTTCTGAATTGTTTTCCTTTGACATTGTGAAATGAAACCCACATTTTTTAGAATCACATACCAAACTATTATAAAAATGAAGTGTTAGAAATCAATTCAAATGTTAAATACAAAGGACATCCTTGGCTCATTAAGTAAAAATATCTCATTTAATGAGCAGGAAAGCACTGGAGCACACTGAACCCTGACACAAAGCAAATTATTTAAGTGATAAATTATATTTTATGGGGAGTGTAAAAGTTAATAATACTCAGGGGCACGGTAATAAATGCAGAGGTGTAACTGACTTCATCGACTGCTTTACTTACAAACATGCCATATGTACTTAGTTACTTGAGATGATCATAAAAAGAAAGAAGAACAACTATACAAAAATTCATAAAGCGACCTCAGTATGATTATTTTTCAGTTGCTTCCCTTAAGTTGTATGATTTTAAAAGATTCTCTCTCTCTCTCTCTTTTTCCTGTCATTTGCAACATTCTGCTTCCTTCATTTTTGTTTTCACTTTTGGTCAAGTATTTGACCTTGCAGCAGTTAAAGCTGCAGCCTGCTCCTTATCTCTTGGCAGGCCTCATAAAATCAGCCATGCATTCATTCTCTCTGGTGGCCCACAAATGACCTCAGACCACACTTCATGAAGACCAACGTGTCATATGAAGAAATGGGTGGGTTAGCTTTTGTATTGGCACCACCCTGGCTCTTTCCTAAGCAAATATTTCTCAGTAGTGTTGAACGGACCCATCAACAAATGTGGTCAATGACCCCCACCCGTGCTTTGCTCAGATGCACAGAGATCTGTTTGCCAATACTGTCTCCACACAAGAGGAGAGCCAGGAAGACTTGCACTTGTCTAGATAATTAGGAGGACAGGCTGAGGGTGAAGTGCAAGGAAAGGAGCTGCTGTAGCTGCTGTTTCTTCTTCTTAATGTAAATTATATCTCTTTTGTTTGTTTGTTCGGTTTTAAAATGAGATTGTTCCACTTTTTTTCTTGACCTCTGCCTGTTTTTGGATTATGAGCAAATTCTAATGCCATATAATATTGCCTTTGTAGAGGTAGATTCCAGATGAAAATGTAGTTTATTGATGCTATACAAATGATTTTTCCTCCTGGATTTGGAAAGTAATATAGTCAGATTCTGTATTCAAAGCTGATTTTAGTCTGTGGGACCACTCTGCAGTGAATTGCAGGTTGGGAAGTAGAGAATTCCCCTAATGCCAGAGCAAATATGACTTACAGTGGTGTTTCACACCTCTGAGCCTTTGTGTATTCTATTTTCAATGCCTGGTTGCTCTTCTCTCTTGTCTGCTCAGCAAGGTCCAATAGACATTTCAAACCTACCTCAGAAATGGATTCCAGTAACTACTCTCTTCCTCCCTCTCTTCAAGTTCAGTTAATTACTCTTTCCATGCTACTTTTTAAAAACATACTTATACTACTGTATTTTCTTCTCATATGATACTTTATCTATTCACATTTTTCATTGTGGTTTAAGATTCATGAGTATAGAAACCTTGCTTTGGTTACCATTGTATATACCTACACGTAGACAGATAGTGGCCCATGATGATGGAAGCAAGAATAAAGGAAGAACAGGTGGAAGGAAATAAAACCCCTTCTTTCTTTTTTTTTTTTTTAAATAACTTCTTTTTAAAATTTATTTATTTATTTTGAGAGAGAAAATACAAGTAGGGGAGGACCAGAGGAAAAGGGAGAGATAGAGAGAATCCCAAGCAGGTTCCCCTCTGTCAATGCAGAGCCGGGTGTGTGGCTTATTTCATAAACTGTGAGATCATGACCTGAGCTGAAGTTGGACACGTAACCAACTGAGCCACCCAGGTGCCCCAAGAAAACCTTTCTTATTACATATGGCACCCTGTTCAAAACTTTTTTTTTAGAAAAATATTTTCCTTCCTCTGGACTGGTAGAGCTTTGGGCAAGGGTATAAGGCTTGGCTAGTGGATAACTATTTGGGTTTTGGTTCTTGCTCTTTGACTCTTCAGACTGAGAAAAAAAAAGGAATAAAGAGAGAGGAAAGGGGAGATAGTGGAAAGAATGAGAGATAGGGAGATATGTCTCTCTTTACTCTTCAACTATGGACACCCTCAGGGCAAAGACTGTATTTTTAAGTTTGAGTTCTGGAGCCTTGCACATAGTAACACTTCATACATATTTACTGGGTTGAATTGGATTATTGATATTTGACTTTGTGTCAGATTCCTTTATATGCAGCAAGGAACTGAAAGAAAAGGTATTGCTAAGAAAGAGGATAGTTGGAAAATGGAGAAAGGTTAGCATGACAGTTGGAAGAGAGTAACAACACTCTGAGTAGTCACTCACTGGAACTGGATTTATTATTTAAGCATTTTCAAAGTAACTTTGTCTGGATTATAATCATCCTTAAAAGTAAATATATATAGAATTCATTTTGAATCATTTGTTCCTTTGAAAGGAATGATTAATCTACCACCTGGGTGCCAATCCCATTTTTGCTACTTAATGGGGGTGATTTGGGGTAATTTAACTGCCTCAAGATTTGATTTGTTCAACTTTAAAATATATATTGAGTATCTACTTCAGCGGGTGTTTTGTGGTCTAGATGAGGTAATGTTTATAGTGTGCTTAGCACAGAGCTTGATATTATTACCACAGCTTAATGACAAAATATTTTGTAAATTTTTTTCATAGTATACTTATGTTTTTGCCTACAGCATTTATTTTTCTTTGGAAAACTACCTCTCTTTTACTCTTAGTTGATGGGGTTTCTGTGGAGGTGATGATATCTCTTGGCTACAGTGGTAGACACTTTCCAAAGCCAGTTCAATAGGAGCCAGTGAGTATCAGTGTGGAACTGGTGTATAAAGTGTTCTCTTTAGCTGGAGTTGCTATCTGAAGCTGCTGGTGACTATTTTTTCACTTTACACGGAGGACCTGCCTGAGATATTTGCCATTGCAAAAGATGGCAGATCTAAGTATTTACATAGAGAATGAGAAAGAAAAAAAGAAAGAAAGGAAAGAAGGAAGGAAGGATGGAAGGAAGGAAAGAAAGGAGAGAAAAGAAAAGAGAGATGAGAAAAAAGAGATTGATTGATTCTAGGTGATACTGTTTGAGCATCTGGATACAAGTCTGACTATAGCTAGAACTGGGAGCTGGAACTATCTCTGGGCTTTTTAATATGTGAGCTTTGGTTAAGTAAGTTTGAGTTAGCTTTTTCTTTTCTTTTTTTTTTTTTTGTTTGTTTTGTTTTTTGTTTTTTGTTTTTTGTTTTGATTTGCAGATGAGAGTCCCAAGTAATTGAGATTTGATTGTGGTCATTCACAATGGGGGTATTAGTGGCAGTGGACCCCTCCCCTCTCCATGCTTACGCTTGTGGGCTTCTTTGGCTTCTTCCTATTTGATGTCAGTGTACCTATTTTTAGCAGGTATCTCCCTTCTAGTTAAATTGGAGTTCAAATACTTAATGAAAATGAAATTTAGTTATAATCAGTGATAATTTATCTAGAAAAGGGCACTAGCAATTAGAGGGTTTTTATTGAAATTAAAAAGAATTTTTTAAAAATACACTTGTGTGCTTCCCAGAGTTCTCCAACAAACTTCTCTAGTGAAGGGCCTGGGTCTCATTCATTTTGGTATGCCCTGCCCCAGAAAGAGTGTTTGCCAGTTCATAGTGGTCACTGAACATTTGTTGACTTTAATACACTTGACTACCTGAGATGTGGAAACTAGGCCTCCCTCCCCTTCCCTCCTCAGCCTCTCCTTCCCCATCCTTTCCTCTTCTTTCCTTCCTCAGTCCTTCCTTCCTTTATAAGAAAAATTTTAAAAATACTAAAAAGTACAAAGATTATAGAATAAGCACCCTTGTTTCCACCTCACATTAATAACAATTAATATTTTGCCATGTTTTCTTCCAGTCTTTAATCTTCCTTTTGACTTTTTCCCATTTTTTCTCCTACTACCTCTTTGGGTAAGAATGATCATTGTTGTGTGTGTGTTTACTATTTGTTTTGTATAACATTACACACCTGTTTCTCCATTAATGACATACAGTATATCACTGTTTTGTGCATGCAGTAGATCTTTTCAGTTAACATTATGCATTTGTGATATGTGCATTTTGATTGCTTTTGACTGTAGTCTAATATTTCATTGAGTTATTTTATTATATTACATTATCTTTTGAGGGACACATAATGTCTTTTTCCAGTAAGAGTATTTTACAAAACCTGCTTTTATAAGGCAAAAATTGTGGTTGAAATTTATTATAATTCCAATTTAGTCATGGGAAACAAGTAGAAACATTAAAATAAATAACACCTCTGTATAATCAATTTCACCAGATGCAGGTTCTCTTACTGTGCTTTCAGATATTAACTATCTGCACTGATACAGATAGATAGATCTTTATATTTTCTTTTCTCTTTCTTTCTTTCTTTTTCTTTTTTTTTTTTACAACTTTAATGTGTTTGTTTATTAAGAAATGAAAGGTTTGGGGGCACCTCGGTGGCTCAGAGGGTTAAACATCTGACTTTTCATTTCAGCTCAGGTCATCATGTTGTGGCTTGTGAGTTCCAGCTTGGCATCCTGCTCTGCACTGATAGTGTGGAGCCTGCTTGGAATTCTATCTCTCTTTTTCAAAATAAACTTAAAAAAAAAAATAAACTGGGTATGAGGCTACTGTCTCCTTTCAGTTCACATGCCACAGCTCCTTCTTTTATTCCAAAAAGAAGACTAGCTCTGGCTTTGACAAAACAAGATCTAAGAGGATGTGTCCACAGTTCTCTAACATCACATCTCTGTACAGTTCCCGCTGACTGTGGTTTAGGAATCTCTTCTCCTCCTGAGAGAATTCTGCGGCCACATCCCTGAATGTCAGCAGTCCCTGAGAACTGGCCATTTCTTCTTCTTTCACCTTGTCCTCTAGATTGCCTTCTCAGAAGATATTTGTGGAGAAATCCTATATTTTCTTTTTAAAAAATATATATCTCTAACTCAGTATAAAAGAACGCTATGATTATTTGCTCTGGCCTCACTGGCCTCTTTGCTGTTCTTTGAACGCTCCAGGCACACTCCCACCCCAGAACCCCCACACCTGCTGTTTCCCCTGCCAGCAACACCTCCACAGACCTCACATGTCTTCGTCCTCATCTCTTTAATGTCTCTGCTCAAATGTCACCATCTCAGTGAGGCCTGCCCTGACTGTCCTATTTAAAATCACACTCTTTACCGTCTTGGTGGCACTCTCAATCCCTATTTTTTGATGTTTTCTCTCCACATTTGATCACTTTCTGCTAATCTATATATCCTAATTTTTCTTTATCTTAAAGAGGCAGAGCCCCATGAAAGTAGGATTTTATCGGTTTTATTTTTCCATTACTGTATCCCCAATGTTGAGAATAATGAATGGCATATAATTATGCTCAATAGCGTGTTGAATGAATAAATGGAAAATAGTAAATATGAAAATTACAGATAGTGTAATATGGAAGAAAGAAAAACCCTCATAAGCTTTCCTCTTAGAAGTAACATTTTGTTGTATCAACTTACAATATTTTCAGGTATATATATTTTATTTAGTTGAGATCATATAGCATATAGAACTTTTGAAAAGGTGTGATCCTATCTTTCTAGCTATTACACTGTAAGCAATTCCACTTTTCAAACAGTCATCATATTTCCTCATGCATATGTACCATATGCTATACTACCAGTTTCCTATTGGTTGAGATTTAGGTCACTTTAAATTTGGGAGTTTGTAAATGACATCCTGATGAGTATATTGTGTTTATATCTCTATCTGTATTTTGTAGTTTTAAAAATCATGTATTTGCAGAAGTAGAATTACTGCATTTGAGTGAAAGATGCATATTGCCAGATATTTCCCCCAAAGAGAGGCAGTATCAAATTACATTCCTGTCCCTGCTGTCTGAAAATATTTATTTCACCTCATTCTCATCATCATTGAGTATTTTCAAATAAAACTAATTTGCTATTTTGTTAGGGAAAAAAGTAGTTATTTGTTTTCATTTGTGCTTCTTTGGCTACGAGAAGAAGAGGGGAGAGCCCTCTCTGTCCTTGTAGATCGTGGGAGGAAGAATGGCAATGCAGACAGGAGAGTTTGGGGATGAGACACATCTGTCCTACTGTTCCCTCAGTTTAAGTCAGGAGAAAGGAGATAGTGTGATCGGTCTAGAGGAACTCGGAGAGAAAATTCCGCTGAATCTTATGTGTGGGACTTCAAGAAGAGACCGCTCTGTAGAATGCCTTGGCACCAAACTGATATGGGTGACCATATCAGGGGAAGAGTGGAGATGACGCAGAGGGAAATCCTGTCATAACTCATATATAGCTCACGTAGAGCCCTGTGGTTAAGGGATTAGGATGGGCTGCCTCAGCATCCAACCAAATTAGTGTCACAGTCAAACTTCAGGGCTACGGTAGCAGCAAAAGAGTGGAGGTGAGGACTACCTGTCAGGGAGAGCATTTTGTCTTGAGTAGGAGATTACAGTGGGAATGCAGAAGTGACAGGTTCAGGAAATGTATAGAAATAGGATTTTCTGGTGGGGGCATAGGAAAGGTGGTGGGAAGAAGTGAAGGATAGCTTCTAGATGTCTGGCACAAGTAACTAAGTAACAAGTAATATTACGACTGGGTGAATTGTAATGCCCTTTTCTGAGATATAGAACATTTGAGGAAGAAGAAGAAAAATACTTTTGGAGGGTTGGAATCAAGCTTGATTTGTGGGCATATCAAGACTGGAACACCTTTCAAATATCCAAGTAGAGTTGTTAGACAATAGGAGACATAGGTCTGGGCCTCAGGAGAGAAGCCAACTGGGTTGGAAATAGACATTTAGAAGCTATTGCATTTGCTCTAGTAAATGAAGCATGGGGTAGATTAGGAGACCTACAAGAGAATGTGGAATGAGAAGAAAGGAGGTCTTTGACCTAGATGAACTCCAACAGTTAATGGAAGAGAAGAAAAAGGAGTGTGGAGAAAATAGGCCAATGGGTTAGGAGGAAAGCTAGGAGGGTGTAATGTCAGGAGATCTAGAAGAAGTCTGTTTAAAGGAGAAGGGAACGGTCAACATTAGCTATTGTAGAGAATGCAACTTCCTCCATTTGGTGCAAAGGGGTTTAAAATCATGAGTCTGTTGTGCTTAACAACAGAGAGGCCATTAGCCATCTATGGATGATCCCTGACTTAGGACACTGGAAAAGAGGTATACATTCAAGTAGAAACCATACTCTGAAAATTTGCTCTTAGTCTTGGGCTAGCAATATGCGGTAAGATGCTCTCTTGTGATGCTGGGCAGCAAGTCCCATCCCCCAGTTAGCCACACAATTGTTAGGGTAAACAGTTGGCACATTTACAACCATTGTGTTCCCATACAACCCTCTGTGTTTCACTTTCAATACAATATTCAATAAATTACATGACCTATGCAACACTTTATTACCAACTAGGCTTTGTGTTGGATAATTGTGCCAACTGTCAGTGGATATAAGTTTTAAAGTAGGGTAGGCTAAGCTATGGTGTTTGATAGGTTTGGTGTATTAAATGCATTTTCAGTTTAGATATTTTTAGCTTATGAGAGGTTTATGGGGACATAGCCCCATTGTAAGTTGAGGAACATCTCATCCTGTCCAGATTCTTTCTACCAGACTGTTCCATCTACGCTCCCGATACTGTGAGATGTTTGCTCAAAATGGACTCTTTTTCTGAAGAATTGCCCTTGTCCAAATGGAGGGAGTTGCATTCCCCACCTCTTCCTCCATGGTGTGTTTGCAAATGTTTAACATTCAGCTTTCTGGTAGAGAAATTTATACCTCTATCTGCATCCATCTCTCTGTCTACTTTTATTATAAATTTTACTGATGTAAAAGACATTTAGTATACAATAATAATCAAACATCAGATTTTTAAATTCTAAATTCTATACAGCCAGTTGATTTTTATGGAGTGCTTTCCTTTTTCTTTTCTTTCTTTCTTCTTTTCTTTCCACCAAACTCTTGTATTAATAGCCAATACCTACATATTCAAATGACTGACAAATGTAGTTTTGTAAATGCTGGCTGATATCTGTGTTTATGTTAATGAGTAGTATGGAAATGAAACAGCAAGTATGTATGTCAGGATTTCACTCATTTGTCAATGACATGAATGGCTTCTTTATTGAGTCAGATAGTAGTTTTCATATATATCCAAGACTATTTCCGTAATTTCTTTTGTGCTATTCACAATGTAATGGCTACATTACATTAAGGTTTTCTCCATCTCTTAAGACTACCTGATTAAAAAACAGTAAACAAAGCCCTAATTTGTAATGTCAGTCATTTGCTATGTAAATACTCTCACTGTGGTATTTATATAGAAATGTGGGCTACTGGGGCTCCTGGGTGGCTTAGTCAGTTAAGCGTCTGACTTTCACTTAGGTCATGATCTCGTGGTTCGTGGGTTCGAGCCCCGCGTCGGGCTCTGTGCTGACTGCCAGCTCAGAGCCTGGAGCCTGTTTCAGAGTCTGTGACTCCCTCTCTCTCTCACCCTCCCCTGTCTCTCCCTCTCACGCTGTCTCTCCCTCTCTCTCTCCTAGAAATAAAACATTAAAAAAAAAAAAAAAAGAAATAGGGGCTACCAATTTTGGGCTCCCAAAGTGATGTCATGAACCTGGAATTGGAAAGAGCTGCTCATTAATTTACCATTATACTGTAGTTCTACCTACAGCACATAATAGATGTGATTAACCTCAAGGACACGGATAAAAGGTAGCAAAAGAATTAGGAAATGATGCATTTTGAGTATTTATTACCTTTGTTTTTAATATACTTTAATTGTACATTTATATAATTTAATTTATAATAGTAGCTGTGTTTAACAACCAGTTGGCAAAATTTTAAGAAATTTAAAAATTGGTTCTCACACGCCATGTAAGTCAGCTCCAGTACGCCATTCCCCAATTCCACTCTTTATGGTGCCTACCACCAATGACTGACTGACATGGAGGTAGAGAAGTCCAACTCTTTTGCCTCTGTGGGGCAATTCGTAGAACTCCCTGTAGACTTGGCTAAAGCTAGTCTCTAGTTGAGATGACATTCTTGCTTAGACTTTTTCCCTTCTGCCCAATTATGCTTCTCTCACTCCATTTTCCTGAGAGCACCCCATGAATAAATCATTTGCACAAGAATACCCATCTCAGGATCTGCTTCAGGGGAATCCACCCAAGATGTTATCTTATTAAGAATATGTTTGGTAAGGCTAAAGCCTAATTGACAAGAATGAGCAGTGAATTGTAAAGGGAGGAAATGGAGACAGCTAGTGTACACAGATTGAGAAGAGCAATGATGAATGAGAAAGTGAGTGGAAAGTGAGTGTACTACAAAGCTCATTGACATTGCTGGACCACGAAGTGGACACCAGGGTAGCAAGAGATGAGGCATTGGAATCAGTTCTTTCACTTTCTTCTCCCAATGTCATATAGTGTATGTTTTTATGTTTATTGTTAAACCTATAAATGTGCATTAAAAAAATAAATATTTTACACCAAACTGTAGCTAGTTATCTTCACATGAGGGGATTATAACTGATTGTTTTTACTTATTTTTGCTCATCTAAATGGTTTTATTTTGTCATATTTTTTTTCTTTTTTATTGTGGTAAAACAAATATACTATAATATTTATCATTTTAATTATTTATAAATATATAGTTCAGTGACATTAAATACAGTCACAATGTTGTATAACATTACCCAGTATCTATACTCAAATCATTTTATCATCCCCAACAAAATTTCTATACATGTTAAATAATAACTTCTCCTCTATTCTTCCCCCAGTCCCTGGTAGCCTCAATTTTACTTTCTGTGCCCATGAACTTGCCTATTCTAGGTACCTTATGCAAGTGGAATCATATAATATTTGTCATTCTGTATCTTATTTCATTAAGCATAATATTCTCAAGATCCATCCATGTTGTAGCACCTATCAAAATTTCATTCCTTTTTATGGCCGAATAATATGCCATTGTATACATATACCATGTTTTGTTTATCGATGCATCTATTGATGGACAGTTGGGTTGTTTTTTACCTTTTGGCTTTGGTGGATAATGCTACTACAAACTTTGGTGTACAAACATCTGTTTATTTCTCTGCTTTCAATTTGTTTATAAATATACCTAGTAGTGGAAATGCTGGGTCATATGATATTTCTGTTTAACCTTTTGAGAAACTGCCAAACTTGTTTGTAACAGCTATACCATTTTATATTCCCACTAGCAATGCACAGGATCCCAGTATCTCTGTTGTTGCATACACATGTTATTTTCCAGTTTTAAAAAATTATAGCCATCCTAGAAGGTAAAGTGATATTTCAGTGTGGTTTTGATTTGCACTGTCCTAATGATGAATGGATTTGAGTATCTTTTAACGTACTTATTGGCCATTTGCGTATCTTTTTTGGAGAAATGTTTATTTACATCCTTTGCCTATTTTTGAATTGTTTGTATTCTGTTTTTGACTTGTAAGGGTTCTTTATACATTAATATTAATCTCTTATCAGACAAGTAATTTACAAATATTTTTGCTCATTCAATAGGTTATTTTTTACTTTCTTGGTAGTATCTGTTGGTATGTAAAAGTGTTTAATTTTGATGAACTCCGTTTGTCTCTTTTACCTTTTGTTGCCTGTGCTTTTGGTGTTAAATTCATGAGATAATTGTCAAATTTAATGTAATGAAGATTTTCCCATGCACTTTCATTTTTGAAGGGTATCTTTTTAAGGATATAGAACAGTAGGTTGACTTTTTTCAAAAATTCAGTATTTTAAATATGTTGTTTCATTATCCTCTAACTTGCATTCTTTCTGATAAGAAAAATGAGATTACTTTTTATCTTTGTTCCCTTGTATATGTCATGTCTTTCTTTTCCTATTTCTGTTTTTAAGATATTTTCTTATTACTGGTTTTCAGCAATTTGAAATTTCAGCAATTTCACAAATTGATGTGCCTTGGTGTTGTTTTCTTTTTGCTTATCCTCCTTTGAGTTCATTGAGGTTCTTGGTTCTGTGGATTTATAATGTTCATCAAATTTATAAAAAAGAATTCTGCCACTATATCATCAAGTATATCTTTTGTTCCCCTTCTTTTTCTGGAATTCCAGTTATCTGTTTATGAGATCACTTAATACTATTCCACAGATTATTGAGGCTTTGTTAAGTCCCCCCACCCCCTAGTCTTTTGTTCTTTATAGCTTCAGTTGGATAGAATTTGCTATTACTTTGTTCTTTGTCAACTGCCCTCTGAGGAAAGTCATAAGTCTTGATTTTATCCATGATTAGAAGGCAGGGATCACATAATTTATTGACAATACTATTCTTTTTGGAGGTCTTTAAAGTCTTATGGAAGAAAATCAGATCCTTGAAGCTGGTTAGATGTAGATTTCCTGTGTAACTGGGAAAATTATACTAAACATCAGTTTTCTGTTCTCTTGATAAGATTTATTCTACCTTTTTATAGGGTTACTGTGAATGCTTAGTAGGTGTTTAGTAAATGCTAGCTGTCTTCTGCTCACCCTTAAATTGTTCACTCTGGTTATGCCAACAGCCATGCTTTCTTTGGTTTTATGGATTAATAGTACTTTAATGAGGCTGTCCTCTCAGCTGCCTTGATCATATGTTGACTTATCTTTCTGCAAGTTTTACAATTTCTCTGTAATTCCACTGAGTTTGTTAGAAAAGTGGACAGAGGCGTCTGGGTGGCTCAGTAGGTTAAGCATGTGACTTCAGCTCAGGTCATGATCTCATGGTTTGTGAGTTCAAGCCCTGCGTCAGGCTCTGTGCTACAGCTCAGAGCCTGGAACCTGCTTCGGATTCTCTGTCTCCCTCTCTCTCTGCCCCTCCCCCATTTGTGCTCTGTCTCTCAAAAATAAATAAATGTAAAAAATATTAAATAAAAAAGGAAAAGTGGACATAGCAATTTACCCAATAAGTGAAATTTATTTAAACAAAAAAAGAGAAATCACTAGGTTGAAGGATCCCATTTAGAAGGTAGATTCCAGAAAGCCTAGGAAGACTCTTTATTTACTCAACTTGCCTCTTTTTATTTCTAATTTTTTCTCTGCATAAATGTTACTACCCTCATAACCATGCTTCTCTAATTAGGTGATGAGAATGGTAGCAAAAACAAAATAAGACAATATAATTGTCTCATACCCACTAAGAAACTCAGGCTGTGAGAAGCTGGAAAAGCAGGACCTTGCAGTGTTACTAAGTGAAGAGTGAGAGCATTTTACTGCCATGAAGTGTATGAGGCTGAATACCTGGAGATGCTGATCTAAGGTTATGACTTCAAAGACTCTATAATAGTGCTGACCACCAGAACTTTCTGTGAGGATGGGCATGTTCTGTACCTTCACTGTTCAATACGGTGGCCACTAGCCAGCCACAGGTACCTGTTGAGCACTTGAAATATAGCTAAGGTGACGGAGGAACTAAATTTTTAATTTTATAATTTTAATTAATTTACATTAATATATTCATGTGTAGCTAGTGTCTGCCATATTGGACAATGCAGTTTAAGTGCAATCCTATTTTTATTATAGGAAGAACTGGTAGGAAATCAACATATTTACAGATGGTCCTGTCAACTTTCTACTGTAGATGTGAAAATTCTACTGTAGATGTGGAAAAAGTATTTGGACAGACAGTTTATAAAACAAGAAAGAAGATGTTGGATATTGCATGCAGTGGAGTCCTTTGATACATATATTGGCCCTTGAATTAGGGAAAGTGTCATGTTAGTTTGACCTATGGAGTAATGGGTATCTGAATTTTTAAGTAATAATTTTTTGAACTTTATTTTTAACTTTGGTACTGATATGTACATTACCATCCTGTCCTACTTTTTCAACCTAAAATAGGTCCTTTCAGGCTAAATTACAGTGTTGTAAACCATGTAGGAAAAATGAAGAGAGGGGCGCCTGGGTGGCTTAGTCGGTTAAGCGTCCGACTTTCGCTTAGGTCATGATCTCGCGGTTCGTGGGTTCGAGCCCCACGTCGGGCTCTGTGCTGACTGCCAGCTCGGAGCCTGGAGCCTGTTTCAGTCTGTGACTCCCTCTGTCTCTGACCCTTCCCTGTTCACACTGTCTCTCTTTCTCTCCTAGAAATAAATAAAACATTTAAAAAAAAAAAAAAAAAAAGAAAAATGAAGAGAATTTGTGATATGTTAGAAAATCATGTTTAGAATGTTTCACCTTTAAAAGAAGTGCTTGTTGCTGCATTCTTCTTAAAAATTAATTTGCAAATAAAATCATTTCAATAACATTTAAATAGAATTGAATAATATTTACTGTCACTTTCACATGTATTATCTCATTTATTCCTGTCATTGGCGCTGTGAGTCAAATAGAGAGGACATTATTTCTGCTTTACAGATGGGACTGCTGTGGCCTCAGAGAAGTTCAGTGACTTGCCCTTGGTCACTGAGGAGTTGAACTCAAACATTATTACTCATTTTTTATTCTTCCCCACATCTGCTAGCTATACTAGTTCATGAGGCCACTTGACTTTTTAAATTGATGACTGGTTCTTCCAGCATCTTCAAAACATCATGACTTCAAGCTTGTGTGGCCTCACCCTTATAATTTCTATGCTTCAAGAGGAAGACAGCTTCGATTCATGTCAGTTGTGTAAAATTAATGGTACCCTCATATTTTATTTAATAAATAATAATGGTTGGATTTGGCAGAGGGCAGGGGGCTATTTTAGACCTTTACTGTAAAGAAGATCATTATCACATCCCCAAATTTGATTTCTAGAGTGCTTATTTATCAATATTTATTAGACGCTTTGGTTGGCTCTAATTATTCTTCCTAGTTCACGGCACAGAGCTCCTGTCAGGCACTGTCACCCCAGCTAAGTGTATTCGAGTGCACTTATTTAACCGTTCTATCCTTCGGCTGAGGTTCATCGTGTCTTTGAGATATAACGCGGTTGGTGTCGTTTTTGTCAGCACACGATACAATAGAAATCCTAAATCAATAACACTTTTTATTCCTACACAGTTGATGCAGAACAGCCTGCCTCACATTGAGGTTTAATGTGTTGTAAATTAATTATCTGGAATGAATACAGGGTCAATGGACCTTGGTATGACCAGGATGTAATGTTAAAGTGTTCCATTTCCTCCTCCACTTCTCAGCAGTCTTACTCTGTCTTTTGTGCACGTCTGTTATGCCTTCGTCTGCAGTAAGCTCCCTAAAGAGTAGTTAATGCCCCTCTAGGGATTGATCGATAGAAAAAAATTTGCTTTACCATAAATTCGCTAAACTATTTTCTGCCTTCCAGGCAAAAATGGGACATTTTTATTTGTAATACATATAGCGGTACTTAAAAAAAAGAACATTTAATTGGAATTTGTAATTGCCAAATTCAAACTATCACACATTTTCTCTTAATTCAGAGTGATATCTAAAAGATTGTACAAATACATGTGGGTTTCATTTTCTCCCACTCTCTATTGGAAATGAGGATAATTGTTTATTTTTCAGAATTCAGTTCAAGAAAAGATAACTTTGTCCTATAATCTAAATGTGGATATGATGGCAACCCTATTTCAAATAATATAAAATCAGGTACCATGAAGTAGATTTTCCATCAGAACCAGAGCAATTAAAAAGCAGGAATTCACTAAGTTTTAAAGTACTCAATTTTCTATTTTCTTTAAAATAAGAATGAGAAAGGCAAACTCCATTATAGTTTCGAGGGTAGCTCTGCTATTAGTAGCTATAGAAACAAGGTAACCAGGTAGTGAATAACAGAAAAAGAGGGAGAGAGGGAGAGAGGGAGGAATAGAATATGAATAGAGCAAAGAAAACCATCAACCTAACTGTAACACTTCAATACTAATATTGTGATTCAGGAACAGGTGAATTGGGAAGTAGATTAGCCAACATCTTTGCTAGTTTATCAGTATGAATACTTCATTGTTAATGCGTGATTTCCCTGACACTTAGGCATATAGTATAGCACCCAAGCAAGAAAAATAGAACCGTCTTCATAGAAGAGGTAGTAAAGATGGAGATATAAATACACAACACCAAATTGCAGGAAGCACACATGGGTCAGCGTCATGATTTTTTGCAGAAGCCTTTTTCCTCTGTCAGGTTAAGGGATGGAGAGTGGAACGAAACTTGCTTTCCTTCCCTTGACAACGAGGTCAACACCACTTGTAAATCTGACCTCCTCCTATTGCAGCTGTGTCAAAGGTGGGGCACTCAGTGGGACACTGATTTCATACAAGACAGCACATTTTCCAGACTCCAGCTTGCCACATGCCTGGTGGAAATGCCTCTTATCTTAGTTTAAGTTCTCCAGGAATATTTTCAGCTTAGACTTTATCCTCACATCTGTCCTGGATCATCAGACTGTATTACATTGTCGCTTGATCTTTAGAAACAAACACCCTAACAACAAAGCTGGATGCTCTACATGGGCAGCTTTTGGAGTCAACAGAGTGTGTTTTCTTGCTAGTTAAAGCCTGAGAGGGTCGTGCAGTTACAAAAGATCGCCTCTGCTTCTATATCAGAGAGATAAATTATGGGGTATCCCAATAGGTACTTCAAATGACAGTAACTGCTAAAACCTAAGCTTTACTAAAAGGGGGACATATATTTTCAGTGTATCATCATCTTGAGCTACTAAACAGAATAACAAGGAGGTCAGTGTGGGCCAAATACAGAAGCAAATAAATTATTTAGTTTTTCAGAGTGAAACTATATATTCATTCTAAGAGACAGTATCATATAATGGTTAAGAGCAGGGGTCAGCAACCTAGAGCCACAGGCCAAATCTAGTCATCCACCTGGCTGTTTTGTAAATAAGGTTTTATTGATATAGTCACACCTATTTACATATTGTCTATGGCTGCTTTCTCACTGCCAAGGCAAATTGAATAGCTGTGGCAGAGGCTGTATGGTCTGCAGAGTTGAAAATACTATCTGGCTGTTATGGGAAAAGTTTGCCATACTCATACTAGTAGAGTATGGACTTTTGTTTCATATTGTCCAGCTTTGAATCCTGGCTTCAGTATTTACTGGCTGTGGTACCTGAGCCGATATTCTTTATGTTTCCGTCTTCTAACCTATAAAATGAGCATACCAATAGCAATTTCCTTTTAGGTAGCTATGGAGATTATATGACTTAATGCATATTATCTTAGGAGTCCACCTGGCTTGGAGTAATCAATCCTAATCTACTGCTCCCCTATTCTTAAACTTCTCAGGAAGGGTTCTGGATCTCTACTAAAATTATTTTGGCTTTTTATTGTGCACAGGACAGTTTTATATTTTTAGACACATTAAATTTGTAGGCTTCAGGACTCTTATTTCTTAAAAGTGTACACATAAGCAGCCCACTTTTATTAGAGGAAGTAATAAGAACTTTGGTCACCTATGGAATTTTCACTTATTTAAAATTTCTAGCATTGTTCAGATCTTGGTACCAAATGTGGTTCACAAAGAAATTTAATTATTTGTTCTTAAAATACTCCAGTAAGACTGGCAGAAGCAAATCTAAACCATGCTACCCGGCAGAAGTATAGGATGAGGCAAGCAGAAGAAATGTGGATAGCTCAGTCTGAGAGAATCAAGTGCATGTCTTTGAACCCTTAACCTTATGTTCTTCTAAACAGAATAAGGGTCCACATCCTATGGCACTGGGGACCAAGGAGTCACAGGGAATTATCATCCTGAATGGCTCCTGGCTGGTTGTACTAGAAAACGTTGCCAGACTGGCAAAGTACATCTTCCATGGCCCTTTCCTCCGTCTGGTGCCCTCTCCTTGCTGTCTTTGGCAGTTCTCGAGTCCCTAATGCATTACACTCCTCAGGCCAGACTGTTTCCAAAGTGACACATGTTCCAAATGACCTTTCCCTGCTCACCCCATAGTTCCTGAACAAAACTCTCAGTTCAGAACCCATCTATACCAAGCCCAAAACTGGGCTGATCAAAGTGACTCCTTCTAGGGGGCCCCTGGGTGGCTCAGTCGGTTAAGCGTCCAACTTGGGCTCAGGTCATGATCTCACGGTTTGTGAATTCGAGCCCCGCATCAGACTCTGTGCCAACAGCTTAGAACCTGGAGCCTGCTTCTGATTCTGTGTCTCCCTCTCTCTGCTTCTCCCCAGCTCGTGTTCTGTCTCTCTCTCTCAAAAATAACTAAACATTAAGAAAAATCAAAAACAAAGTGACTGCTTCTCAAGGAGTATTTCCATTTCAAAAGGAGAATGTTTAATACAAATGAAACTGTAACTAGTGAGGCGGTTCAGAGAACAGGGGCCTTCCTCATGCTTTTTCTATTTGAACTCCCTTTGTCTTCACTGCCATTAGTCAGCAGTTTAGCACCCCTGGCTTCTGAAAAGATTGCCAGGTGTTGCCAATCTAGGCCAGATTTATTGTGCTTATCTTATTCCAGAATACATCCCAAAGCACCATGTGTGTAGTAGGCTCTCCCTGTGCTATATCGGATTGGATGTGATGATATAGTAGCTCTAATGAGTGCTCCCTTAAACCCTCACATGGCACCAGAGCATGCCGAGCACGTCTTAAGTACATCAGCATGGAAACTGAGGAGGTGCATGTAAAGCATATACTGAATTTCCTTTCTGTTCCCCTCCCAGTTAGGAAATTACCTGTTTGATGGAGAATTTAGAGGTATGATTCCTACTGGGCAAATGGAATTTGTGATTCTTTCACAAGTATTGTACTTAAGCATCACTCTTTACTCTGTTGAGATACTTTCAGGTCTCAGATTGAAGGACACTATCTAATCCCTTTCATAAAGTATCCTGGATAGTGTTAGGTACATGATTTGATTTGCTTAATCTGTGTCTAATAACATCAATATATCCTGGTTAATTGTATTAGACCGCTGGATTTACAGAGTTCCTTTCTTCCTTAGAATGTAACTTATTTTCCCAAAGGTTTTACTTAGAGCACTGATATAAGTTAGAGGGCAGTTTCTATTATTTCATCATTTTTGTGGATAGACTTGGTGTCGATGTGACTGACTTATCCAAGGTCAGCCACTTTTCAGATGTGGACCTGGGATGACAACTTAGGCTCCTTCCAGCCCCGGTCAGTTTTCCATTGTAGACCACACTGCTTCAATGTCTTGGACTGCTACTGTGCCACCATGCTGTGGTTTCATGTTGTGAATTCACTTTTAAAGAAACCGTTGAGTTTGAAACTAAGCCTTTTGGATTAGGTTGCAGGTGAACCAACCTTACACCAAATGCCTCCTCATGATGAGAGTGAAGAGCTACCACTCAGGGAAGCTGTTTCATCCTCACATACCAGCTCTGGGCAAGAGTCAGACAAACTTGCTTGTATGGAGGGACTTCCTTCTTCACCTAATAGAACAATAGACATAGAATAATAGAACAATAGGGCCATAGAATCGGTTTTAGAGATGAGCACAAAATGCCTACATTTACGTCTCTTTGGCATATAACTAGGCATAAATTACTTGGGTAATAAGTTCTAGACATGATTTTTTTTTAAACTGCAATAAAAGTAAGGTTTTGTTTTTTGTGGTTTTTGTTTTGTTTTGTTTTGTTTTGTTATTTGAAACTAATACCTGGAAAAGAACTGTAGGAGGAATAGGGAGAAGGTAGCATTCTGAGATGGTAGGGGCTCTTCTCTGCTACTTATACCATCTGCTAAGAGCTTGCATTTCAAAGGGATTTGGCTTTACTTTTGGGTTAAGGCCACAGGCACTTTAACACTTGTGCTTTGTCTTATGTACACCATGTTGGTACACCATGTACCAACTTGAAGTGATGTTGGGAAACAAGGCCATTTCTTGAGGTGGTTGCAGTGTGGCTGCTTGTTGGTTTGCGTGGATCTGACTTCTGCACCTGGGGTGAGAATAGTGTTTAATCTGTGGAGACCTCAGCTACCCTTGGGTGTAGCTGGTTTAAGTTGGCAACTATATGAATATACAGTGAAAATGAAAATATCTTCAGGGGTGCCTGGGTGGCTCAGTTGGTTATGCGTCTGACTTCAGCTCAGATCATGAGCTCATGGCTCATGGGTTCATGCCGCTTGTCAGGCTCTGTGCTGACAGCTCAGAATCTGGAGCCTCCTTTAGATTCTGTGTCTCCCTCTCTCCCTGCTCCTCCCCTGCTTGTGCCCTCTCTGTCTCTCAAAGAATAAACATTAAAAATTTTTTAAAAAAGAAAGAAAATATCTTCAATGCCCCAGAGAGAAAAGAAGAGCTTTTATGGATAGGTCAAAATCAGTTCTTTCTGTATATTTATATTTTTAAATTTTTGTTAGCCATTCTTTTTTTTAAAAATATTTTATTTATTTCTAGGAGAGAGAGACAGCGTGAGCGGGGGAGGGTCAGAGAGAGAGGGAGTCACAGACTGAAACAGGCTCCAGGCTTTGAGCTGGCCGTCAGCACAGAGCCCAATGCGGGGCTCGAACCCACGAACCACGAGATCATGACCTAAGCGAAAGTCGGACGCTTAACCGACTAAGCCACCCAGGTGCCCCTAGTCATTCTTACTTTTGAAAGGCTTCATTGATGATGAAAGTTATTCTAACATTATGTTATAAGCAAGATATTTCAAGTAAACAAGAGATATAGTGCAGGAAGAATTTACATTGACATAGGAATCAATGGGCAGATTTTGTGCAGTATGATTATCAAGGATGATATAAGAAGAGGTGGGTTCTGAGATAATGTAAAAGGAAGATGAAAAATACTGACATTCTGTGAGGAAAAGCAGTTGGTTCTAGAGAGAACTGTGAAACATACATGAAACACATATGGTAGTTTGGCTCCTGTTCTCATGATTCCTCTATGGTGAATGCAGTTGTTGATTGATTTCCCTTACTCTGACTTTGCACAAGGTAGTAATTCAGGCCAGTGGGTCCATAGCAAGCAAAGCAAGTGGAAGAAATTACACATTTAAAACAGTCCATAAATGGTATGGTCAATTCCCAAATAATTGAAAGATGATGTATTGAACAAAACTGTTGGCAGCTTTGGAAAGGTACATTTAAAATTAAAAAAAAAAACAAACAAAAACTGGAGCACCTAGGTGGCTCAGTCAGTTAAGCATCTGAACTTGTGCTCAGGTCATAATCTCACAGTTTGTGAGTTTGAGCCCTGTGTCCGGCTCTCTGCTGACAGCTCAGTGGAGCCTGGAGCCTGCTTCAGATTCTGTGTCTGTCTCTGCCCCTCCTCCAATCGGTTTCTGTCTCTGTCTCTCAAAATAAATAAACATTTAAAAAATTAAAAAATAAAGTAAAAATTTTAAAGAAGAAAAAGACTATATTTTTTGAGAAATATTTTATTATTTATATTTTGCAGGTTGAGGAAAGTGAAATTTTGAAGGGTGAAGTAGCTTAACTAAGGTCACAGAGCTACCTAGTGGTAGGGCTGGGACTCTGGAAAAAGTCTGTTTGGCTCTGAAATTTCTCACTTTTTTAGTGATACCTTCAAGAAGGATGAGGGAAAGAGGGCATCTAACGTAGAATAGGACACATTATCACCTGAATTAGAGGGGAAATAAACCATTCAAGAGACTGTGGATAGCGGTGGGTGGTGGGCTTCCTGAAGGCAGAAACTCCTGGAATTTTTGCAACTCTCCCCTTTACTTTTGCCCCAACCCAGTAAGATTGCAAGTTATTTACAGATGCAGTAGAAATACTTTAGCTACTTAAGGAGAAAACAAATTTTAAGGATGTCTATTATAATAAGAAAATTAATAGCACTTATTTTTCTCTGTTTTGTATGATTACTCAAGTGGAACTAAGGCATTATGTATATATTTCACACATCTTTTCACTCTATTTTCCTTCCATTAACTACTTAGTATCCCAAGATGATGCAGTATTATTAAATACAAAAATTCCTTTAGACACTTTACATAATTAATTTACATCATAGGAAATATAGAATATAGTCTACTCTTCTCTTCAAGTAACTGGTCTACACTATATGTTGTGTGAATAGAAAAAAATAAATAATTTCCTTTATTTATCCGTCTCTTCCTAGATGAAGGTAGCCTAGTAAAAATATGTGTGTGAACTGGTGAATTCATCAACCTTGTCACAAGTCTGCATTAATTGATACTTGTAACTGCAAACCGTTTTCTTTTCTTTTCTTTTCTTTCTTTTTCTTTTCTTTTTTTCTTTTTCTTTTTCTTTTTTTTTTAGAGAGAGAGAGAGAATGGGAGCAGGGGAGAGGGGCAAAGGGTGAGAGAGAGGATCTTAAGCCTCAATAGGAAGCTCGATCCCATGACACTGAAATCATGACCTGAGCCAAAATTGAATTAGATGCTCAACTGACTGAGCCACCCAGGTACCCCTGCAAACTGCCTTTTTTTCTTTTTTTTTTTTAAAGATCTCCTGTCCTAAATTCTATTGTAACGTTAATAGCAAATAATTTAATTTCTATAGCGGGGTCTGTGTTATCTTCAATTCCATGAAATGTCTCAGTAAGTTAGTTTAATTGTTAATAAATCTAAATCTAAATTATCCTATCAGAATGATTTATTAATTTAGACAGAAAATTTATTTTGCAATATTTCTTATGTGAACCATTTAATATCCAGATTGTCTCATGAACCATTCAATATCCAAATCACTTTAGAAGAGAGCCATAAACAAAATAATGCGGTAACTTGGCTTCTATCTGTTATATTTAGGAATGACTGAAAAACTGGTGACATTTGCAGATGATGGGGACTGTTTACATTTACTGTATTCAGTTTAGAAGAGACAATACGCTTGTGCTAGGTCTGGAAGGGAAATTGTTAAAGGGGTAAAGTTCTAGAGAAGAATCCAAGTCTATATATTACAGTTGAAAAAAGGGAAAACAGAAAAGGAAGGGAGAAAAATTCACCTGTAGTAAGATTTACAGGGAAGGTTCTGACAGGTGCTGCAGGCTGGACTGAAACCCAGGCCTGGATTCCTCGGTAACTCTGATGGGGAAAGTTATGGGCTGAGCTGTGTCCCTCCAGATTCATGTGGTCAAGTCCTAATATTGCCACCTCTCCCCCTACTGCCCAGTGCCTTAGAATCTGACTGTATTTGGAGACAGGGACTTCAAAGAGTTAATTAAGGAAAAATGAGGTCATATGGATGGGCCTTAATTCAATATAACTGCTGTCCTAATAATAAGAAGACATTAGGCACAGACAACATGGACACAGGGGATGATCATATAGGAGACAGTGAGAAGGTGGCCATCTACAAACAAAGAAGTCTTCAGAAGAAACCAAACATGCTGAAACCTCGATCTTGGACTTCCAGCCTCCAGAATGGCGATAAAATTAATGTCTGTTGTTTAAGGCATCCAGTCTGTGGTACACTGTTATGGCAGCCCCTGCCAGAATTACCTAGGAAGCATCACGGGAGGCAGCTGGAGGAGCTGTGGGTGAGGGCAATGGGATGTGGGCTCAGTGAGAAAATGGCCCACTTTGGACTTTTTTTATTTTTCAAAGTGCCTATCAACTTAAGCATTTACAGCAGAGTGAGTAACTTCATACCTCTGAGAAAGGGAAATGAAACTCTTTGACCTGCTATTTTGCTATCCTGGGTTCCTTTTTTGAGCTCTCTCCTGTTCATTCTCTTTGTCTTTCTTCCCTTTCACATGTCTTTTTGCCCACATCCTTTCCCTTGTAGTCTCATGGCTACCAGTTATGATCCAGCCAACAAAGCTGTGCTTATGTTCATAGCTGTGCTACGATGTACTGATGAGCAGTGATTCATTTTGCACACTGCTTAGAGTGAAGCATATCTTTGTTGCTTAGTGAACTTTTGACGAGGAGTTTCCGTATTTCATATTACATATTTTCCATATGTCCTATATTTCTTATTTCCCACAGAGAACAGAATGGAAGCTGGTAAGTTCTGATCAAGGTGATCAGTGAAAAAATAAAAATGTTCCAGCCCTGAGGAGAATCTAGGGAGTTTTCTAGTGAAGTTAGAGGTTTCTGAGTCCTCAATACAAAAGGCTCAGGGTCACAGGGTGGATGTGGGTTATAATGGCACCAGGTGATGTTGGCTAGATCTGTGAGCATAGATCTATGCAATACTAAAGGGATCCCTCCAAAAAAATTGCTTCTTGGGCATGTTCAAGTTCTTTTATTTAATAAAGATTTAAATGTTTAACTGTGGTAAAATTATATAACATAAAATTCATTATCTTAACCAATTTTAAACATACAAGTCAATGGTGTTAAGTATATTCACAGTGTGCTTATGTTCTTAAATAATGAGTCCTATGGTAAAACTTCCACATTCTTACGTGAATTTTTGTTACAGATGATCAAATATAATCATTATATTTTAATTTTAGAAGTAATACAAAATAGTAAAAACAGTCTAATATAAAATTGAATTAATTGTGCAGAAGCCTACAGATATAGCATCTACTGTGAACAGGCACTGTTTCAGAGACTGCCCAGATAACACTAAATGTGACAGAACAAGGATCTAGTTTTCACTGAGCTCACATTTCCAGGGTGTGTGGTGGGCTGAGGAGAAAGTTCTCAAGAACCACGAAGGGTTGGAGATTTTACCGTACTTGCCAGCCAACAAGTTAGTGTGCTACAATTTCATGACTCCTGGATTAGAGTCAGAGGACAGTTTATCATTCATATCAGTAGAAGTAGCCAGATAGCCACCGTTTTCTTTGTGCTGGTTCCCAGAACCCCTGTTCCCATAAGGCAATGTGAAGAGCGCCAGGAAACACCTGCATATGTAGTGAATTATGTTACAGGAGAGGGACCTTAAACTTGGAGAACCCAAATCTTTGCTAGTGGGCAGTAAGCACGCCTACCCTTGGCTTTGTTAGAGAGACACTAATTCTCTCTTTCTGTCTGTAAGCAGATCTTCCTTTTGCCCTGAAGGAAAACACCATGTCTAATTTCAGAAGTTATTTGTTATGCAAACATTCCTGAAAAGATCATCCAGAAGAAAGGAAGCAATGCCTCTTTTTGTAAGATGTGCAGAAGCATGAGGGCCCAAAGGAGAGTTGTCTCTAGCAGTAGGCAGGGAGGAGATGCTGGTATTTATACTGAACTATTTATGCAAACAGTGAGGTGTCAACTCAGGCAAATATCAATTTCAACCTGTGATTTACATCAGCACTGGTGGTTCCCAGCATTGGTTTCAGCAGTCTTGTGAGAGAGCATGAACTTTATATCACCTGGTGGAGTGACTCAGTGCCATGTAACCAGTGTGAATCAGGGTTTACATTTCTTCTGCCCCTCACTAGCTATGTCACTTGGGCTGATTGCATAGCTTCTGTAAATCCATTTCCTATAAGGTAAAAATAATCAAAGTCACCTTACGGAATTATTGGAAGATTAAGTGAATAATGTTTTTAAATTACTTAGCATAAGGTGTGAATATAATAAGCATTTAATAAATGGGAGATATTTTTATTTACTGAGTGCATCCTAGGTGTCACAGGCTTTCCTTACATCATTTAATTTAATATTCATAACAACACTGCAATGTAGGTATTACTATCCTCATTTTATAGATTAGGAAGCAAAGACTCAGACTTATCTGAGGTTAGCAGCTAATAAGTGGGACAGCCGGATCTCAGCATGGGTCAGTCAGTGTCAAAGTCCACACCATTCACTACCCAGTGGAGTTTAGTGCTTAGTGCCTGTGCTCTCCAGGAAATTTTCCCAGCTCAAAATCCACGTCTGCCATTTATTATCTATATGATTTCAAACAAAATCCTTTATCTAAAAATATGGGAAGAATAATAGCACCTGTCAGGTAGTATGGTTAAGATAAATGCAATGATACCTATATAATGCTTGTCAAATAGTAATAAAAACTCACATCTATTGAGGTTACTAATGTTAGTTTTTATTAGGATTGCCATGACAATAACATGGAGGCAATATTATTTATTCCGGATGGACATTTGCCCTCATGGAATCTTGGGCCTCACCATTCAACCTCTGAGATAGGATGGTCTTATAAGCTGTACATTAGAATAGTTTTGAGGAGCAATAACTACGTAGATTATAAAGTATGATGAGTGCTTGATACATAACCTCAGATTTGATTAGAGGAAAGAAGACATAATATTTTATCAGTGTAAAGGCAGGTTTGCTTTTCTATTCTATTTTTCACTTCTCCCATAATTTTGGTAAATTATACAGAACTGTAATTGACCCAAACGAATGGATAAAATGTCACTTAATTTGCTTTAGCTCATTATACCCATTTGTTCTATGGATTAATTTATCTTACATACATTTCAGACAGTAGTTAACATTTATTTTGGAGAAAAATGTTATTAATAAGACTTCTCATTAATGCATACTAGTGAATATTTGCCAGTGAAGTAAACCACTTAATTATTCATGTCAATAAAAAATAGCACTGAGGACAAGTTAGTAGGACTAAGCAAAATTATCTTCCTTATTCTTTAGCTTCCAGAGATACTTTGCTATAGAAAGGGATATGACAGATTTCAAAAGTAACATAGTATAGTGGGAAAGACTTCACACCCAGAAACCAGAATGCCTGGGTTTGTATCCCAGCTCTGGTACTTACTGGTTGTGTGAACATGGTCAAGGTCCCAAAACTATAGGAGCTTCATGTTTTTAGGAAAGCGAGGAAAAATAATATATCTCACTGAGCTGTTAGGTGGGCTGCATGAGCTAACATCTATATGCAGTGCTGAAAAAGTCTTTGGTTCATAGTAACATTATACAAAAGTTTCCTATTGTTGTTACTCTTCCTCTCAGCCACTTGGCACGTGACATATCTCCTATACCATTGTCCTTAATCCTGCTGTGCACAGGAGTTGAGGCCAGTATTTCTGAGACATGGCTGCAGGAGACCCTGGAATATTGCCTTCAATAGCATGACTCAAAAGAAATCATTGCTCAGACTGAAATGTTTTAAATGGGTTTGTGAGATTTGGTATTGCTGAATGCTTTGTGAGGATATGCTAAAGAAATATCTTCTAATTATATTTTCCTTTCCAAATATTCCTTGTCAAAATACACAAGTACTTCTGACTTTCACAGCATTTACCCAGTTACCAATTAAATTGTTCATGTTGATCAGCCAGACTTACTATTTTAGCTGAAATAAAAATTCAATTTTAAAGCAGTTTACAGCATTGTACCTGATGCTGGTCAATTGCCTTTTTATTAGTTTTCTAAACCTGATAGCATACTATTAAATTCCAGGACCGCAGAGATTTGAGGCTGAATCCCCTATACTGTTTTGCTAATCTTGCATATTTATTTAATTCAAAAAAGGCTGGTCTTCTGATTCTAGAACCTCTCCTAGTCTAACAGGCCATCACATCTGTCCACCTTTGGTGGCTCTGTCCTTGATGCTTTCTTCTTTAACATGCTGGTTTCCATTCCTTAAGTCTTTTCTTAGGCCTCCTTTAAATTTGACTAGATTTCCTCCCAGAGCACCTTACCTATCTTTTACTTAATCTTTAGCATTATTTGGAAATTTCTCACTATCTTCTTCTTTGAGTTAACAGTGGAAAAAAACATAACTCTGTTAATTTTTTTAGTCCTTTTTCTTAGAAGGGAAATATGTGATTGCAATTCAACAACGATAAAAGGATACTATAAGGAAAAAGAATGGAAAGGGTTAAAAACTTGCTGAAAACCACATTCTTTAAGAAATAGCAGTAGTAATAACGGAACATTATGAGAACACTAATGAAGAAAAATAATTTAAGGCAAAAAGGATACTTTGTTTTTTCCAACCATTTTAATGATGAACCGTTGAGATAAGCTAATGTATCCCTAAGTGCTAACTGTCTAAAGCACTCACTCACCCCCAAAATGACATCGATCCTGCCCCTAGGGCATTCATGCTAAATGGAAATTGTGGGGATATATTCTTCACTGTTACCCTCCTGGGAAAGGGTGGTGCTAAACCACAAAGAAAGACAACTGACCATTCATAAAAAGCCCAGAAATGAAGGAGATTTAACACTGTGCTTATAAAAAATAATTCTCCCAGTTTCCACACCCCAACAGACTGCTACAGTCATTTAAATAATTTACATATTTTTCTAGAATCCCCTGAGAGACGTACCTGCTGTTTTGATGCTTTCTTTTTAATAGCAATAAATGTGTGATGCATTGAAGCCCTTTGAAGGGTTTCAGGCTGTGCCAAAAATTCTAGTCATGTGTTGGCTGACTAGATACATTTGTAGAATTTGTGGCCCAAATTAGCATGATAATAAAGGAAAGCCTGTGTAATCATGCTGCGTGTCTCGACCAGATTCCACCAGTTCCTTGGGTCAGTTGGAACAATTATTAAAACACCCAATAGTCAACAAACAATTTTTTTTTTTTGCTAGCACATTATTTCAAAAGAAGGCTGGAGAACCAGTTTGAAAGGCCTTCCTTAGCTGGCCCCCAGGTGGTAGCTAGTACAGGTCAGAGGGATGGTTTGGCATCGCCTTCAATTGCTTTTAGCTCCGGCTATGAGAAAGGTCCATTGCGTTATCACACCAAAGAAGGAACCTAAATGACACAGGCGTATAATGAGGGAAAAAGAAGGCTGCACTCTGGAGGCCAGAGGAAGCAGTGGAGTGGATGCACACAGGTGCCAGTCTACCAGTAGGTCTCCCAGGGAGCTTACTGTGGAGTGGTAGGTAACGTGATATCTTAACATGACCAACACCACAAATACAAGAGCATTTTAAAGCCAGGCGCATGGGAAGAAAACATGTCAGAGCAGAGTGGTGTTATTTTTAATGGGGCATGTGTTTGTCTTGTAAGTGTGTCAGAAAGAGAGGAGCAGGTGTCGGGTTCCTGGCTACTGCTTCCGATGCACAGCGAGAGGCGGCCACTAGATCTCCCACAGCTACACGCAATCTTTGATATTGCAAATGAATATATATCTGTCCAGGATACATGCACAGCACTGTCCTTTCTTAATATTTGTGTACAGTTGATTTGAAAGTAAAGTGTCCTCAGGGTGCAGATTTATGAGCGGTCTTTGGGATTGAGCCAGGTCCTCTTAGGCAATGATTAACAGCCCAATAAATAGAACTTGTGCACCACTGTAAGATTAACATAAGGAAACAGCAAAGTTGATCTAAGGTCTACTCCTAAGGAAAAGATGTGCCCCCGTCTGTTTTTTGTGAAGAGTAAGAACACGGATTTGTCAATAGTAAATGAATAACCCTTGTGTTAGAGAGTTGTCAATATGAGAGACTCTTATTTCCCATGTTCAGTAATAAAGCTTCCTATTATTTTGGTAAGAAATGTCTAAATTGAAATTCTAAAGGGCATTATGAACTTGAATTAAAAAGGTAATGGATTTTTTAATAAGTTCTGGGTCAAGATGTATTATCAAACTATTTTCCATAGGGCATAGAATATACCATCTATCCGTTTAATAATACCAGATCTAGCCTTACTTCCAGAAGCCAGCTGAGGCTGCCTGTCTATTATAGTCTCTCCCACCATCCCTAACAATGAACAAATAACTAGACGGCTATGAAACATTTTAAATAGAACTGTCTCTTAGAGAAACTGTTACTGGCAGAGACAACCCTGATCCAGACCTAGGTAACTTGCCTTGAGAAAGAGTACATCAATACAGTTTGGGAGTAAGTAGTAGAGGGAAATATGATAAATTAAGTAAATCATAAAGCACATGATCTATGCCTTATTCTACCTGATTGCTCTGATTCAGGAATGTGCAGATGATAATTCTATGTGCCTTGAAATTCAAAGCGCTTTCAAAAAAAGTATTTTAATTACTTAAGCCATTCATTAGTAATGAAAGTATTATGTCTGGAAATCCTTAAGGACTGTGAAGAACTTAACCAAGCATTTGAAAAATGGTCTGCAAATTCTAAGTTGCAGATGAGCTTTCTTCACTAATTTACAGTTTGGACCCAAAGCTTTAAACCATTCTTTCTGATACTCTTGACTGTCTGACTCTGCTATACTCTGTAAACCTTCCTTTTCACTGTGTGCTCTGTAAGAGGACTCCTTTGCACATACCCTGAATCCGTTCCTGTGTCCCTACTTGGTAGTGGGGACACGGACACTTCTATATGTAGCAATGGAGGAAAAGAGGGGTAAACCTAGTGACCTACAAAATAGCCGAACTCACCAGAATTAAGTGTTCTTATACTCTCACTGAAAAAATAAATTATTGGCAGTTAATAAATGTACAGAAAAAAAAAACCTGCTTCATTACGTGTTTAGATACCCTATAATCTAGGGGATGAATTCGTATACAATAGTGTCATAGTGATCTTCATAGCTCCATTCATTTTCAATTGTTTTAGATTAGTGCAGGAATTTACTTTATAATGTAATTTAATATTGGAAGCATTAAATTTATTGTTACAGATTGTCTTCTGTTTTCTATATCTTCCATAAAACAAAGCTATCAGTAAGATAAAAGAAGGCGTGCATCTTTCATCATGGACATGTGGGAAGAGAGTGGATCTGGAAAACAAATTTATACTTTTTCTGGAAATGGGAACTACTCATAAAACACTTAATGAGTTCAAGGACCCCTTGTTGTCATTCTGCCTTCGCTTCAGATGGACTATGAAAACCCAGAGGTAGTCAGAGTAGTAACATATTATTGGTTGACTCTGCTTCAAATTTGAAGAACTTATGAAAACTCTAAATGCCAGACAAAAATACACATTTTTCTTCAAACAAAGGGAGAGATTAATATTCAGCAATCACAATATACCATTAAAGAGAAAAATGAAATGAACTGTTTATGCAGGCACAGTGAGCTGCTTTAATATCACAATTGACCTGAAAGTCTGTGGCAGATTTTAAAAATTTTATTCAAAAGTATGAAGCCCCTCTGAGATGTTCTCACAAGTTATAACCCCCACTGCCATTTTTATGCATGTCGTGAACTTGTTTACCAGCTGCATTTATGTACGATGTTCAAATGTCTCCCGGTGCTGCTGGTCTCCCTCTGTGGATCTTTATGTACTATATGCCCTCATTAATTTTGGAAGGAATTTTTAAAGAGTGCTCAAATAACACTTCCAATTAGTAATTGATAGATATTTTTTTTTAGGTGTTGAAGTCCAAAGCTCATTGAAACAACCCCCAGATGGTTGGATTTTATTCTAAAAACAATTCCTGATAAGAAAAAGACTAACTGATGTCTAGAGGTCTCAGTGAACCTTCTAACTCAGTTAAAATTCCGTGCCTGCTGTCTAAATTCTGTTCTTCATCTCTAAACTTTAGACCCGGAGCAAACCCACCAGCTTCAGTTTCTCTAAGAGATCATCAGTTTGCCTTTCATTGTCGGAGTAGTAGCCTGGCTGAATTTATACTAACATCCGCGAACTCTATGGTGATGTTGCAGGGCGGGGGTTGGGGACTCTGTAGTGTGGATGCTGTGTATAGGGATGTTGGTGAGAAAGGAGATGAGCGAGCACATGTGTAACAAAGGAATAATTACCGATCATTTATATATTTCTGGAGGGCATCCTGAGATTTAGAAGGGAAGTATAATAACTGGGATTTCCTGGTCCACGTATGTAATGAAGGCTGTCAGGGAGGCAATTATTTACAGTCTGGGGTGTCAAGGATGACTGAGAGTTAAAAGATCAATAGTGGAGAGCAAGGCAGTGAATCAGAAGTTGTCTAGATGCTGCTATTCTTCCCTCTCCAACAAGAAGATGGGTATCTTTTTATTTTCAAGTCTTCCTGCTACTAGGGCATCCTGACCTCTAGATGTCCACTTTGGGATACCTATTCCCAAATAGCCTATCATCTCTCCACTCTTCGGTGGCTCAGCACCAGGTCTCAGAGGGCAAGATAGGAGGTTCTTACCGTTTTGGCCCTGCCATTGCTACCGCTCCCTAGGACCGTGGCTTGCACATTTTGCTCTGGATCCTTACTAACCACAACTAAAGCTTTGATAGCTATTGGGTGATGTTTTGTTGTCCCTCAAAAAAGACTGAGTCACTAACATGAAAAAAAAAATGCAAGTTGTCAGGAAAATTGTCAGGAGCCTTTTTTGGCTCCCCATTCCAGGTAAAGAATATTTTACTGAAGACCTCTATAAAATAATACCATCTAATGATTCTGTTTCCTAAATTTCAGTCATTCGTATACAATATTCGGGATTTTTGCCATATCTACTTATTACCTGTTACTTATTTAATGTTATTTTAAACTAACTTTTAAAGTGTGAATAGATTTTAATTAAAATGAGACTTTAGGGGAGCCTGGGTGGCTTAGTCGGTTAAGCGTCCGACTTTCACTTAGGTCATGATCTCGCGGTTCGTGGGTTCGAGCCCCACGTCGGGCTCTGTGCTGACTGCCAGCTCAGAGCCTGGAGCCTGTTTCAGAGTCTGTATCTCCCTCTCTCTCTGACTCTCCCTTGCTCACGCTGTCTCCCTCTCTCTCTCTCTCCTAGAAATAAAATAAAAAAAATATTAAAAAAATAACCCTTCTAAGTTATCATTAAAAAAAAAATGAGACTTTAAATCACTCCCATAAATGGAAAACCGGTATTATTTTCCTTAAATAGAAGAAATTGCCAGTCATTAGAGTGATACATGCTATTGAACTTTAATTAATTGTGACATGCACAGGGCTTTGAGCCTGAAGTTTATGTATTTATTTATTTTATTAAAAAGAGATAATAACAAAAGTTAGGACCTCAGTAATATTACCACCGAACTGAGAAATTCTCCTTGATTTTACCCACAAGGAGTAAGAAAGATTTAGAAAAGGGAATACTCATTTTCATATAATTTCTATATTGTTCAATTTTGTGTCCATATATTATTTTTGCCACTTGTCCCACACTGATTCAGCCCCAAGGCAAAACTGTAAATGATATGATTTTCTTTAAAAATTTTTAAATGTTTATTTATTTATTTATTTTTTAAAAATATTTTTACTTATTTCTAGGATAGAGAGAGACAGCGTGAACAGGGGAGGGTCAGAGAGAGAGGGAGTCACAGACTGAATCAGGCTCCAGGCTCTGAGCTGGCAGTTAGCACAGAGCCCGACGCGGGGCTCGAACCCACAAACTGCGAGATCATGACCTAAGCGAAAGTCAGACGCTTAACCGACTAAGCCACCCAGTCACCCCAAATGTTTATTTATTTTTGAGAGAGAGAGAGAGAGAGAGAGAGCGAGCACAGGGGAGGGGCAGAGGGAGAGGAGACATAATCTGAGTCAGGCTCCATGCTCTGAGCTGACAGCACAGAGCCCAATATGTGGCTCAAACTCATGGACCATGAGATCTTGACCTGAGATGAAGGTGGACAGGTGCCCAGCCAGGAACCCCTAAGTGATATGATTTTCAAGTTAGAAATGAAAGAAGAAAAAAATCTAGAGTGTCCTGTCAGGGAAGGATTTCACCTCCTTCACATCAACCCTAGTCCCAGTTGGAGAGACGATTCAGAGAGAAGTAACTTTCTCAATCTTGTGTGTGTGTGGTGTGGTGTGTGTGTGTGTGTGTGTGTGTGTGTGTGTGTGTCTTAATAGCTGGTAGCTATTTTGTTTATTTATTTAATATTTTTAATAAAATTTATTGTCAAGTTGGCTAATATACAGTGTATACAATGTGCTCTTGGCTTCAGGACTAGATTCCCATGATTTATTGCTTACATACAACACCCAGTGCTCATCCGAACAAGTGCCCTCCTCAGTGCCCATCACCCATTTCCTCCTACCCCCCGCCCCTCCCATAAGCTCTCAGTTTGTTTCTGTATTTGAGTCTCTTATGGTTTGTGTTCCTCTCTGTTTGAAACTACTGTGTATATTATTTCAGCTGTTCCTGAGCGATTTGGAGACTTTGTGCAAGACTGACAAGAAAATAGGGAACATAGTGAACACAGTGCTCTGAACCCCAGGAGATGCGTTTCGTGCGTATCAAACACGAGTTCTTTCAGGAAAGTTGTGAGGTTATCTCTATGTGAAGTTCTTTGTATTGAGTTGTAAGTTATTGAAGTAACTTGTTTTTTCCGCCTGAAATCCCACAAAAATCAGTTGGTTAAAATACAGATCATGTTTTAAAAGACAGTTTATAGGGATATAAAACTCTGGGACAACGAGAAATCCTACATTTTAGATGTCAGGGCATTTGGTCCATCATGTGAAGCCTTTGGCTGACTGAATGTCTATCTTTGTAAATTTAAGTGCCCTTTACTCTGAAGACCTGTAATTCTTTTTAAAAATCTTAAAAAATAATGGAGAATTCTCTGAGTTTCTTGACTCTAGATGAAATCCATGGGGGCAATCCTGGTTTTAGTCTTCACTCTATAAATGTTAAATTTATAACAACTTTCTGTCATGAGACCATGAATAGTACAATTTGGGGATTCTGGATTTATGAATGAACAGGCAGCTTTGAACTCCTTACAGGAGCAGGCATCATATGCCATTCAAAGGTAATTTCCCTTAGATTTACATTTCATTTATTCATCTTGTGCCTCTAATGCCAAGTGCTGTGTCAGGTCTTGAAAAGAAACATAACAGTGAATAGCAGTCCAGAGAAAGAACGATAAAGCTGACAAATGGTAGCCTCCTCAATAAATCACAGGTTCTATGGAGAGAAGTTGACTGTCAAGCCTACACATTAGAAAAAGAAATGTAAGAGGAGGAAAAGAAAACAATAGAAAGAAACTTGCCATGACTCACTGAATGAGAAAAATGCATCACAGGGAAACCTGAAATAAAATAAAAATTATTATCGAATTTTATGAAGCAAAATCTTAAGAAATATCTTTGCCAAACAGATTTGAAAAGCATAAGAATGAAAATTATTATGTATAGTGATAAGAAAAGAGATAAAACCAGTCTAGGTGTCAAAATTGTCAAGGGTGGGCATTTTCAAACAAGGTGGAATTGAAGTAGAAAGTTGATGAACATATGGGTGGCTAAAGAGGTGAGAGGCCAGAAGGTGACAGGTACATGCATATTCAAAGCAGGATGGGTTACATTTTCTTCTGCCATTTTGTCTTAGGAAAATTCCCATCATGTCCTGGTTTTGTGGGGCTTTGACATTTAAAGATTTAGTGCGGCTTTATTAGGAGAAAATTTAAAAAATTATAGACAATTAGGCATGGGACTTTAGAAGGTGTCCATGACATTGAGGAGCCCTGTTATGTAAGCTTCATTAACCACATGGTAAATCCACTACTGGTCTCCTTTGGAGACTCGTACCCTATGTGACCGGGGAGATACGGTGGGCTTTGAACTGCTGCATGGGGCAGGTAGTCTATGATTCATCTTCTTGCATGAACTGACTTGGGTCAGTGTATCCTCATTATTAGAACAATAAACTAGAGAGAGTTATAATTCTGGAATGCACTTAGAAGATAAAGGAGTTATTTCTGGCTGAAGTAGTGATTTTTATATTTTAGAAGTGTAAAGGGATCATTGAAGCCCCTCCTTTGTCTTATTTGAGTGGCCAGATATAGCAGAGTGTGATGGGTACTTGATATACAGAGAAGAATAAATGATGAATAAGATTTCATTTTGGGAATGGGAGGGGTGGAAGGTTGGGAGAAGAGATGCAGAAGGAACCTAGGGTGTCTCACCACCAAGAGATATTATACTTTGGATGGAACCTCAAATTCATTCATTTAACAAAAATTTATTGAGTGTTACATTGTTGTAGGACCTGGGGATTTAGCAGCAAACAAAACAGTCCCAGATTCCAGCTCACATGGTATTTTTATTCTAGTGGAGAGAAAAAGATAATATATAAGTATTAACTATAGATAAAGATATATACATACATGGGCAAATGCTCATAGGTACAATGGGGTAGAGTAGGCTATGGGGGAGTAGTCTGTGTGTGTGTGTGTGTGTGTGTGTGTGTGTGTGTGTGTGTATGTGTAGGGAGCTGTTGCTCTTTTAAAAAAATGTTCATTTTTGAGAGAGAGAGAGAGAGAGAACAGGAGTGGGGAAGGAGCAGACAGAGAGGGAGATACAGAATCAGAGGCAGGCTCCAGGTTCTGAGCTGTCAGCACAGAGCCTGATGTGGGGGGCTGGAACTCATGAACCGTGAGATCATGACTTGATCCGAAGTCAGATGCTCAACTGACTGAGCTACTCAGATGCCCCAAGGGGAGCTGTTGCTCTTTTATATAGAGTGACCAAGAAAGACCCTCAGTGATAAGAGGTTTAAAAAGAGATATTTAAAAAGAGGGAGTCATGTGATCTGACTTCTGTTTTTAAAGCTTCACTTTGTTGTGTGGAGAGCCTGTTTTACAAGGGCATTCCTGGAAACAACAAGCTCATTTGGGAGACTACTGGAGTAATCTGGGTGGGAGATGACAATTGCAGTAGGTTGGCAGCAATGGGAGGTGGGAAGTGGTTGGTTTCTGATTACACATTCAAGAAGGAGCCAGCAGGAGATCCTTGCAGATAAGATAAAGCCACTGGAGGCAAGATTTCAGACTGAGCAGCTAGAAGATCAGAATTTTTATTTAATGAGATAAGGAATAGTATGGGAAGAGCAGCTTGGGAGGGCATGGTGGGATTTCTGTACTGAGGTCTCCAATAGACATCTGATTGGGAATATGGGTAGGCAACTGGATGGGAGGTTAGAGTTCAGGGCAGTGGTTGAGACTAGAGATACATATTTGGGGGTCAGAAGCATACAGATAGTACTTAAAGCCATGAGATTAGACAAAATCACCTAGAGAATAAATATAATAAATATAATAGAGAAAAAGTAAAGTACATTGTGTTTTTTTTCCCTGAACTTTGCATATAATTGTCATTGAACTTCTAGAGGTGAACTAAATCTCTGGAACCCAGTGCAGTAAAACAAAAGCAAAATTAAGTCTCAATTCAATCAGAAACTACTGAGCTAAGTTCCTCAATGTCTTCTGCAGTGTCCTGGAGTGTGGTCTTCATGAATGTGCAGTAACAGACCTTCAGTGATCAGCTGAAGGGAGAGAGGAAACAAATAGGAAAATAAATCTTTGTAGGAAAGAGGGGGGACAGGGACAAAGGGAAGAGAAAGTTTTATTCTGAGAACAAACTGGAATATTCCTAACTGCGATCTACCTTTCATTTGACTAATGAGGGTGAGCCTCCTGACTAAAGAAATTGATCATCTCAACAGGGGGCTTAAAAATAACTTACAAATATAAAGCTGTTTGAGTCAAAGAGGCAATTAATTGTTTTGTTTTTTTTTTTTGGTTTATTTATTTATTTATTTATTTCTAGGAGAGAGAGAGAGACAGCGTGAGCAGGGGAGGGTCAGAGAGAGAGGGAGTCACAGACTGAAACAGGCTCCAGGCTCTGAGCTGGCAGTCAGCACAGAGCCCGACGCGGGGCTCGAACCCACGAACAGTGAGATCATGACCTAAATGAAAGTCGGACGCTTAACCGACTAAGCCACCCAGGCGCCCCGACAATTGTTTTTAAACAAACATTGTAAATTCTGTAAAATTCAGTAATCCAATCAAGTAATTCATTTCATAATTTCAAAATCATTTGGAAGAGTAGCTCTTTAAAAAGAAATTTAAAAAAATTAGATTTTGTTAATGCTTCCTCTGTATTACAAAAACTATCATCTGTAAACTGCTGATAGACTAGATGTCAGTTGGATAATATCATGTACACTAGTTGCTTTCCTAATGCAAATTGGCTTTGACATTTTTATTTATTATATCACTCAATTGAAATTCCTTAAAAGCAAGAACTACATGCTGTATGTCCTAATGTATGCTACTTTTAAATTTGGGAATGGAAATGCAGATTTCAGCACATTCTTAACTTTTTGTGTAGAACATATACACCATTCCATAACAATATGTTCCAGTAATAGTACAGTCATGATTTATAAACATTTTCAAGCTATACATGCTTTATCTCATCTCATTCTTACTAGATCCTTTTTTTTTTTCAGTTGAAAAGAAGCAGACATTATGGTACTTTAAGCGGTTTGCCCAGGTTTAGAAACCAATTTCTTCCAATTAAAAAAGCCCAAGCTTTTTCTTTAACTATGCCTTGACACATTTTTGCAAAATTTAAAAATTTGAGGGGTGCCTGGGTGACTTAGTTGTTTAAGTTTCTGACTCTTGATTTCAGTTCATGTCATGATCTCACGGTTTGTGAGTTTGAGCTCTGCATCCGACTCTGCTCTGATGGTGCAGAGTCGGCTTGGGATCCTCACTCTTCTCTCTCTACCCCTTTCCCTGATTCGTTCTCTCTCGCTCACAAAATAAATAAACTTAAAACAAAAAACCTTAAAACTCTTGTATCTGTCCTACATATATTCAAGAATTCCATTAATTAGGAAACTCCAAGTATGTAAGTATATTTGAAAATGTTTATTAAAGTATCATTCAAGATCTTTCATTATCAAACAGAAGTGATACATTGTAATTATTACCTCAAATGTATATTAAATTTACAAGGATCACAAAGAAGCAGTTATATTTGAATAAAGAAAATAATTATTTCAGATAGTTTTACTAAGTAATAGTATTTCATATCTATTTGACAACTAGGAGTATAAAGCATGTAAAAATATATAAATATGCAAGTATGCAAGTCTGGTAACATATTTCATTTCTGACAAATACAAATTAATGAAGAATAAATTCCTAATTTAATCTTTCTTCTAGCCAACCAAGTTTCCAATGTTTTATTATTTGCCTCTCACCACCCAGGAAATATATCCAATGCTTCTGTCGTAAAGAACTATTAAACAAGTTGAGAAGGATGTTCTTTTGCTCAAGCTTGGTGTCTTTGCCTGGGATTTCTTTCCAGCCTGGTCAACCTAAAAAACCTTTCCATATCTTTTAATAATCTGCTGGTGACTCATAAATTTATATTTTAAGCTCAGAACTTGAGCTCAGCTCCTCTTTCAGATATTATATTGGTCACTAGTCATCTCTACTTGAATTATTCTGGGTCATCTTAAGTCAACATGAGATACTTTTCTGTGACTCCATAGGAAGAGTGGATTATTCTCTTTTTGGCACCTCCATTGCAACTTTGTATAAACTTCTAGAATACTGTCTGTAATGCTTTATTCAAGATCTGCAAATACTTGGCATACAGATCAGCATCCCTTTTCTTTATTTATGGGATCTTATTATAATCACAATAGCTATTATTGTTAATATTAATATTTTCTGGACCTATGTGAATATGTTAGGCAGCTAATGCCAAGAGATGGGAAGCGATTGGTCATAGCAAACCTATTTGTCATTCCTGTGAATATACATTTTTATATTCATTTTTATAAACCTGTTGGTTTCTGATGGCACTTGGAGATAAATTAATAAATCAATAGGTGAATACATTTACAAAGTTATATATATTAATAAACAAGTCACATCATTTTCTTAGATAAGGTTTTGGTGGCATCACAGGGTAACTTTAGGGAACTTAAAGTCTGCCTCTAGCTTCTGCACAGAAAAGTTCATATTTGATGACAGTCAATCTAACAATTCAGCCCATTTCTTCAGCAGTGAATCAATTAACCAAAGTTTAATGCCGAAAAGTTTCTTCCCTGAGTCAGGGGAAAAGATGCACAATAACTACCTATGACAAGTATGCAATATTAATTGTATAGTTAATTAATTTTTAATACCATGCCTGTTTAATTAGTAACCAAAGAGTGGTGGCTGCCTTGTACAGCTAGAGATTGTATATTATGTAGGTGTGAAAGCTTATACTGCGAGAGGGGTTATAACCTCACATGCAGTTCAAGATTTATGAACCTTACAGGATACTTAAAAAGTCCTCTCAAGCCAAATTATAATTATTAAGTAGTTAGAATCTTAATTACATGATATATTTCCTCTTTATAAAGGGAGATGGTATCTAAGAGAATTTTGACTGCTGGAGGCTAATAGGATCAAGCCCTTCATGGAATTTTGTTTTTCTATGAACTGCAAGCATATAAAAAAAAAATCATGTCCTTAAAAGAGAAAAAAAATAATTAATCACTAATCAGTGAATTGCTTTGGTCTTCATATCCAGAGAACAATCTTGGTTCTGTCCTGGAAAGTCCTGAGTTCATTTTATTTATTTGTCTAAATGTTTCGAGATGATAGAGTTGGTAACTCCTCTGTCTCTATTATTTCCTGTTTCCTATGTTATGGAGCCTCTATATCATTCTGTAGAGTCAGGTGGAAGGGAAAAAGGAAGCATTGTTAAATTGACTTTAAAATAGCAAGAGAAAATAACTCTTCCACTTTATATTTTAAAAGAGAAATTGGATGATACACTTCAAACCCAACTTTTTGCAGCATTTTGTAATTATGCTCTTAGAATATATGATGTGTTTTTATTTTTATAATTAACAGGAAATACATGTTATACATTAAATGTGACACAAGAGATATGAATTATGCAGTCAACTCGGTATGTGCCGATGAGCACAAAGCCCAAGGCACGTTCCGTTGAGTTTCTATGAAGATCTATAATGAGTTTCAAGTACATCATTTCCTGATGGAGGATAAGAAAACATCCATCAATGCAAATTTTTGCACATTTTTTCAGCTTTTATGAATACTTTACAACTTCTGAAAAGAGTGAATTTCCAAAGTGCGACTTGAGCAAATTCTATGAGTGATTTTATATTCTGCTCTTTAGGCTCAGTGGAAGCTTCGAAGACATGTCCATATAGATATTATATACACACGTATATTTACACTTATTTTAGAGTGTTATAAAGGAAGGTGGCTAGTGTTGCAGTTTCCTGCACAATCTACTATCTAGTTAATGTTCAGCGTATGACATTAGTTTATGTTGGAAAATAAACAAATTGGTACTGTTTAACACAAAGCAAACAAATAACTTGCAAATGAAACACTGTGTTAAATGCAAAATTAAGACTTTCATATGCATATGCAGAATGAACATGTATATTTTATGCATTTAATTCTTTTGAAAGATTTGAGATTACTATGAGTATCTTAAGTTTCTGTTGGATTGCATTTTTAGTTTCTATTAGAACAGTATTTAAACATATACTAACGAGTGAAAGAAAATGCTTAGGGAGTTAAATTATGTTGAATATTGAATAAACACTAAAAATTACAGCACCATGAGGTCCTTAGAGATATTTTATAGACTACATATAGTTATTGTATAAGGAAGTCCAATAAGACAACAACCTCCTAATTGGTTCCCTTAACACGTCTCTCCCCCCACAGTCCGTTTTCCACAATAAAGAGTTATCATCCTGAAAAGCTAATCTGATCACATGGCTTCCCTGTTTAAAGACCTCTGTTGGCTCCCGGGTGCCTAGAGGATGAAGGCTAATCTCCCCAGCCTGGCCCCAGCCTGCTCCTCCAGCCTCATTTCCTGGCAAACTCCCCCACACACCTTAACCTCTGGTCCCTGAACTGTAGAAGCAGGGGCGGGGGGTGGGGGGGTTGGGCAGGGGCTGAGAGGGCAGGAAAGAAGCTCCATGGACACCACCTGACCGGTGCTTCTCCCCTTGAGGTGATTTGCCACCTCTTTTATACCTAAGATGATAAGCAGGTCTATCATCCACCGCTTTTACATTTACTTGTTTTCATTTCACCTCTTCTCTCTTCTCTAAGAAGAAATATTACAAAGCAACGAGCAGTCGAAAATTCTTATAACATAGTGCAATGTAAAGAGAAAATACACTTTTGCTCTCTTCCCTTACTATAAATTACCTCCTGGTTATGGAAAGTGACAGTTACCAATTCCATATGCTCACAGAGGAAGGACACATTGCCACAAGGAGAATGGCCAGAAAGTCCCTTGACCTGCTGAGTCAGTCATCCTAAGCACAGGTCCCTAGTTCTATGTACTGAGCTTGGCATGTATGTATGTCTGCAATAGATGTTTATTAATGAGATGCATTTAATTGACAGGTACATTTCAGTTGTTAGTAGGTTGAAGAAAGGAAAATCATTTCAAGGATACTACACATAAATTTATTTTGAATATTCTAAAATACTTCTTTTTCTTCCCTGTCAATACCTTTCATGATAAGGAATGGTTATTTTTGGTTCAAGTGAAAAAAGCATGCATATCGAGTGCTTGTTGGTAAGAGCTATAAATTATTGAGGGCCCAAATGTATGAGGTGTGTTTTTGACCTTTTCTTTTTTCTCTTTCCACACAACTTTAAAAGCTGGTATTATGACCCTTGTTTTTACACTGAAAGATGAAGTAACATACCCCAAAGCATTTGGATAACAAGCAACGAGTTGAGTGTATGTTTATCTGAATCAAAGGAAATGATCTTCCTACTATGCCACACAGACTATTTATATAGACTAGAGGCTTTAAAAAATCCTCCAGCTCAGGAAGTCATTGATCTGAGACCCCTAACCAAGAATGCATTTTTCTCAATTCCCTGAAGTTTAACATTAGGGACCAGTATTTCAGTTGTGAAGTAGGCAGGGGGGAAATAGATGATCTCCTATGTAATCTGAGCCTATCCCTCTGAGACCTTGATGGATTCATTTGCAGATTCAAATAGGAAAATACCCTTAGTATCTTAAAGTATTTTATAATTCTTGTAGTAAGAAGAAGTATTACAGAAGTTATTCAATATTGAATGATATGCTTGAATAGATACTAGCACAAATCAAATTCCCATTTAAGTTTCATTGTTTATGTAAGGAATATTGCTTCAAAAACTATTAAACCAAAACTATGGTATGGCAGAGCATAAAAGAGCTTGTACATCAAGCACTTAGTGGAGAGTTATATTATGCTAACAAGCTGAAGAGCTTGTCAACATCTCCCGGGTTAAGTATGCCTCCTCTTTGATCATCCAAAAAGGTTTCCAACACTGTAGGTGGCCCTAATTAACAGGGAACTGTGATCTTCTTTTACTGCTAGATTTCACAAGTTAGGCAATATACTACATTCTATTAATGCTTACTACTATTGTCCTATCCAAATCCCAATATCTCCCCAGATATACAACTGATTATGAATGCATGTCCTGTTTTAATAGTGTCTTTCAAGAGAAAGTTTGATGCTTCGTATCTAAATATCCTCAGGGTTCCTGTAGTCAATTATATTTTCTCATTATGGACTAAGAATGCCCCACACTCAGAATAAGTTCCATATCTGAATAATCCACATCTGAATTCTACCCTTGATTGAATTTATATGATCTTCCCAGGGTTAGAGGAGGGAGATGAGGGTGTGTGTGTGTGTGTGTGTGTGTGTGTGTGTGTGTGTGTGTGTGTGTGGTGGTTTCACCTGCATTTAAATTCTGTTTTAATAGCCACAGGAAAGATATGCTTTAAATATATATATCTCTTTTAATAGTTCAACCCCATTAAATAGTTATTTTGATGTTTATTTTAGAGATTAAGAGACCCAAACTCATTCTGTGGAAAGATGGCAGATTGAATATATGCATCTAATTTTATTTCTTTTGAAACTGCAGTGAAAATACAGTACAGAAATTTAAAAATATATATATATATGTAAAACCATAACGAGGATGGAGGAAATGAGAGAAAGTAGAACATGTTAATGCTGGAAAGCAGATGGTTGAGTGATAATTGATTTGACAGACCCAATAAAGCCAACCCTTGAAATGTGGAAAGCTTAGATCCACTAAGATGTAGAATCCTTGAAAGGTCAGACATGTTCAGAACCAGGAAGCTAGCCCTCATCAGAATAAGACCTTGATCTTGGACTTTCAGGCTTCAGAATTATGAGCAATAAACTTCTCTTGTTTATAATCCCCCCTGTGTCTGATATTTTGTATAGCAGCCCAGACAGACTAAAAGACCAGCGATTTTCCCCCATTTTTTTGAGTCTCTGTAATTTTTTTGTTTGTAAAATTTATTTAAATATTCTGGATATGAGCCTTTTAAAAAAGTTATTTGTGTTATAAGTGCCTTCTCCAACTTCATGTAGGTTTTTACACTTTTAATAAAATAGAATTTTTTAAATGAATGTATTTTCTTTATTTAATTGATGTGATTGATAAAATTTCCTTTAACACTGGTACTTTTGTGTCCTATTAAAAAAAAATCTTCCCCCAGTTTAAAATCTTGAAAATACTCCACATTTCATTCTAAATACTTGTTTTGCTCTTGAAATTTGTCTATAATCATTTGAAATTGTGTTTTAAAACATATATACTTAGCTGTGAAGCTATCTATCAAGTTTTAATTGTTCTCCATATGAAATTTAATTGATCCAGAACCATGAATTGAAGACCCCAGTCTTTCCACACTGCTCTGCAATGCTAATTTTCTAAGTGTGTGTGTGTGTGTGTGTGTGTGTGTGCGCGCGCGCGCCCACAGGAGTCTGCTCCATTGGTCTGTTGCCTATCCTTGGACTCGTACCACACTGCCTTCATACTACTGCATTATAAGTCTTGCTACCTAGTAGGACAAGTCATCTCCCCTTGTGCCACCTAGGTAAACTGAGGGTGCTCATTTCACTGCCTGTCCAGTTACGATCTACCCGTTCTCTGAGAGCTGAAAGTTGGCCATGATTAACGGAGAAAGGGAAATAGCTGCCTCCCACCCACATTCTTGCTGGATGTCCAGTACTAGGCCCATGCCACATCTTTGCAAGAGACCCTGGCTGTGATGAAGTCCTTTTCCCCCCAGATCTTACAACCTTGCCTACAGTTTCCCCCAGGAAGGTTCTTGTAAACTCTCAGGGGAACTAAAGACAGGACGTGACCTAGACTCTTTCCACTTATCTTCTCCTCAGAACCCATAAGAGTATTAATAATGCTCTTTCCTGGTGTAGCCGGCTTGAGTTTCCTACGCAGTTTTTTATAATCATTACCTGGTGATTTTCCCCCCCAACTGTTTGTTTTTCCTCTTCCTTCTCTTCTTACTCTTCTTTGTCCTCCTTCTCATCCTCCTTGTCCTGATCCTCCACCTCCACTTCTGCCTCCCTCCTCCTTCCTCTTCCCTTCCTCCTCCTCCTCCTCCTTCTTCTTCCTCTTCCTGTCCTCCCCCTCCCCCTCCTTCTTATCTGTGTACAGATACTGTGCTTGTTTCATTATTATAATTATGATGATGATTAATCTTTAAATGACCTGAGTGCTTTCTGGACCAGCTCTTTGCAAGTTTGTGAATAGTCCAGGGCAGTTTTCTGGGCTAGCAGTTCTCTCCCTGCTTCTTGTGAAATTTCCTTGTGCCACATGTTTATGCAGCTGAATGCGTTCTTTTAAACTTATTTTTCCCCCATTGAAAGAGATCTGCAGTTACTTGGTTGCTCACTATCTAGAGTCCCTCTCCTCATAGTTCATTTGATGGCAGATGGCCTTCAGCAGTGAACAAGTGTCTAAATATTCTTTGTTCAGCTCCAGGTCTTTGCTTTTCCACTTTGCCAGATGTGATCCTAGGAAGTTCCCTCCACGTAAAATTGTCATTCAAGAAAAAGGCTTGTTGGATTCCTCGTAAGCCTTGATCACTTGCTTTGGTAATTATGCTCCATAGGCTTTCTCCCAAACCTGCAGCCACAGCTGTCTCTTCCTGATATCTTCCCACACGTCTGTTAGATCTTTGCTGGCTTTCCTCAGATGTTGTAGGTTGGGGGTCACAGCATCTCATTGTTTCACCAGTGATGGCATTTACATTTCAGGGTCCCATTTTTGTTGTTGTTTTAGGGTGATCACTAAGGGAAGGAGGGACCATAAATGTCTTTTTTCTGCTCTCTCAAAGATTGAAGCTGATAGTCTATTAGAAGATATACTCTACTTGTCTTGTCTTCTGCTTCTCACAAATATGTTGTCTCTGCTCTAGTCCAGCAATGTTCAATACAGCTTCTGTGATGATGGAAATGTTCTCTATATGTGCTGTCTGCTATAGATAGCTGACAGCCCCATGTGGCTACTGAACACTTGAAATGTGGCTAGTGTGACTGAGGAATGGAATTTTAAATCTTATTTAAATTAATTTATTTAACGAACTATAGAAATGATCCCTGAAAGCATAGTCTTTAAATTAATTTATTTAAAATTAAACATCTAAACCTTAGTTCTTTAGGTTTCTCTAAAGGTTTATGCTTTTAGAAGGCATATATCTATCTTAGGTTTTGCTTTTTTCTTCTGCCTGTCATATCCCTTCCCTATAGGAAAGATCATAGTACCCACAGCTGCTTGAAAGTAAAAGGGAAAATGCTAGGAAAAAAAGTAGGCCAATATCTCAGAAATCTTATCCTCCATTAACTGGCATCTAACTTTCCTGCTTTGATGGAGTCAAAGGCCAAGAATTAGTTGGAGGCACCCAGCAGCTTATCTGGATCCAGATGTGCAGCACCTTTTAGTCTCAGCTGTCACCTTTGATACCTAAGGCAAATGCCAGTGCAGCATTCTTTAGAATTTCTAATTAGCTATGAAGAAAAAAATATTATGACTGGGCTCCATGGTCTCCAGAGGCACAAAACAAAGAGGAGATAAGATATGAAGTTGAATGTGTTCTTAGTCCAGGGAGTGGATGTCCCATAAAACCTCCATGCCTTGGCCACCACTTATATCTCCAGTGTCTTCTTGCAACTTCTCCTTCTGTTCTTTGTGATCTGGACTTCTCTCAGACTCCAGGAATGTGCTATGTCCCTGCTCGCTATAGGATTTTTTCATATCTTGTTCCCTATATTTAGAACCCCCACCATCCCTTTGCCATCTTTTGCTTTTAACCATTACTCATTCTTCAGATCAAGAATATTTTCCTCAAGGAAGCCTTTTTGACTCCTTAGTCTAGGTAGTTGCACCTTGATGAGTAAAGTGATTTAGATATCTGCCCCAGAGAGGTCACTTTTTAATTTTATTTTATTTTATTATTTTATTTTATTATTATTTTAATTAATTAATTTATATAATTTATTGTCAAATTGGTTTTCATGCAACACCCAGTGCTCATCCCAACAAGGGCACTCCTCAGTGCCCATCACCCACTTTCCCCTCTCCACACCCCCAGCCTTCAGTTGTTCTCAGTATTTAAGGGTCTCTTATGGTTTGCCTCCCTCCCTCCCTCTCTGTAACTTTTTTCCCCCTTCACCTCCCCCATGGTCTTCTGTTAAGTTTCTCAAGATCCACATATGAGTGAAAACATATGGTATCTGTCTTTCTCTCATTGACTTATTTCACTTAGTATAATACCCTCCAGTTCCATCCACATTGCTGCAAGTGGCCAGATTTCATTCTTTCTCATTGCCAAGTAGTATTCCATTGTATGTATAAACCACATTTTCTTTTTCCATTCATTCAGTTGATGAACATTTAGGCTCTTTCCATAATTTGGCTATTGTTGAAAGTGCTGCTATGAACATTGGGGTACATGTGCCCCTATCCATAAGCACTCCTGTATCCCTTGGGTAAATTCCTAGCAGTGCTATTGCTGGGTCATAGGGGAGTTCTATTGTTAATTTTTTGAGGAACTTCCACACTGTTTTCCAGAGGGGCTGCACCAGTTGGCATTCCCACCAACAGTGTAGGAGGGTGCCCATTTCTCCACATCCTTGCCAGCATCTGTAGTCTCCTGATTTGTTCATTTTAGCTGCTCTGACTGGCATGAGGCGGTATGTTAGTGTGGTTTTAATTTGTTTTTCTCTGATGATGAGTGATGCTGAGCGTCTTTTCATGTCTGTTGGCCATCTGGATGTCTTCTTTGGAAAAGTGTCTGTTCATGTCTTCTGCCCATGTCTTCACTGGATTATTTGTTTTTCAGGTGTGGAGTTTGGTAAGTTCTTTATAGATCTTGGATACTAACCCTTTATCTGATATGTCATTTGCAAAATCTTTTCCCATTCTGTCAATTGCCTTTTAGTTTTGTTGATTGTTTCTTTTGCCGTGCAGAAGCTTTTTATCTTGATGAGGTCTCAATAGTTCATTTTTGCTTTTAATTCCCTTGCCTTTGGAGAGGTGTTGAGTAAGAAATTGCTGCAGTTGAGGTCAAGGAGGTTGTTGCTTGTTTTCTCCTCTAGGGTTTTGATGGTTTCTTGTCTCACATTCAGGTACTTCATCCATTTTGAGTTTATTTTTGTGTATGATGTAAGAAAGTGGTCTAGTTTCATTCTTCTGCAAGTTGCTGAAGGTGCTGGTTCTTCCAGCACCATTTGTTAAAGAGACTGTCTTTTTTCCTTTGGATTCTCTTTCTTGCTTTGTCAAAGATTAGTTGGCTACACATTTGTGGGTCCAATTCTGGGTTCTCTATTCTATTCCATTGGTCTATGTGTCTGTTTTTGTGCCAATACCATACTGTCTTGATGATTACAGCTTTGTAGTAGAGGTTACAGTCTGGGATTGTGATGCCTCCTGCTTTGATTTTCTGCTTCAATATTACTTTGGCTATTTGGGGTCTTTTGGAGGTCACAGTATTTTAGAATTAGAGCCACAGTTGGGAACACATCAGCTCCCACTCTTCATCTCTAAGATGCATAGATGTATAGTGTTTATCATTTTAAAGTTCTTGAATGAATGGATTCTGGTTTCATCCAGAATCATAGGATGAAACTTCCTCTATGCATCCTATGCTGTAAACTATTGCCTTGATGCAAAGAAATTATACAAGTCCTCTTCTCAGGTATAGTATTGAGCCCTCCCTCTAGGTGATTTGCAACTGGACCCTCCAGAAATTTTGGTTGTAATTTAAAAAACTGGATAACTATTTTCATTCATAGAACTCACAGGGTTTTAAACATAGATGTTTTCTAGAAATGCAGGGTGAAATTGTAACAAATCATAGCAAAATTTTATTGAAAGGGGAAAGGTAGTGCTTTGACCTATTGAATAAAATTACCTTCCAGTTTGATGACCTGCAAAGTATGTTCATTGCACTCTACCAATTTAGTGCTTTGCAATTAATGGAGGTAGGGCTGGATAGTGGATGAACTGAAAGAAAAGGAATGAAAAAAAGGGAAACTAAGAGAGAAAGATTGGCTTAGGATAGAATGAAGGCAATCCCTAAGACTAATTTTCTCAATACAAGAGAGCTTGTAAAAGCAATTTCCCCCTTTCAAAAACTACACTGATTATGCTGAGTCAGGCAAATGCTAGGTTAATATGTAAGCTATTTTGTTCTGTTGTCTGGGAGGTTCATAGAATTATTTATTGACAAAGGGTCCTTACTGACCAAATAACATGACTTCTTCGAGTTTTCCAATATATCTGGAGTGAGTTGTTCATTAGCAAGGACTAGTGTGAAAGGCCACTAATTGTTACTTCCTAATTGGAGTTAACTCAGGCTAGATTAGGGGAAAGGAGGATAATCAGGAGGCAGCTGGGATATTAGGTTATTTCTAAATGATGAGTCAAACCAGCTTTCTTTTTTTCCTTATAGACTCAATTTAATTTTAAATTTATAAATGCACTAAAATTTCCTACACCTTGGTTGTACAGTGATTTATATTACCTTACCAGGAACAGAGCCACAAAAAGATCCAAAATGTCAACAACGTAATGAACCCATAAATGTGGAATTCTCAAGTCCTTCACATAGGTGGTGACCCAGAGGAAAGTAGCACTGGCAGGGGTACCTATTTACAGATGGAAACATGGTCTGAGCTTCCTTAGAGATGACTAATAGAAATCGGTCATGTAATTGTTCCAAAGTAGCCTGAAAATAAAATGAAATTCAGATGAAGTCATTATGCAGGCCTAACAGCCTTCTGAGAGTCAAGGCCCGAGGCTAAGAAAATAAAAATGGACCTTATTTGTATTTAACCAACAAATGAATTAATTATCTCCTTAAAAAGCTTAAAAAATATCATATTTAAGTAGCCTTGCTTGGTTAGATTTAGAAGCTACTTTTGTGAGTCAATCACCATCAATACCCAGTGAAAGTGGTGGTTAGGTATTGTACACATGGAATTTTTTTGTATTTCTTTCTCTTCACCTGCCTGAGCACTTGCTGTCTTACATTCTTAAGTGAAGGATACATAATCATGTAGCAAAGTGTGGCTTTTCTTTTTTGGGTGATCAGTGGCCCCTCATTTAATGGCTTTGGCAGAGGGGTGATGGAAAAACCTAACATTGGTGATCTCACAGAGCTGGGTGGAAACTCACAAACCAAAGGAGGGATCTCCAAGAGTCTTTTGGTCTGACTCAGAAATATGAACTTGGTCATTTATTGTCACAGATGCAATGTCACTAACGTGTCAATAAGACAGCAGACCCACAAGATAGGATTTCTTTGTTTTACTTGTGAATTTTTCTACAGAGCAGAGAATGATACTCCAAGTAATGAAAAGTAATGTACCTTGAACTGAAGATTTGTTCTTATGTTGAACTAAAATTTACATTAAGTCTAACATATTTAATGAAATTTACAAACATTTTGGTATCACCTTCTAAATAAGCATAGATTGAAAGTTTTGTGCATCCCATCTTAGAATCTGAGAGGCTGGCTCTGTTCAGATAACCCTCACCTTCTCTCAGGCCCAGAGAAGATAACTTTATTGCCTGAGAACATACAGCTAGTAAAGATTCACACCTCATCTCTTGAGTTTGTGATTACAATATAAGATTTTCCCCATTTGGATGGGACATTGAATGAGAATTTCTATAATTCTTTAAAAATCTAATAAAAAGATTACAGTAATTTTATATAAATTTTTATTGTGTAACTTTCTCTTCATAATCAACAAAATTCTCCAAATAACCTGTTTTGTTTCATCCTCACTTCTGACAGTTCTACCACCCAGAAATACTCAAATGTATTTTATTTTGGCAAAATATTTATATTACTTGTTCACAATGGTGGTTACTTTGACCTTAACCACTTTTTTTCACAACTTAAAATGTGAATTCTTTTTTCTTTCAGCATTAAAAATCCATCTTACAAATCTCTTGAGACCCTCTACCCAAGTGAGTTTTTTTTAGCAGATCTCATGCTCTTCTTTTCTTCTCTCCCCTCTTAATCTATAGATTTTTCAATATACTGGAGGATTTGAAGCAGAGGAAAAGTGGTGTGGTAAGGTGTTAAGTAGGGATGTTACCACATAAAGACTCAAAAGCAGGGGAAGAAGAAAGATGCTAGGCAGGGATGGAACCAGAGGGTGGGGAGAGCTAACACAAAACAGGGGAGCTGGAGAATGTGGGGCCTCACAATGGGAGAGGAGTGAGGAGTTCAGGTTTGCTCCAGAAAAGGATTTAGGGAGACTCACTTTGTGGTTCAGCTAATTTGGTTCTCTAGAAGAAGCAAAGTGCGCTTATTTCTCTATTTTGGAGTCAGGAAAGAATGCCTTGCTTCTCACCAGAACTAGTTTTTCCTGCCACCCCCCTCCTCATCCCCATCCCAGATCCTTTTAAAAGAAAACAAAGGTTTTCATTCCACAAAGTTAAAAGTCTCAACTCACTTGGAAGAGTTAACATGGGCAGGAACATAAATAAATATAGGCATTAGGTTCTTTCTGGTTTTGATAGAAGCAAGGCTCTCTGGGAACCAGATAGTATAGGTCTCCTGAAGTCAGGGGACTAGAGCAGAAAAGGTAAGACTGGTTATCAAAGACAAAACCCTGCTTTTATGATTTGCTTGTGGGTGTGGGGGAAAGAGGCTCAAGTATCTCTTTCATACCACCACTGATTTATTTTCCTTAAGAAACATGCCAAAAAATAAAAAAATAAAAAAAGGAAAAAGGAAAGAAAACATTTTATGCTGCAAATGATGCACAGACATTCTAGCTATTTGATTGCTGGTGTATAGCAATGACAGAATGGCATGAGATTTGGAGTCTGTGTTCCCTGAAACCAAGCATAGATGATCATCCTGGTTTTTGGTGTGGGTTTCTAGACAGAAGTGGCAGGGCTAAACAGTCCTGATACCTAAGAGGAGCAATAGACAAAGAAACTACTTCTATCTTTTTGTTAGAACTTGCCTTGTGTGGTTTCTGCTGAAGAATGACATTTTGAGTTTCCTCAGGAAATGTCATACTACTCTGGTTTTGTTTTGTTCTGTTTTGTTTTGCAATTGCTTAGGATGTGCAAACATTGGGCAGGAGCGGGTCCTTCTGGTTCCGGACTGTAACACATCCTGGGCAACCAGGCAAAGCATTGTGGCTCTTGTGGCATTGTGGTCACATCGTACTTTAAACAGCTTCCTTTCCCCTTTGACAGGATTGGAAACAAACTCAATTTGAATACTTCAGCCGCAGCAAGTGGGAAGTGGTAAATTAAGAAAAACAAATCATGATGATAATGAATTTATTCAGCTGTGAGCCTAGCTCTGGAGAGGGTTGCTGAAGTTATGGAGTGCCTAATACCTGAGACTGTGATTTAATTACAAATGTTTAACTTTTTATTTTGAAATAATTCTAGTCTTATAAGGATGTGGCAAAAATGGTACGAAGAATTCCTGTATGTCCTTTACCTATCTTCTCAAGATTATATAATTCACACTGATTTAATTCAGTTTAGTCATCTTCAGATCTTATTTAGATTTGCTGATTGTCTCTGGTCCAGGATCTAGTCTAGGATTGTACCTCACATACAGTTGCTGGATAATGACCTTTAAAGATTGTTATACCAACTAATAGGCAACCAACGGAATGGGAAAAGATAGTTGCAAATGATATATCAGATAAAGGGTTAATATCCAAAATCTATAAGGAACTCTCCAAACTCCACACCCTAAAAACAAACAACCCAGTTATGAAATGTGCAGAATATATGAACAGACACTTCTCCAAAGAGGACATCCAGATGGCCAACAGACACATGAAACGATGCTCAGCATCCCTCCTCATCAGGGAAATACAAATCAAAACCACACTGAGATACCACCTCATGCCAGTCACAGTGGCTAAAATGAGCAAATCAGAGAACTCTAGATGCTGGTGAGGATGTGGAGAAACGGGCACCCTCCTACACTGTTGGTGGGAGTGTAAACTGGTGCCGCCCCTCTGGAAAACAGTGTGGAGTTTCCTCAGGAAACTAACAATAGAACTCCCTTATGCCCCAGCAATAGCACTGCTAGGAATTTACCCAAGGGATACAGGAGTGCTGATGCATAGGAGCACATGTACCCCAATGTTCATAGCAGCACTCTCAACAATAGCCAAAACGTGGAAAGAGCCTAAGTGTCCATCCACAGATGAATGGATCAAGAAGATGCAGTTTATCTATACGATGGTATATTACATGGCAATGAGAAAGAATGAAATCTGGCCATGTGTAGCAACATGGATGGACCTTGAGGGTGTTATGCTGAGCTAAATAAGTCAGGCAGAGAAGGACAAATATCATATGTTTGCATGTATAGGAGGATTAGGAGGAACTTAACGGAGGATCGTGGGGGAGAAGAAGGGGGGAAATAGTGGGGGAGAGGGAGAGAGGCAAACCATGAGAGATTCTTGAATGCTGAGAACAAACTGAGGACTGATGGGTGTGGGGGGGAGGGGGGAGATGAACATGGAGGAGGGCACTTGTGGGGATGAGCACTGGGTGTTATATGGAAACCCACTTGACAATAAACTATTTGTTTAAAAAAATTGTTATACCAGCTACACTTAAAAAAAAAAAAAAAAAACAATTAGCAGGGGAGGACAGAGAGAGGGGGAGACAAAGAATCTGAAGCAGGCTCCAAGCTGTCAGCCCAGAGACTGACCCGGGGCTCGAACTCATGAATCCCGCGAGACCATGACCTGAGCCGAAGTCAGCCACTTAACCTACTGAGCCGCCCAGGCACCCGTAATTAAGAACCTCTAGTATAATAATGTCATAATTACAAGACTAGTTCAGTAAAAATGTCCATGCTTGTTGATTGTGAATTCAAATAACTGCTCTGATGTACTTATTATAAGTACAGTGGAAAGTAAAAAAGTCAAAATTTCCCCAAGCACATTTACTTCTCACCCATTTTAAATGGGAAGTGTTGTTATAGTCTTAGAAGCATTTTGCCAGGCCAGCATTTCCCATGGTCATCTGGGTCAGAAGCCAAATTAGATTTGTCTCCTATTTTTAGTCCATTTGACATGAGTTCCAATATTATTACCTGATTTCTATCTTTAGCCAAAATTAGCCAAAATTTATCCAAAAAGATTTTTTAATCATTTTTGTTTTGACACACGAACTGTTGAATTCTTACCCTAAATCAATGTAGTTGCAGTTTTTTAATGCCAGTTTTGTGAATAACACTGTGTAGTTAATATTTTGAGAAGTAGATGAACAGTTCCAGCCTCAAAGAGCTTAACTCATAGAAAGAGTACATATTTTTCTAAACATCTATGAAGGTGTGTATATTAGGTTTGTATATAAATCATATTTGCATATGATTTATCCTAAGGACTTGGCTCACAGGGCTGCAGAATCCTAAGATGTGCAGCCAACAAGCTGGAGACCCAGGAGAGCTGATGTGTAGGTGTAGTCTGGGTCTGAACACTTGAGGACAAGGAGAGCAGGTGATGTAAGTTCCAGTCCAAAAACTGGCAGGCTTGAGACCTAAGAAGAGCCTGTGTTTCAGAGTCTGAAGGTCCAAAACCCACAGCGTCCCAGCTTAAGTAGTCGTGGAGGAAGAGTTTCCTCTTTCCCAGTCTTTTGTACTATTCAGGTGTTCAATAGATTGGTTGAGGCCCACTCATGTTAGGGAGGGCAATCTGCTTTACTCATTCTACTGAATCAAATGCTAATCTTCTCCAGAAACACACTTTTACAGAGAGAATAATGTTTGACCAAATGTTGGGCATCCTGTGGCCCACTCAAGCTGATGCACAAAATTGGCTATCACAGTGTAGAATTAGTATAGGAATATGGAACAGGCAGGCCAGTGTGGGTTGGAATAGTGAACTTGACCTGAGGTTTAAAGTATGGACAGTGTCAGGCGGTGGACATGCTTGGAGCTAAGGGAAGGGTTTGAGTATTTAATAAACAACAGACAAACACAAAAAAACAACAGCAAAACAGAAATAAGGCAGGAAGTATCATCTGTTATAGAGTAAAATTTTAGAATGATTAACTGAAACATGATGTGAGTTAATGTTATGGTACCTCACCGAGCCCTAGCCTGAGAAATGAACTAAAAGGACTGCAGCTTTTGAAGATCAATCTCGTAGGAGTATTAATATGAATTTGAGTGGATTGAGGAATGGAAACTGGCTAGGAGACAACTATAAAAATAATTCAGACAAGGGATACCTGAGTGGCTCAGTCGGTTAAGTGTCCGACTTCAGTTCAGGACATGATTCCATGGTTTGTGAGTTCTAGCTCTGCATTGGGCTCTGTCCTGACAGTTCAGAGCCTGGAGCTTACTTTGGATTTTGTGTCTCCCTCTCTCTGCCCCTCCCCTGCTCTCTCTCTCTCTCTCTCTTTCTCTCTCTCTCTCAGAAGTAAATGAACAGTAAAAAAAATAATTCAGGTGAGGGATGATAATATTTTAGAAGGGAAGAAGGTGACTAAGGAAAAAAGGCAAATCTAAGAAAAATTACTGCCCCTATGCAGTTGATGGAATAAAGAAGAAAGGGGGAATAGGACCCAAAAATCCTAATTCCCACTACTTACTTATTCTTTACTATCTACTAGGGGCAGGTACTAAGACTTTAACCTACGTTACTTGCAATCATCTTTGTCAAGTGTCCCAAATCTCTACAGAGTAAAACCTAAGCTCTAAGTTGCATGGCACACAACCATTTATGTGTAGACCTTGTTTAACTGGTTAAACTCATCTTTGTCCAGTAAGTCAGTAGGTTTAGCCTTTGGGTTTATTTGTAGTTACATGCACTGGGTAACTTCTCTCAAGATTCTGGTTTTTTTTGCTAGTATGGAAACTTCTGGTTTATTCCTTTGAAAAGTTACTTACCTTTCCAAATTGAGTGTAAATGCTACCTTCTATGGAATGCCTTTACTTCATCCTTCCGGCCAGCTGACATGTTTTGGGGCCCTTATCTGACTCACTGGATCTCTGGATACTTGAAAAAGGGAGGCTGTACTTTTTATATTATATTCTCAGATTCTAACAATGTCAAGGAAAGTAGAGTTCATTTAGGTTAATTTTTTCCCCCTGCCTCATGCTTACTTGTACAAATAGCGCAGAAGGACAGCAGCCCTCAGACTCACACCAGTCCTTCCATCCTCACAGTGGCAGACCTAGGACTCTACTCTGGAGGCATCATGGGTGCCTTTGGGAGCTGGAGCTGCAGCCTCAGCCTGAGCCTTGTTTTGAGCCTTGGCCTTGGTCTTTGGCTGTCAGAGCCTGAGATCCTCAGCAGTATGGTTATGAGCACGATTCCTGAGCTTGAGCTAGGCAGTATGGGTAAGTTGATGGAGCTTGTGGCTGATGCCCTTTGGGATCCAGCACTTGACTTCCTAGGACCTTAGGAGGGCCTTGATAGCCTGTGCATGTGTACTCATGGCCTTAGCTTTGCTGGCCTATATTGTCTTCAGGTCCTTCTTGTGTTTCTAGACAAAGTGGAAGTTTCTCAGGAACTCAGGGTCTGCCACCTTAAAAGATTAGTATCTTTGTGGTTGGGGTTTCTTGACACCATTTCAATGCCATTTTTCGAACTGGTTGTGCATGACATGGTTCTCAGATTTGGCCATGTTTGCACTGAAGCCCATGACTCCTCATGGGGCTGGGATCAGAAGACAAAAAGTAAATAAATATTGTTGATGAATGAATGAATGACTGAATGAATGATGAGAATATGGTTCAGTCTTAGACCACTAATGTAAATGATTAGTTAAACGATATAGCACATTGATTGCTTAATCCTCTTCTCCCATTTGTTTTTTCCAGTGTCTAGAAGTCATCTTACCTTTTGCTATCACTCTTCTCTTGTTAGTACATGCTATCCAGAATAACTGTATGACTGACTAAAAATAGCACCCATGTTGCCACTTCACTGCCAGCCTGGACAAATTCTTCTCTCCTGCTTCCATCTTTCAGTGGGCATTGAAGATGGAGAATTTATTACCATTTGAAGACTTTTTGCTAGGGAAGAGCTTATTTTAAAATCTCTAAATTATTCATTATAAGAAGATGGTAATGTTGCAAAAATAACATTGGGAGAGATTTTCTCCATCCTCTGCATGATAGTTGTCATTTATTGAACTCCTCCATGTCAGGTGATTTCATTTTTATTTATTTCACAAATATTTATTGAGCACGTACAGATGCCAAATACTGCTTTGAGTGCCAGTTATTTTTTAGTGCAGTAAAAAAAATGGACAAAAATGTACACATCACATATTTTGTAATACGGGTTGGTTTGAGTCATATAATTGGAGTCATGTAATCCTTACAACAGCTCTTCAAGACTCGTTTTATTTTCCCTGTTTTATAAAGAAGATAAAGAAGCATAGAGAGCTTCAGTCAGTCAGTCATGATCTCATGGTTAGTGAGTTTCAAACTGAGATTGGGGTCCAGTACTATCTTCTTCCATAGCTAATATACTTCTGTTGTTTCGTGTGTCTCCTTAGTATGACCTTGTGGAGAATCTCAGAACTTATGGTCAGAAGACGGGGGGTGGGGGGAATCCCAGGTTAGTAACTCAGCTCAGTATGACTTGTGATGTATTTTGCACATATCTCTGAAGCTCAGTTTCCCCAGCCAGGTAGTAATAAAAGACTCTGACTTGCAGTGTTACTATGAAGAGGAAATAAAATACTCTTTTTTTTTTAAATGTTTTATTTATTTCTGAGAGAGAGACAGCATGAGCAGTGGAGGGTCAGAGAGAGAGGGAGATGGAGTCACAGAATCTGAAAAAGGCTCCGGGCTCTGAGCTAGCCATCAGCACAGAGCCCGACACGGGGCTCAAACCCACAAACCATGAGATCATGACCTGAGCTGAAGTCGGACGCTTAACCAACTGAGCCACCCAGGTGCCCCGAGGAAATAAATTATTCTAAATGAAAACCCATAGCACAGTTCCTGGCACAAAAGAGACATCCAGCAAATGTTAGTTTCATCTGAATTAAAAGTAAAAAGAATATTGTAGTTATTTCCAGTGTATGTGTGATGAATCACATTTCTCAGGTAATCTCTCTCCTCATATTTTATTTTCTGAATAACACCTGGGTTTATAAGTTGAATCAGTGAAGGAACTCAGTGGGAGGGCAGGGAGATGGTGAAAATATTAGCCAAGATTGATTCAGCTTCCTAGGCAATGGGGCAGTTGTCTTCTAAATGATCTATGTCCTTAAAGTCGCTCTTGGATGGTTCGAGTCTGCCAGGTGCTAAGTAACCCTCCACCTTGCTCCATGGAAGAGCCTCCCTCCGCAGAGCTATCACACGTTCTGGTTCTCTGTTGCTGGTTGTCTTCTCTGCCACAGCATCTGCAGTTGGGAGCACCTACCACTGATAATTACATAGTGCCTTTGCTACGACTACTGCCGTGGCTGCTATTCCTGCCCCAATCCCTAAAACATTGCTGAAAATGCAAAAACATTGTTCTGGGAGTCAGGGTAAGGATGTGACTGTCGGAAAGTCACTCCATGCCTCTAGATTCCTATTTCCTGAAAAGTAAGATTAGAGGAGATGATTTCTCAGATTTCTTCCAGTTCTCTAGTTCTATGATTGTTCTCCTTCCATATCTTATTCTTGTTCTTTCTGCATTTTGTTTGTTTTCCTACCTTCTTTAAGTTCCACTGAAAAAAGTGCTTTACTAAGAATGGGTATGGCTGTCGGTAACAGCTCCTCCTTCTTCCTCCAGAACAAGCAGACCAATCAGTGTGTCAATGAACAGCCTCCCTCTCCCGTCAGACCCTCCTGAATCACATCATCTTTGTTTTCTTAATGTTCATCTATTGCTAGGTGTGTGGGGCTTGATTAGCCACAAAGAGGTTCTTTTTTGGGTGTTGAATAATTTTCTCAAGTTTTTATGAGGCTTGGGGGTCTTAAAACATTACTCTCTAGAAGGATATGGCTTCACTATGACAGTAACAGACAAAATACATTTCAAAGCATTTTTTCATGTATTTCATTCTTCTTTACAAAATGAAAAGTTATTTGTAGATTAAAAAAAAAAGATGAACATGATACATTCATTCTCTACAGAATTACAAAGGCATTTATCTCAAGCTTCCGCAGAAAAAATTTAAACCTGCTAGTGGGATCCTCTTACTCCCTGAAGTGGTTAACTCAGCCCACAAACTAGACCTAACTGAATTTTTAAAGTGCCTGTAAAAGTTTAAAAAAAAATGATCATGTATGATATTTAAAGTGTGATCTTATTTATGATGTATTATCTATTTTTTCATGACATATTAGCAGAATTTCATTTTTTTAAGACGGCATGTTAGCACACAAACGGAAACAGGTAATAAAGGCTAGAGTGTCTGTCTTCTGTGGTAAGCACATCAAAGTTGACAAAAGGATCTTGACTGTCAAGGATCATTTAAAACCAATGAATTAAAAATCAGGAGGTCAGGGAGAGCCATGCAGAGATGACAAGGCTTTCTGTATTTGTCTTAGCAAGGGAAGTCTTAAACCAGAGTGATTTTCTTCTTCATTCTCCACTCCCCCCTCCACTAGGGAGAAACGTGAAACTCAATTTTACCCTTGGTTGAGAAGGTGCTAATTTGTCTGACAAGTTGTTAGAATCCGAGGATGCTCAAGGTATCCTTGATGTCTCAAACCTTCATGCTGAGTGAAGCATGCCTCTCATGTGTCAATGTTTAGGAGGTATTCTATATCTCATTAAGTAAGAACAATATAAACCACCTGCATGCAAATGGGGCAGGAACTTGTCCCTTTTCAAAGGGAAAACCTTCAACTTATAACCAAGGCATTTTTATAATCACCCTCATTCAAGTAAATATTTGATCAGAAATTAACTATTCTTTTATATCCTAGAGGATTTAAATGAACTTTCTCTCCATTTGCTGCCTATTTCTTGAGAAGTATGATCTTCAAATCTTTTCCTTTATTGATTGCAGTATCAGTTAGTATTTATCAAGAAGGCACCTAAGAGAGATGGCAATGTAAATATGAAAACTTTAATTCCTTTTCTTTTTAATTGTGTATTCATTGATTTTTTTTTCATATACTTTCTAAAGCCAAGAATTAGCTAGGTGAGTGACCTTTGTGTGTTAACTAAATCCTAGTTGGTAAACTGATGCATTATTAAGAGAAAAGTCCTATTGGTGAAAAAGATTTTCCTAGCACCTAATTCACCCCAAGTTGCATGGCTGATAATAATAGCTAACACTCATATAACTCTTATAATGGGCTAGGCACTTTTCTAAGTGTTTTTACTCATATTAACTCAAGTAATCCTCATAATAACCCTGTTAGGTGGGTATTATTATTATTTTAGCATTACAAAAATTGAAAAGCGATAGCAAAAATTGCCTAGCTATAACAATGGAGTCAAATTCAAACTCACACTGTCTGTGTGAGTCCAGCTCCTAACTCTTATGTTATGCTGCTTTTTCTCATATGTAGAACTCTGTTTCAGAGTGACAACATATGCTGGATAGGACTTTCATTTTGTAGCGAGGGGAAAATGCCACTGGAGTCAATAAAACCTTCCACAGGATCTGCTTATAGCTGTTTTTCATTATTTATTCATTTGTTTATTTGTTTATGAGAGAGAGCACACACATGCAAGTGGGGGAGGGGTAGAGGGAGAGGGAGAGAGAATGTTAAGCAGGCCCCATGCCCAGCACGGAGCCTGATCCTACAACCCACAACCATGAGATCATAAGCTGAGCTGAAATCAAGGGTCAGGCACTTAACTGACTATACCACCCAGGTACCCCCATAGCTTTTTTTTTTAAAGATAATATTATGAAATAAATTTTAATATTTGCATTAACATTTAACATTTACTTGTTACTTTTTAACCAGTATTATATATTATATAAAGATTGAGCTCCTGAACCACTCCTAGCATAATAGGAGCTGTTACTTATTGAGTCCCTACTATGTGTGAGACATTTTACATTAATCTTACCTTCAGAATAACTCATGTAGGTATTATTTTTTATATTTTACATAGAAGAATGAGATTTAGGGAGGTTAAGTAATATGACCAAGGCTCCATGTTATAGAAAGTGCTGGCTGTTTATCAGTATTCACTGTTTCCTACTTCATCAGTAATAAACCTTCCTGCCTATTAGCTATCATAAGAATACCTGGGGGGTCGCTGGGAGGCTCAGTCAGTTAAGCATCCAACTTTGGCTCAGGTCATGATCTTTTGGTTCATGAGTTCAAGTCCAACTGCTGACAGCTCAGAGCCTGGATCCTGCTTTGGATTCTGTGTCTTCCTCTCTGCTCCTCTGCCACTCATGTTCTCTCTCTCTCTCTTACAAAAATAAATAAACACTAAAAAAAAGAATACCTGGAATGAAGACTACTTTCAAGTATTCCTCGCAGCTAGTTGTTACCATGAGATTAAGTTCTGGCCAATAAAATGTGGGTAAATATGTGTGACTTCTGAAAAGTGTCCTTAAAAATGAGTGTGTATCTTTACCCTGCACTCCTACCCCCTCTTCTTTCTTCTGGCAGGAACATAGATATGATGGATGGTGCTCTAACAGCCTTTTTAGATTGTGAGGAGAAATCATTCCTAAGAACTGAACATTCCTGACAGTGTCGGTTCTACCCGGGACCACTAGTACATCAGTGTGTTTCAGACTCTCATGTGCATTCAGATCACCTAGAGGTCTTATTAAAATGTAGATTCTGATTCAGCAGATCTGGGGTGGGGTCTCAGAATTTGCATTTTTTAGAATTAAGTTTTTATTTTAATTCTAGTATAGTTAGTATACAGTGTTATATTAGTTTGGGTATACAGTATAATGATTCAACAGTTCCATTTGTCACCCATTTCTCATCATGATGTGTGTACTCCTTAGTCACCATCACCTGTTTAACCCATCTCTCCCACCCACCTACCCTGTGGTGACCATCAGTTTCTTCTCTATAGTTAAGAGTCTGTTTCTTGGTTTATTCATTCATGTATGGATGGATACTTGGGCTGCTTCCAAATAATGCTGTTGTGAATAATGATTGTAAATAATGCTGCTATAAACACAAGGGTACATGTATCCCATTGAATTCATAATTTGCATTTCTAATAAGATCCTAGGTGATGCTAATGCTGTTTGTTTGTCCATAGGCCACACTTTGATTATTAAGATAGTAAGACATAATATCAGAATTGGTACCTAGAGTTTTCAGATACCAAAGCCCATGCTATTTTCTTTATGTCTGGCAGCTTCCTTTAATATTTTCACTTTTGTAATTCCTCCTTATGCCCAAACTATCAGGACGATAGTATAAATATATTAATGCCTTAATGACTTATCTCCTTCACAACTTCAGGATGAAATGTAGGTTCTCCATGTAGAACATAATTGCTTGATTCAGGTGAGGTTGGCCTGGAGTGAAACTAAAGGGAAGGTGGCAGAGTTCATGTACTAATTTCAGTTTATTGAGTGATTCAGTTGAGCATGTAGCTTATTGACTTATGGTTGATTTTAAAGAGGACCAAATGTCATATTGAGTTGAGAGGGACAGTAAGATCATAGAAGAAATCAGAGGTGCTTACCCTTGATTGCAAATTATACTCTGCAGGGGAATACCGCAGAACTTCTGTTGCCCAGGCTGGAACCCAGGCCAGACAAAACAGGGTCTCTGAGGTGGGTACCAGGCATTAGTCTTCTCAAATCTCTCTGGGTAATTTCACCGTGTAGCTACAATTTACAAACCACTGACCTAAATGGAAGCTTTCATGAAAAACTCTGTACCCATTTCAAAAACCGTCAGCCATTAAAATAAATGTCCCATGAATTTTTCTTGAAGTTTCTTTTGTCTGAATCAAGAGTTACCACATAATTGCTTGACTATCTTAGCACCTGAAGTGTATATTTACTATGAAAGCATAAGAAATTGTTTGTTAAGGCATTCACTAAGTTCAAGAGATCCTCTATAATGATCTAAAAGATTCAATATAAATCAAGAGCATCTTCTCATACTTTAATAATTATTCAAACCATTATTCCTGAAAAATTAGCAGTCCGTATATACGTGCAGAGCACATTTTTTATGTACAGGTACTCAATGTCTTCCTTTTGCCCTTCCCAGTGCCCCCTTCACCCTTCTTCACCCTGTGACTTATAGGGACTACCTCTGTGGTGCCCATGCCCTCTGTATTCTGGTTGGCTCAGGACAATGGGAAATCCCATCCACACACCCCAACATTTAAAGGAAAATAAGACTTTTATTCTCTTGGCTCCCTTCAAAGTTTTCTCAGACTGGCTGTTTCCTTCCACTGAAGGTCATTGCTGCCTTCAAGGCCACCTTCTCTACTGATTCTCTCACATTTTGGGTCTCTCCTCTCTCTTTCCTCCTGCCTGTAAGCTGAAGGGAGGAAAGACTCCATTATGCTGGTTCCAGGTTCCTACCTCATCCCTAGTGCTCACTCTACTCCACCCACCAGTTTATATAGTCTCTATGAAAGCAAACCCTCCTCAAATCATCCCATTATGGCTGTGCTGTTTGTTTCATTGGACCTTGGACTGATACAGTGCTTGATAAACACTGAGGTAAGAAAATCTGTTCTGAGATCATACCAGTGACAGAGGCAGTACCTGGAAGACACTGGATGGCATGTCATTATAATACACACTAGAATCTAGATCTATTGTGGGAAGTGTGTGCAACAGTTTTTTAAGGGCGCATTTGCCTCAGTTTTTACAGGTGAATTGCGGGTTAAATTCTGTAGCCTATCTACCATTATGTCATTTAATAACATTAATTTAAGAATACCATGAATATCAAAATATGCATAGCATCTTTATTTATTACTGCTCTCAGTTATAGTTCCCTCTGGAGTATTTGCTATTTTCCATATTTGCCCTGTATTTTTCTGTCTGTTAGGTCACTCTCTTATTTCCTCTAAGAATTCATAGTCTAGATCAAATGCTATCTCTGCCGTGAAGTTTTCCCTGATTTTTCTCGTTTGTTCTTCCATGAAATCTAGCCCCTTATCTATATGTCTTGTGGCACTTTCGACTTTACTGTGTATCTCACGTTCACCCTTTGATCTTTGGCTGTCCTTGACCACACAATTATATTTTTCTCTGTTTTGTTTCTGTTTTTCTTATCTATAAAGTAGGAATAACAATAGTGTCTACCTTGGTGAATCGTTAGGCTTGTGTTAGATAAAGTAGGTAAGGCATTTCAATTAGTGTCTGGCACATAATGAGCAATAAATATTAGCTGTTTTATTATAATTATACCCTTGTAATGAAACTATTTGGCACATACTGTTTTTCTGCAATATAGTTTAAGGACAGTAATAGATTCACCTTTGTATTCCTAGCACCAAGCAAAGAGGCAAGCACAGAGTTGGTGGATGGGTGGTTGGTTAGTTCATTCATGTGTTCAGTTAGTGAAAAGAAGGCAGTATGGTACAGTGGTTAAGCCCAGGATTAGAGATATATTTCCTGGGCTAGAACTCTAGTTTCTGGCACTTAATGTTTGTGTAGCTATGAGCAAAGTATTTAATCTCATTTTGCCTCAGCCATCTCATCTGTGAATGAGATAATATAATTCTACTTTGTGGGATTGTTAAGGTTAAAGGAGATAATTATGTAAATCACCTAATACCATGCCTAGAACATTGTAAGCATTCAGTAAATAATAGTATTATTAAAGGAATCATAAGATTAGAAAAAAGGCAGTTGAGGGAGAAAACCACATATGAAGCTAAAATGCTGTGGTTTAATGATTATTGTATTAAAGGTATAATATATTGAAAAAATTACAGTGAAAAAATATATTCCTGATAGATAAGGAAAGCATTTTGAGGTTGAGAGTTATGTCAGGACAGGGTATCCTTGTATAAAACTGCTCTAGTGATGTGAAAAAGATTCATATAGTCTATCTCTTGCCAAAAGGTATGTCAAATATAAGATTTACACTTCCTAAGTGTTGTGGATTGTGATACATGCCATTTATTTGCGTGTCAGTAACTCTATATTCATTCCTATAGAGGAACCATTCACTTCTCACTGACCTCCCCTTTCCACTCTGTACATTCCTCATTACATACCAGATGTGTACTCTGATGTATGGCCAAAAATCTAGGTGAATCAAGAGTGGCAGTATAGAATAGACAGCAGCCGCGTCTTGCAGTGATTCATTCTAATTACACCCAAATCTAACTAATGGAGAAGTCAGTGCAGTTGGAAGAAGAAGAGGAATGTGGCTTCTCTTTCTGCCTTTTCTTTTCCAGAGACTGACCCTAGTGAACTGTTGGAACTTGATAGCCATAATCAATAGCTTGTAAAACAATAAGGTCAGCATTGTAAAGATTCAGATTTTCTGCTTCCAAATGTAATGGAAACAAGACTGGTGTGCTGAGCCATTGAGGTGAGTCTGACCTTAGCTGACTGACTGATAAAAGACCCCGGGCAGAGGAAGAGATAAAAGAATAACATGGGGAAGATGTGGTTGTAAATATAATATCAGCACAATCCTTGTTTTTACTCTGGGAACATGCTGAATTGTTATTTTGCTATTATATTAAAGGAAGAAAATCCAAGCTCTGTTAAAAATAGTAGGTCATATAAGAAGGCTCAGAAATGGGGCACCTCGATACATTACATGTGACATCCAGTTAAGGTGTCTCCATCAGTATGTTTCAACTGTCTTTATATATGTGAGTTAATTTCATTAATTCACTTGCATTTCCGAAGTACTAAGTTTACCTACAATTATTTTTTAAAGCCTAAGGATTAGTATTATTTATCCCAGAATGCTCACTGGAACTAGTAGTGGTTCAAAGTTCAGATGTTTCTACATTTAAAATGCATACTGAAGGAGTATTGTAGGTCTGCATATTTCTAAATCACACTGCTCTTGATATAGTAGGTATTTCCATTATATTTCTGCAAAACATTTTAGAATTTGATTACAAAATATGAGGGAAAGAAATTACTTTGTGGGCTAAATTAATGCTTGTCTCCAAACTTAAGAAGTTGTTTCAATCATAGGACAGATACATATACATACGAGCTGAGATTTGAAGTTCTACGCTAGCTATCATCAGAAGAAAAAAAAAACTTTTCTTACATTAAAATATCTTTAAAAGTTTTCTGAAAATGTTTCAGTGGGTTAGAAAGATGATCAAATAACCACCACCAGTTTTTCCTTGGTGATTTGTGAGCAGTTAGGGGGCATCTGGGTGGCTCAGTCAGTTAAGCATCTGACTTTGGTTTGGGTTTGTGATTCTGAGTCCTGCCTTGGACTCCTGTGTTGACAGCATAGAGCCTGAGACCTGCTTTGGATTCTGTGTCTCCCTCTTTGTCTGCCCCTCCTCTGTTTGTGCTCTGCCTCACTCTCTCTCTCTCTCAAAAATAAATAAACATTAACAAAATTTAAAAAGAAGTAAGAGTGAGCAGTTAGACACATATATAAATTTCTCCTCCAAATAAGTGTGGATTTATTTATTTATTTATAACTTTTTTTTAATGTTTTATTTATTTCTGAGAGAGACAGCATGAGCAGGGGAGGGTCAGAGAGAGAGGGAGACACAGAATCTGAAACAGGCTCCAGGCTCTGAGCTGGCTGTCAGCACAGAGCCCGATGTGGGGCTTGAACCCATGAACCGCAAGATCATGACCTGAGCAGAAGTTGGGCGCTTAACCGACTGAGCCACCCAGGCACCCCAGATAAGTGTGGATTTAAAAATTGGAAGGAAAGGTCTTCTTAGCATGTGTTACACATTTGTTGAAGGCAGATCATTTGAGAATTCAAGATGCTCACTGAAACTAAAAGGTTCAGGGATAGCCATTTTGAGATATGAGACCACTGAGGATGTAACAACAGCCCAGGGAACAGAAGCTCTCACTTAGGTGAGAAACAAACATGTGGAAAATGCAACAAAATTGACTCTTGCATTGAATACAATTTGAGTTGAATTCATAGTAAAGTCTTGTGCATTATATGATTAGAGTTTATTTTCTGCTCATGTGTAGTAAATGCCAGTCCCAGTGTACCTCTACAAAGCCAAATGTATTCTCCTTGCTGGGCTGACTTCTGGGTTTGAATTTATTCAAATTTATTTTACTTGAATATTAAGTAAATATTCCAGGAGACCTGACTGCACAGGATACAAGCTGTTATGACAAACAGTTGACAATTATTGCTTTCTTTAACACTCTCATTGTTATAGAATTGTTGTTCTATAAGCTGAGAGCAATGACCCTGTTAGAATATTGTTCTGAGTGGCTGCCAGGGTAGACTTGAAGTTTTTAAGATGTGATTATATATTTTTTGATGTATTTGATGTATTTTTTGCCTAAAAAAGTATAGTTATTTTGTTTGTTCTTCAGAATCAACATTTTTCTAACACAGTATGTAGTCTGGTTTTAAGGATGGGGACAGATCAAAAGAAAGCTCAAGAAATTGAAAGTATACATTTTCCATTGCATTTTAAACCAAGAATTGAATAAAATCTCCACTCTGAAACTTTTGGGACTCTCTACTTAAAATATTTGGCTTGTGTGTAGTTGATTCAGGTCTGTCCTGCTTTCTGTACTTACCCAGTTTGTAGTCTTCTCCTTTACCAGCTGAGCTACTGAAGGGTATACTATCCTGCTTTCTAGATTCACGTGTAGTCATCCTTTCTTTCCAAAGGAGATGAAATAGGAGCCACTGAAAAGAGGTACCTCATGACGCTTACTGATGGGGAACTGTTAAGCTAAGGCTTTAAAACATTTGTGATGTAATTGAAATGATAAATATCTCCAACATCACCTCTCCATGTGCCTATCTCATAATTGCTATTAAGAACCTTATAGGAATTCTGCCTATAAGAGATAAGTAGTTCTAATTTTGAAATTTTTAAAAAAATGCTGCTTTGCCCACTTATGTTATGTGAACTTGAAATTGATAGTTTTCAGTGATCTTTCTTCACTCAACCAAATACAGGTATCCTCTGCTTTCTGAAAATTCACATCAGACCTCCTTCACTTTTACAAAAGACCTACATTAGTATCTATTTTTGGTAACCAAAGGGAATCCAGAGAGGATTTTTAGTTCTACAAAAAAGGGTGAAAAGTGGAAAATAATGTTCAGCATCTGTTATTAAGCGAGACTTTTTAGGGGCGGCACCCATCCTGGGCAGTGAGAGTAGACCCACCAAACTCCTTGCCCAGAAACTATACTCTTACACCCCCTAGACTTTTTCAGCTTGCAAACAGTGCTTTTGTAGGAATGCCCTCCTTTCAGGTGGTGGAGGGCAGGGGGCGGGGAGAACCTGTGTAACATTTTGAAGAGCCAGAGAAAATTGTTTGTTTTGCTTTTAATTTTTTTAAAATGTTTCATTTTATTTCTTGAGAGAGAGAGAGAAGGTGAGAGAGAGAAAGAGAGAAAGAAAGAGAGACACAGAATCTGAAGCAGGCTCTAAGTTGTCAGCACAGAGCCCAACAGGGGGCTCGAACTTGTGAACTGTGAGATCATGACCTGAACTGCTGGACGCTTAACCAACTGAGCCACCTAGACAATCCCAGAGAAAGTTTTGGTTAGTGGCCCTTGTCAATACTTGGGAGAGTAATTGAAGGAGTAACTTATTAGAAATACTTGTCATTTCAGACATTGTAAAACATAGTGTAACAGACATATCAGAAGAGCATGCTTCAGAATGTCTGCCACTCAGTTCAGAGATGCCGGTTCTTGAGCAGATTTTGTTGAATTACAGTAGAAAATGATTTAATGTTTAAGAAAGTAAGTTAAAGATTCTACAAGAATAAAGGTCACCTAGAGAGATTGTATACCACAAGTCATTAGCATAATTTTTATTAACTGTCATAGCAGTCAGCACATCATAGCTATTAGGTGGTCTTGAACATTCACAGGAAATTGAATCCCGGGAATTACATAATATTCTGAGGATTTAACTAAAGATACCCAGGATACCAAAGTATTTGCAATAGTACTCATATATGCCCATAAGCAGAAGATAGACACTGTAATATGTTAATACCTTCATTATATTATCTCATAAGGACCTTTATCAAATGTATTGAGACTTCCATGCATTTATTAAGATTGTAAATCTCAACAATGATGTTATTGGAAGCCATATTATAAAAATACAGTGTGACCTCCAAAAAGAAACTTGCCCTCAGTTCCCTAATGTAATAAGCCAAAAGCTCTTTGAGAAGAAACACAAAGACACCCTATCTAAAGCATTTATGCCATTAGAAAAGTCTGATTTTAGTAATCTCTTGAAAGATTTTCCAAGGTTGTCTATGCTTCTGAGGTGTTGGATCTTCCTGAGGGGAGAATATGTATCATTTTCTCTGAATTTGGCCATTAGACCAATTCACTTGAGATGGAAATATTTCCCTTATTTTTCAGGAAAAAATACAGAAAAACTTGATTACCAAACCCAACAAACTTTCCTCAGAGTTGATGTATGTATCACTGTGCCAACTGTGCCGGTACTGAAATCTAGTGAATGTTAAAGTAAAACTAAGTGCAGATTCTAAATGGGTTTGTTTGTTTATTTATTTATTTACTTACTTATTTATTTTTATTTTAAAATAATTTTCATCTTACAGAAAGGTTGAAAAAATAGTTTAGAGTTTATATATATCTTTCATCAGATTTCTCTAATATTAGCGTCTTATGTAAGTGTAGTAAAATTATCAAAACCAGGAAGCTATCCTTAGTACAATACTATTAACTAAAACAGATTTTATTTAATTTTTCCACCTTTGTTCCAGGACCCAATTTAGCATCTCACACTGCATTTAGTTGTGCCTCCTTATCTCCTGCAATCTATAGCATCTTATCAGTCTTGGTGTTTCATGACCTTGACACTTTTGAAAAGTACTCATCAATTACTCTCTCTCTCTCTCTCTCTCTCTCTCTCTCTCTCTCTGTTATCTATATCTATATCTATCTATCTATAATACATTCACTAGTTGAAGAAATCTGTTTTTGGTAATTGTGAATGAAGCTGCTATAAACATCTGCATATAGGTATAGATCAAGATTTATGTCTTTTTTTTTTTATAAGAATGCCCAGTTTTTTCAGTACTGTAGAATTGCCTTGCCTTTGAACTTTTCTTTAAAAATTCAGTTGAAATTCTGTTTGTATGTTCAGTCTATTTCTGGACTTCTATCTATCACTGTGTCTCTCTTTTGAATGGTAATACCGTCTTTGTCACTATCACTTTATACTAAGTCCTGAAATTGGGTAGTGTGAGTCCTCAATTTTGCTCTTTCTAAAAATCGTTTTGACTCTTCTGGTTTCTTTAGCTTTACATAACACATTTAAAATGAGTGCGACTCTGTGCCCATCACCTCCCTCCAACAAACAAACAAATCCAGTTTGCTTGGATTTTTATTGAGAATATAATGAATCTATAAGTCACTTTTGAGTCTTTACAATATTGTCCAAAAGTGTGATGCAATATCTATATTATAGTATTAAATAATTATTATAAAATTATATTATATTTGCTATATAATGTAACACAACAATACAATTATAATATTGTATAATATTATAGTATTATATAATATTTTATTATTATTTTTAAGTTTTTTAAAATGTTTATTCTTTTTTTTTTTACTATGAAAACATTTTATTTTATTTTATTTTTACAGATAGTTTATTGTCAAGTTGGTTTCCATATAACACCCGGTGCTCATTTTTGAGAGAGAAAGAGATAGCATGAGTGGAGGAGGGGCAGGGAGAAAGGGAGACTGAATCTGAAGCAGGCTCCAGGCTCTGAGGTGTGTCACAGAGCCATGCAGAGATCATGACTGGAGCCTAAGTTGGACTCTTAACTGACTTGAGCCACCCAGGTGCCCCAAAATAGTATTTTATTATAATATTATATTGATTCTTCCAGTCCAAGAACAGATACATCTCTCCATGTTTCAGGTCTTCTTTGGTTTATTTTATCAGTATTGTTGGTGCTATTGTATATGACACTTTAAAAAATGAGTTTGTATTATAATTATTAATCGCTATTATATAAGAAACAATTTTTGTATATTGACCTTGTGTTTTGTGACTTAGATAAACTTACTGGTTTTAGAAGGTCTTGGAGATTATTGGGAATTTTCTTTGTCAACAGTCATATTGTCTGCTAATAGAAACAGTTTTATTTCTTCCTCTATCTCCTGAATGCCTTCTTCTTTCTTTTTCTTTCCTTTTTACACTGGCTAGAACTTCTACTATTACCTTCAATAAGAGTTGTGAGAAAGAACAGTCTTGCCTTGTTCCCCATCTTGTTGGAGTGGGGAGCATGTTCCGTCTTTTGCCATTAGCTGTAGATTTTTATAGATTCCCTTTATTAAGTTTAGGAAATTCTTTTTTATTACTGTTTTTCTGAGAGTTTTTATAATGAATGAATAATGAATTTTGTCATATGATTTTTCTGTATTACTTGAGAAGATCACATACCTTTTCTTTACTAATATGAATTATTTGGATTAATTTTTGAATGTTAAGAAGCTATGCTATTTTATTGTCCTTTTTAAAAAATATTTTTATTTATTTCTACGAGAGAGAGAGAGAGAGACAGCGTGAGCAGGGGAGGGTCAGAGAGAGAGGGAGTGACAGACTCTGAAATAGGCTCCAGGCTCTGAGCTGGCAGTCAGCACAGAGCCCGACGCGGGGCTCGAACCCATGAACCGCGAGATCATGACCTAAGCGAAAGTCGGACGCTTAACCGACTAAGCCACCCAGGCGCCCCATTGTGCTTTTTATATATTGTTGGTTTCGATTTGGTAATATTTAGATGACTGTTTTGCTCATGAGGAACATTAGCCTATATATTTTGAATTATTTTATTTTTAATTTTTATTTGTTTTAGAGGATTTATAGAATTTATTATAGATCTCCAGTAATCCAAACAGTGTAATATTTGTTTCACAGCAGACATGTAGATCACTGAAGTGAAAAAGATATTCCAGGAGTGTACTAACACAGATATAATGAATTGATTATCAGCAAATGTTCATTTCAATGGAGAAAACATAGTTTTTTCTTCTTTCTTTCTTTCCTTCTTTCTTTCTTTCTTTCTTTCTTTCTTTCTTTCTTTCTTTCTTTCTTTCTTTCTTTCTTTCTTTCTTTCTCTCTTTCTCTCTTTCTCTCTTTCTCTCTTTCTCTCTTTCTCTCTTTCTCTCTTTCTCTCTTTCTCTCTTTCTCCCTTCCTTCCTTCCTTCCTTCCTTCCTTCCTTCCTTCCTTCCTTCCTTCCTTCCTTCCTTCCTTCCTTCCTTCCTTCCTTTTCTTTCTGCCAAAGTACACTTGTGAAATATTTATTCGTTTAGGATAACATTATTTTTTTTGTTTCCTTTATCCTTTTTTTTTAATATTGTTTAACTTATATCCAAATCAGTTATATGGTGCAACAATGGTTTCAGGAGTAGATTCCTTAATGCCCATTACCCATTTAGACTACCCCTTCTCCCACAACCCCTCTAGTAACTCTCTGTTCTCTATATTTAGGAGTCTCTTATGTTTTGCCCCCCTCCCTATTTTTATGTTATTTTTGCTTCCCTTCCCTTATGTTCATTTGTTTTGTTTCTTAAAATCCTCATCTGAGTGAAGTCATATGATATTTGTCTTTCTCTGACTAATTTTGCTTAGCATAATACCTTCCAATTCCATCCATCTAGTTGCAAATGGCAATATTTTTTTCATTTAATTGCCAAATAATACTCCATTGTGTGTGTGTGTGTGTATACACACACACATATATATACATATATACATGTGTGTATATATATATATATATATATATATATATATATATATACACACACACCACATCTTCTTTATCCATTCACCTGTTGATGGACATTTGGGCTCTTTCCATACTTTGGCTATTGTCGATAGCACTGCTATAAACATTGGGGTGCATGTGCCCCTTCAAAGCAGCACACCTGTTTCCCTTGGATAAATACCTAGTAGTGCAATTGCTGGGTTGTAGAATAGTTCTATTGTTCTTTTTTTTTTTTTCTATTGTTCATTTTTTGAGGAACCTCCATACTGTTTTCCAGAGTGGCTGCACCAGTTTGCATTCCCACTAGGACTGCAAAAGAGATCCTCTTTCTCCCCATCCTCATCAATATATGTTGTTGCTTGACTTGTTGATGTTAACCATTCTGACAGGTGGTATCTCATTGTGGTTTTGATTTGTAGTTCCCTGATGATGAGTGGTGTTGAGCATTTTTTCATGTGTCTGCTCGCCATCTGGATGTCTTCTTTGGAGAAGTATCTATTCATGTCTTTTGCCCATTTCTTCACTGGATTATTTGTTTTTTGGGTGTTGAGTTTGATAAGTTCTTTATAGATTTTGGATACTAACCCTTTATCTGATATGTCATTTGCAAATATCTTCTCCCATTCTGTCAGTTGTCTTTTAGTTTTGCTGATTGTTTCCTTCACTGTGTAGAAGCTTTTTATTTTCATGAGGTCCCAATAGTTCATGTTTGCTTCATTTCCATTGCCTCCAGAGACATGTTGAGTATGAAGTTGCTGTAGCCGAAGTCAAAGGTTTTTGCTTGCTTTCCCCTCTAGGATTTTGATGGCTTCCTGTCTTATATTTAGGTCTTTCTTCCATTTTGAGTTTATTTTTGTGTGTGGTATAAGAAAGTGGCCCAGGCTCATTTTTCTGCAGATCATTGTCCAGTTTTCTCAGCACCATTTGCTGAAGAGATTGTCTTTATTCCATTGGGTATTCTTTCCTGCTTTGTTAAATATTAGTTGGCCATACATTTGTGGGTCTATTTCTGTGTTTTCTATTCTGTTCCATTGATGTGAGTGTCTGTTTTTGTGCCAGTACCATACTGTTTTTATGATTACAGCTTTATTATACAGCTTGAAGTCTGGGATTGTGATGCCTTCAGCTTTGGTTTTCTTTCTCAAGATTGCTTTGGCTATTCGAGGTATTTTCTGGTTCCATACAAATTTTAGGATTATTTATTCTATCTCTGTGAAGAATCCTGGTGTTATTTTGATAGGTATTGCATTGAATATGCAGATTGCTTTGGGTAGTATCGACATTTTAACAATGCTTGTTCTTCTAATCCAGGAGCATAGAATATTTTTCCATTTTTTGTCTTCTTCAATTTCTTTCATATGCTTTCTATAGTTTTCAGTGTGTAGATTTTTCACCTCTTTAGTTATATTTATTCGTAGGTATTTTATGGTTTTTGGTGCAATTGTAAATGTGATTGATTCCTTGATTTCTCTTTCTGTTGCTTCATTATTGGTATATAGGAATGCAACCAATTTCTGTGCATTGATTTTGTATCCAGTGACTTTGCTGAATTCATGGATCAGTTTTAACAGAATTTTGATGGAATCTTTTGGGTTTTTCATATAGAGTATCATGTCATCTGCAAAGAGTGAAAAATTGATCTCCTCCTGGCCGATTTGGATGCCTTTTATTTCTTTGTGTTGTCTGATTGCTGAAGCTAAAACTTCCAATACTATGTTGAATAACAGTGGTGAGACATCCCTGTTGTGTTCCTGACCTTAGGGGGAAAGCTCTCAGTTTTTCCCCATTGAGGATGATTTAGTAGTGAGTCTTTTATATATGGCTTTTATGATCTTTAGGTATGATCTTTCTATCCCTACTTTCTTGAGGGTTTTTATCAAGAAAGGGTGCTGTATTTTGTCAAATGCTTAATCTTTCTCAATAGATGAGAGGATCATGTGGTTTTTGTCCTTTCTTTTATTGATGTGATGTATCACATTGATTGTTTTGTGGATACTGAACCAGCCCTTCATCCGAGGTATAAATCCCACTTAGTTGTGGTAAATAATTCTTTTAATGTATTGTTGGATCCAGTTGGCTAGTATCTTGTTGAGGATTTTTGCATCCATGTTCATCAGGGAAGTTGGTCTATAGTTCTCCATTTTAGTAGGGTCTTTGTCTGGTTTTGGAATTAAGGTAATGCTAGCTTCATAGAAAGAGTTTGGAAGTTTTTCTTCCATTTCTTTTCTTTTCTTTTTCTTTTTTTTTTTTTGGAACAGCTTCAAGAGAATAGTTGTTAACTCTTCTTTAAATGTTTAGTAGAATTCCCCTTTACAGCCATCTGGCCCTGGACTTTTTTTTTTGGGGGGGGGAGATTTTTGATTACTGTTTTTTTACTACTTATGGGTCTGTTCAAATTTTCTATTTCTTCCTGCTTCAGTTTAGGTAGTTTATATGATTTCTAGGAATTTGTCCATTTCTTCCAGTTTTCCCATTTTATTGTATAATTGCTCATAATATTCTCTTATTATTGTGTGTACTTCTGCAGTGTTGGTTGTGATTTCCACTCTTTCTTTCTTGATTTTATTTATTTGGGTCCTTTCCTTTTTCTTTCTGATCAAACTCGCGAGGGGCTTATCAAGTTTGTTAATTCTTATAAAGCACCAGCTCCTGGTTTCATTAATCTGTTCTATTGTTTCTTTTTCTTTCTTTCTTTTGGTTTCAATAGTATTAATTTCTGCTCTAATCTTTATTATATCCTGTTTTCTGCTGGTTTTGAGTTTTATTTGCTGCTCTTTCTCCAGCTGTTTGAAGTGTAAGGTTAGGTTGTGTATCTGAGACCTTTCTTCCTTCTTTAAGAAGGCTTGGATTACTATATACTTCCTTCTTATGACCGCCTCTGCTGCCTCCCAGAGGTTTTGGGCTGTGATGTTATCATTTTCATTGGCTTCCATGTAATTTTTAATTTCCTCTTTAATTTCTTGATTAGCTCATTCATTCTTTAGTAGAATGTTCTTTCGTCTCCAAGTATTTGTTGTCTTTCCAAATTTTTTCTTGTTGATTTCGACTTTCATAGTGTTGTGGTCTGAAAATATGCACGCTATGATCTCAATCTTCTTGTACTTGTTTAGGACTGCTTTGTGTCTCAGTATGTGAATTATTCTGGAGAATGTTCTGTGTGTACTCGTGAAGAATGTGTATTCTTCTGCTTTAGGATGAAATGTTCTGAAGATATCTGGTAAGTCCATCTGGGCCAGTGTGTCATTCAAAGCCATTGTTTCCTTGTTGCTTTTCTGTTTAGATGATTGTCCATTGTTGTAAGTGGGGTGTTGAAGTCCCCTGCTATGATGGTATTATTATCAATGAGTTTATGTATGTTTGTGATTAATTGACTTATATATTTGGGTGTTCCATGTTTGGAACATAAATGTTTACAATTGTTAGCTCTTCTTGGTGGATAGACCCCTTAATTATGTATAATGACCTTCTGCATCTCTTGTTACAGTCTTTATTTTAAAATCTAGATTGTCTGATCATACTGATAAGTATGGCTACCCCGGCTTTCTTTCGGTGACCTTTAGCATGATACATGGTTCTCCATCCCCTTATTTTCAATCTGCAGGTGTCTTTAGGTCTAAAATGAGTCTTTTGTAAACAGTGTATAGATGGATCTTGTTTTCCTATTCAGTCTTTACCCTATGTCTTTTGATTGGAGCATTTAGACCATTGACACTATTGATGGACATTAAGGTGTTAAATTTTTGACTGTTAACAACAATGCTGCAGCAATCTTGCATTATATATTTGTATTGTTAAGGAGGTTTCAAACAAGACACACTTTTATAGTAAACTTGCTAAGGAAAAGGCTATATGTACTTTGAATGTTGATGGATATTTCTGCATTTCTTCCCAGAAAGGCCATGCCATCTCCATCACCACCAGAAGTGTATGGAACTGCCTATTTCTACTCCATTCCATTTCCAAATACTGCTTTCCCCTGGAGCTTATTCTCAGAGGAGTAGGATGCTGCTAAAACCTTTTGTATTGTTGTGGAAGTGATGAATTCAGTGTTTGGGCATATTAGTTTGGCATTAGCATTAAGAGAATGCATGGACATGAGTGAATTTTGATGCATGGAGACAAATGTCATAATCCAAAGTTTGAGGACTTGTAAGCTATGATCAAGGTAGTTGGATACCAGTAGGCATGTAGCAAAGAGATTATTGTTTCAGAGAAAACAAAGTAAGACTTATTAGGGCTTGGATATGAGACCCTAATTTAGATTCATAAGACTAGGATTTGAGTCTCAGATATGCTATTGTTACCAACTTAGTGACCTTGATCTATTCTTCCAGTTTTCAGTTTCCTTATCTCTAACAGGTTTACTTTAAGGATTAAATGAGGCAATTTATATGATCGCTTTTAAAACTCTAACATCTGACACAAATGTAAGAGAAACATAATAAAGTGTGGGAAGTAAAGGAGAAGAAAGACTTAATGATGATTCCAGTATTTGAGCTAGGTGATCCAAGAAGTAAGGAGACATTGGTGGAAGGAAGATGATTAAAAGGGACACTGACCCAGTTCAGATTTGGAACTCTGGTGGTTGAAGTAACTACAGAGCTTCCACATCAGAAGAGCCACGTTAATGTATACAACTGAATTAGAATTAGGGAGATAAAGATTTGAAATGAATTTCCTCTAGGAAGGGCTAGAGATTGGCTCTCTGATCACACAGCCCCTCCTCTAGTCTTTTGACTATAAGTAACTGACAGGTTGAACATCCTTTACTGTACTCCCCTTCCTCCAGAGAGGGCTGAGGTGGCCCATACTAATCTCATATTAGTTGGAGTTGGCTTGCTAGTAGCATCTTTCCAAACATATTATGCTTGGGATCATGTTTGGAGGTTAAAGCTCAGTTTGTAGGCTTGGAAAAAGGACATCATCTGCTTTAGCTTGAATTTTCTGTTGATCAGAGGATTATCAAAAATATACTAGTTGATGCCATGAGAATTAATATTAGATATAATGGAATTGCTTGCTTTTTAGTTGATAGGCTTTGACAAATAATAATGAAAATAATACTATCCTTGTTCTCAATGAGCTTTAAGTCTGGTAGGAAGAGGACTGACCTCTAGTAGTAAAATATAACTGGTGTTTTTTTAGGAGTGTACATTGGCACAGTGGAGAAGGGAGAAGCAAGGGAGGGTGTGGTCAATTCTATATTCCAGGGGAGGGAGACAAATATTTCAGAAAACTCTAGGGGGATGTTGATTGAGCTGAAACTTAAAAGATAGCATTTGTGGGTATACAAGAGGGCAGGACATTTAAGGAAGAAAGAGAAGAAATATCAACTGTATGCATGGGAGAAACATTTTGAAATATTCCAGTGTGATGGTACCTGCAAGAGGATCATTGTGACTTGAGTTCAGGGAGAGGTGGGGTGAGGCAGGCTGCATTGGCAGGACCATGTTGGAGCCGTGCCCTTGCTATGATGGTCTCTTCTGCCTTTCCTCAACTTCTCCATCTCCAGTCTTGGTTTTTCCTTCATTTGAATAATGTAATCTCCTTCATTCAAATAATGTACAACTCTTCTGTACCCCCAACCCCCACTCTGTCCTAAACCTGAGATGATTCGGTGGGATTTGGTCATGATTTGAAGGCTTATATCATCTGTTCATCTTGACCTTGGTGTGGTATAGTGATAGTAATGCCCAAGGTTTATTTTGATACATTGGATAAAGTGAAGTTTTCAGAGCTTTGGTATTGGTAGATTTAAAAGAAGGCGGGGAAAAAAAACAACATGTTAACTCCTAGAAAAGGAATAAATATGTGCCACTTCTCCCAAGCACAGTGTAATATGACTTATGTGATACTGTAACCTAATGAAGCCTGAAGTGATTCAAAATACCGCATGCTGCATAATAATTCAGACAGATCACTTGTTTGAGGTAGTGCCTGAAGACAGGCAGGCTTCTGGAGAAAAGAGAACTGTTCCAATCTTCAGCATCTCTAGTCATGACCTGGTGGCTGGGCTGTCTGCAGCTGTTCTAGTAACTCAATTTCAGGCCTCCCCTCCATTAAATGATTTGCTCTTCCTCATTATTTGTTTTCCTTTACTGTGCTGTCTTCTCTTTGTCTTTGCTCTCAATTATCTTGCCATGAGAGTAATTTGTTTATTGACCCGTGAAGACAAGTTTGTCATGCTTTATATTTTTATCCAAAGGAAATTGCACTTGCTTCTTATGAAGATTATTTTGACTTCATGGCATCATAAAAACATATATTTTAAGTTGGGATATGGTCTGACCTCCCACAAATATAGATAGCCTTTCTTTTAATGTACACTTTTTCATTTAAAAGATTTCATTTATTTATTTATTTATTATTTATTTATTTATTTGAGAGAGAGAGAGCATGTGCAGGGGAGAGGGGCAGAGGGAGTGAGAGAGAGACTCTTAAGCAGGCTTCACGCTCAGTGCAGAGCCTGATGTGGGGCTCCATCCCATGATCCTGGGATCATGACCTGAGCCCAAATCAACAGATGGACGCTTTATAGACTGAAATACCCAGGTGCCCCTAAAAGATTTTAGTTTTAAGTCATCTCTCTACCCAATATGGGGGTCAAAGTCACAACCTTGAGATTGAGTCACATGCTTCACCCACTGAGTCAGCCAGCTGGCCCTAATACATCTTATTTAAATAAAGCAAGAGGATACAAAATATATTTTACCTTTAGGTCATCAGGAAGCACAAAATGTTCTCTATCCATACAAAGTGTTTAAACATAGTAGGTTCTCCTGACCTAGGTTCTAGACCAATTTGCATATTTTAATTGGACATTGTCATTTCCCCAGAATATCTGTTTTCTGAGGAGTAGGCTTAAGTGGTGGCAACTCCTTTTCTCATGTCTTGCCTAGTTCTGGACTGGGGCATGGACGGGCCATGAGCATTCTCTATGATCCATGTAGAAGGTAAATGGCCTAGGCCACCCAGAAGGCCTTCCTCCTGCCATCTGATACCCTGCACTCTGTCTCTTCTTGTCCTTGATATCAGCACCATTGTGTCACTGCTTCACATCTACTCCATCTGTCTGGCTGTCTTGATTTCACACACTAGGCACACAATGGGTTTTTTCTGAATACCTGCCAAAGGCAAAGGAGATGGCTCTTCTGTTAGAAGGTGTGTGCAAACGTACTGTAGACTTCAGGTTGTGAAGTCATCCTTCTCCATTGTTTGAGTTCCGGATACCCCCAAAGTGCCAAAACATATCCAAGATGTTCATGGCTTCGTGTTCCCAGGTCTCTTCTGAAACATCTTATGCTCGGTGAGGTCTTCCTGACTACTCTATTTGAAATTGTCCTACACTTTCCTAGAGCTTCTTATTTCTCTTCCATTTTTTAATTTTTCATTTTAGCATTCATCGTATATACTATATTCTTTCTTTTCTTCATTTATTAAATTTATTTATTTATTGTTAGTCTTGGACTGAGGATTTAGCTTTTCACTCCTCTATTCCTAGAGTCTAGAACTGTGTTTGACACATGGCAGGCACTTAACAAAAGTATCTTGAACAAGTGGATGAGTAAAAATATAGCTACTCTCTCTTCATTCTCTGCTTTCTTCTTTTCTCCATAGATTGGCTTTTTAAAAAATGTTTTCAATGAACAAATGGCACCCATCAGTTTCCACGTCAGAATTCCAACCACATTCAGAGGCTGAGTTGCTGTTTCTCAGTCTCAATCCTAAATTCCCAGGCAAAGAGATAAAATTGATGCCACTTGCATCAGGAGTGGCCAATTGCCCTGGTCCAATTGCCCTGGTCCAATTGGTCATGGCCAAACTGTCAGGGACATGAGGAATCTGCTAAGATTGTTTCCAGGATCCACTTTTCTGAGAAGAGAAGGAAATTTCAAGAAAAGAATAATCAGGCACTGAATGGGTCACAGGTATTTCAGTGGTTCAAGAGTACCGATGAATATTTTTCAAATCATTTAAAATTTCCTAAATATTTTAAATGAGTTCACAAAAGAGTCATATGTAGGCTGCCATAACATTATACTATGGACTGGGTGACCTAAACAACAGATGTGTATTTTCTCACAGTTCTGGAGGCTGGAAGTCTGAGTTCAGGGTGCCAGCCTGGTCAGCTTCTAATGAGGACTCTTACCAGCTTGCAGATAGCTACCTCTTTGCACATTGCAGAGGGAGATGGAGAGTCAGAGCAAGCTTTCTGATGTCTCTTCTTGCAAGGCCACTAATCTTATCATGAAGGCCTGCTCTCATCAGCTACTGAAACCTAATTGTCTCTTAAAGGGCAAGCATCTCACAGTGGGGATTCAACATATGAATTTTTCAGGGGAGGGACACAATTCAGCCCATATCAGGTATTTTATTGATTTAAAAAAAATTTTTTTTTATGTTTATTTATTTCTAGGAGAGAGAGAGAGAGACAGCTTGAGCAGGGGAGGGTCAGAGAGAGACGAGTCACAGACTGAAAAAGGCTCCAGGCTCCGAGCTGGCAGTCAGTCCGAGCTGGCAGTCAGCACAGAGCCCAACGCGGGGCTCGAACCCACGAACCGCGAGATCATGACCTAAGTGAAAGTCAGACGCTTAACCGACTAAGCCACCCAGGTGCCCCTTTATTGATCTTTGTTAACCTCAGCCTGTAGCAAACTTCTCAGGAACAGATCTCATGTTTCAAACTATCTTTATGCATTGCCTAATGTTTTTAGGCATTTTAATGCCTTTGTTCCATTGATGATGGACAAATGGTAAAAATGGGAAACTGGTTATTCGATAACCATATCTTGAAAAAAAGAAAAATAAGGTAGGGCATTTTGGGGGAAATAATTTTAAAAAAATGGTGGAGAAAGAATTTAGTATTTGACTTAGGAAAGTGCAATCCTATATGGAAATGTATGAACAAACTTAGTGAATTCCTGATGCACCTCTAAGCAGAGGCTTGACTTCAGGATAATAGCTTACAAATGTCCCTTGCTGTTTGACAATGTTAATGGACGGGAAGTGAGTAATGATTTATAAAGTGATGTTGGAGCTATAGTTAACACGTCTCCCTGACCACAGTGCAGCATGCAGACGGAAGCAGCAGTGGTGGCTCACAGAGGAGGGAAGGGGCTTTCCTTCGTCATCAGTTCCTATCTTTCACATTGTTCAACTTCTAAGCTCCCTTCAGCTCTTTTTTTTTTTTTTTTTTCTGACAATGCAGAGCCTAAGCATGACCTCTGAGTAAGCTTTTAAAGGCAGGTTGTGGATAAAATACAGGATGTTCAGTTGAATTTGAATTTCAGATAGATAAAGAATAATTTTCCAGTGTGAGTATGTTTCACATACTGCACACTAAGGAATTATTTACTGTTTATCTAGAATTTAAACTTAACTGATGTCTTGTATTTTTATTTACTAAATCTGGCAACTCCACTTATAGTCCATATTGTTTCACAAGAGGTTATCAACTAACTGATATTCCTTCAGTTCATTGTTAGTAACTTGTGGGGGTGTGGGGGGGGGAGTTGTGGTGGGGAAGGAATAACAGACTGCTGAAGAATATAAGCTTAAAACCAAGTGCGGAAAAATTTCTGTTGTTATTAAATGCTCTGAGTTGCTTTTTGATAGTTTAAAAGAGTGACACTATTTATGTGGCCATGTCGTGAATGTATGGACTTTAAAAAAAGTTCACTGTATATTTAGGAGAGGAAACCTGCTAAATCATAGAATGAAGCAGCCAGAAGGAACTAGATCATAGTTTAATCTCCCTTATTTTACAGAAAAGGAATGGAAATGACAGAGTGGAAATAGTCTTTTTTTTTTTAATGTTTATTTCTGAGAGACAGAGCGCGAGTGGGGGAGGAACAGAGAGGGAGGCACACAATCCGAAGCAGGCTGCAGGCTCCCAGCTGTCAACATAGAGCCTGATGTGGGGCTCGAACTCACGAACTGTGAGATCATAATCTGAGCCGATCAGGTGCTTAACTGATTGAGCCAACCAGGTTCCTCTATAGTGGAAATAAAGTCTTAAAGTCAGACCTGAAAAATTCAGGTTACATCACTCCATAATTGGGAGAAACGGGCAGGTGATTTATGCTGTCTAAGCTTTAGTTTCCTACTTCTGGAAATGGTAATAGTTTCCTTACAGAGTTCTATTTAGGATTAAATGAGTCAGTATAATGCCCCCAGAACTGCTTCCCAAGGTGTCAGTGCCCATGGCTTCCCAGCACTTGCCTGAAGTGGTGCTTAGCACACACTGCACTTGATTGTTAGGTGATAATTGTTGGTCTCCATTTGTCACCAAAGTAGGATACAGAGTAATTTACTTCTGCAGGATAAATTATAAGCTTTCACATTGACCCTATAAAATGTGGGGAAGAGGAAGTAAATAATGTTCATCTAAAAAAAAATAACCCACAATCCCCCAGAACAAAACAAATGACAGCAAAACAGACTGGAGTGTCTGTCTCCCTGGGCTAGGAAAAGAGCTCTGCCTAAGTAATTTAGGCCCATTTTGTGAAGCAGGGGATCTCCTTTGGTAATGCCTCCTGAAAACCCCCACACTTTGATTCTGTTCAACATGAGATACTTTACTGTATCAGGTTAGTAATTTTCTCCAGACCGCTCATTTTCACATCCTATAAAGTGATGGTTCTCAAAATATGGTCCTTAAGCCTGTAGCAGCAACACTGGGGAATTGCTTGTATTGTAAATTCTCAAAGGCTCATGCAGACCTTCTGAATCTGAAACTCTGGAGGTGGGGCTCAGTAATCTGTGTTTTCACACTCTCTTAGCGATACTGGTACTGACTAGAGTCTAAGAATCACTGCCTTAGCTAAAGCTTTGACTCCCCACACATCCTGAGGTCTGTCTGCATCTTGGTTTGATAACAAGAGTTAGATCGGTCTGCATTTTTGCCCACGATATCTAATTACAATTTGAGGACACTCAGCAATTGTTAAGTAACGGTATGGGAAGGAGGGACCTTTATATTCATTAAGCGCATAGTATGGGCCAGGGATTACGCTAGGCATTTTATATACATTATCCCATTTCGTGCTCACATCAGCTCTCTGCAGTTGGTATTATCCCACCGCTTCACAAATAATGAAACTGAAGTTCATACGGGTCAGGTAATTTGTCTAACCCACATAGCTCTAAAGAGGTAGAGTAGAGATTTAAGCCCAGTTTGACTTTCAACCTTATTAAGATATGTAACAGAATCTAGCTTTTCCCCTGGGAACTACGTGAAATTGGAAGGACCCAAGACTTGTAGTGACTGGGAAAAACTGAGCTGACAAATTTCTCAAGCTTGTTAGAAGTAAGGGAACTACAGGTTGCAGAAGGCAGCTATTAGGGGAGCCACAGCTGCCAATGATTGTGCATTCACACCATGGGGGGGAGGGATAGGATATCCATACACACATTTCTCACAGCCAAGTTTAAAACAATGTAAATGAAGCAAAGTATTCAATTAGAGATGCTTGAGGAAACCAGGCACGTTTCATCTGTGTCAGCAGTGAAGGAGAAGAAAATGTTTAGCCTTCGCAAGCTGTGACCACTTCAGCACTGTATGATGATGTTGCTTCACGGAAGAGCAGAAGAATACATTGAATACCTTAGAGAGATTAATTTCCTAGGAAAGAAAATAAAACAAAGGAAGATCCTCTGATTACATTTAAATATTTCCTTGCCAATGCTTAGGGGAATTCTAGCATTCCTCGCTAGCAGAGGAAAGCTTTTGTGCCTGGGAAAAAGGTGATTAGGGCACTGTGCCTGGGTGGATAGAGATGAGGGAGGGAGTGGAAGGGAGGAAGGGGTGTTTCAATAGTAGCACAGGTGCAACAGTTTGGAGTGAGTGATGGCCTTACAAATGACCCTGGCACAGAGCAGAGGAAACCCAAGGAGAAGATTAATTGAATTACAGCTACAGTATGTGTGCATTTTATTTCTGCTGTGCAGTCTAAATGGATTGTGGGGCTGGCTCACCAGCTGGGGTAAGGTCATAATATTGAGGAAATGGGAGGGGATATAGATGAACAATTTTCCGGATGGGGAACAATCCTTTGGTTGTTTGCTTTAGGGTGAAGCATTTTTGGGATGATATAAACTCAGTTTATAATCTCCGTTGTCTAAGAGCAATCTAATTATTTTTTGTGCCAGGATGTGAGCAGTATCTGAAAAGTAGTATCTTCCACTTTAAAACAATTGGGAAAAAGAGTAACATATTTGTCTTATAATACAATTTTTCACTTTCTAAGAAAATTGACAGGATTTTTTTCTTTAGGGCACTAAAAATGTCATTTGTTTTAAGAAAAAATAATATCCAGACATCTCTTCCTTTGCAATATATATTGCTAAAAGTTTTTTCTTTGTGAATAGATTTTGTGGTATATAAACATTTTTAATTTTATCAATATGATTTCATATTTCCTTAGAATGTTTAGTTAAGTGATGCAAACAAGTTGATACTCCAATATTTGCCTAATCTCTTTTTTTTTTTTTTTTTTTTTTTTTANTTTTATTTATTTATAGGAGAGAGAGAGAGAGAGACAGCGGAGCAGGGGAGGGTCAGAGAGAGAGGGAGTCACAGACCGAAACAGGCTCCAGGCTCTGAGCTGGCAGTCAGCACAGAGCCCGACGCGGGGCTCGAACCCACGAACCGCGAGATCATGACCTAAGCGAAAGTCGGACGCTTAACCGACTAAGCCACCCAGGCGCCCCTTGCCTAATCTCTTAAAACATTAGTTTATTTATAGTAATTAAAAGTTTAGATTATTCAGTTGCTCAATGATTTATATAGGTATCTATTCACTTATCTACTTAATTCTGTTCATGTAATATCTTGTGTCCTTGTATCCCACTGCTTTTTGAATGATTTTAATGCTTTCTTCAATGTTCCTTTGGCTAACTTAGCAAGAAGCAACCTCCATATATCTTAAGGTCTAGCAAATATTGTTCTAACTCAGAAAACATATATTAAGTCTTCTAAAAAAAAGTAGAGAGAGGTACTGTGGAATAAGCATAAAAAATAAACATAGTAGGATGGGCGGCAACATTATTTGCTTTTAAATAAACTTTTGAAAAGAAAGACTTGGATTCAAATCCTGCCTTTATGTCTTCCTCCTGCCAGGTGATGCTGGGTAAATTGCTTAAATTCCAACCCTCAGTTTCATCATTTGTAAAACTGAGATCAGAATGATATCTTACAGTGTTGGTATAAGAATTACATGAGGTTGTGTGTACCCGGCATCTGGAAATTTTCTTGTCCAGAGCAGACCTTCAACAAAGGCCAACTTTTCCACCCCCTTTCTCATTTAAAAGTTGTTTTAGAAAAAGTATGGTATATTAGAAAGACTACTAAACTGGGAGTCTAATAGCTGGGGTCTAATCTGGCTATGTAATCTTAGACAAGTCATTTTAATCTCTCTGAAATATGGCTAATTTGTGTCTAATATGTCCTCAGTCTGCCTTTTGAGAGTCACACTTGCCCAGACACTCTTCCCCTTCCCGTTCGTGTTGACTTCGTTTGTGGTCGCTTATGTTTCCATCTACCGTGATCTTGTTAGCTCCTCAGCAGTATCCCTCTCCCAGTCGCTGTGCATTTATAGAAACTCGTGGAGCACGTGTTTCATTGTGGCTTAGGTGACCCACATTCAGGGATCACTGAGAGAGGTGTATCTGCCCGGCCTGTGTAATAGGGTTGCTGTGAGGGGTTAATAAAATAAGTGAAAAACAGTTACAAAGTGGAAAGTGTGAGACAGATGTTCATTAAATCTTGGTGCCTTTATTCCTAGAGTCCTGAATACTTTGTCCTTCCTTTCAAAAAGCTTAAATTACCTTGTGTATTTGACTTCATTTAGTCTCACTGCATCCCTTTAAAGTAACAGGCTAATTGCTTGGTTTAATAAACTTCTCCCTTCTGACAGTCTATTAGCTATTTTCCCCTCTATAAGTTGTGCAAAGTGACAGCAGGATTGACTTTGAGGTCTTCCAGGGTTTTCTACTTAAAGTCTTTCCTAGGGAGTCTTGCATCAAAAGTATAAAGGAAGGAAGGGATGGCTTTTCATTTCAGTTCTCTGTCCCCGCAGTTGGCAACACACTTTGATAAGGGTTTTGAGGAAACAAAAATAAAATTAATTAACAATGCCCTAGAATCTCTTCTTTAAGGAATATATTCCTTAGGTTCATGCAGGCCCCCAGAATTCTAAAGTAGTAATAGAAGAAAGGGGTGCCCTAGACATGTCCAGAACTATGATTCTGAGTTTGCATTACAACCATCCTACAATTTAGAACACATTACTTGGAAGAATCTACATGCCTGCTCTGCACAGTATTCTGTTTTATGTATATAGTTCTATTTATTTAGTAACTCTACTATTGCAGTACTGTTCACTACAATAACCCTGCCAGCAATGTTGTTTTCTATTAGAAACTCACGTGATTTAATTCATCACTATCCTCTACGAGGCGTTATATTCTTTGAGAACAGGCTGCACCTGCTGATCTCCTAGCTCATCTCCAGTGCTCAGTGTGGTGCTTGGCATAGAGTAGGTGGACAAGTATTTTTTTGAAAAACTGAATGAATACATGATTTTATTAGTACAATGCCTAGAAATGAAACCATACCTAGATTGAGGGTGTGTGTTGGATCTACATATCTTAGAATTTCACATTCCATTTCTTGTTCTTTCAGCATGTATGATATTCAGATTGTGTGCTTCTTTGATTCTCAGTTATGAAATCAAGTATTGGGAAAGTTCATCATCGTAGCACTGAAGGCGTCATGGGCTTCCCCTAACACATTGGAAGCACTATAAAATGGGTTCTCTCCTGACCATGAACTTATCTGCTGTGGGGTTTATAATCTTTAAACTAATGCTTTTTCATAGAGGATCCTGTGTGGTATGGGAATGCAGGAATGGGGATGAGTTGGAGTTGGGGAATGAGAAATGAGAGTAGAGGCAACATACAGAGAACTCTGGAAAAGAAGTCCTTGATTTGCATCGGATGTGAGGGTGAGGCGAGCTCTAAACTTTCAGACCACAAAAGCCAGGGATCAGGGTTATTGGTGAGCAATGTAAGTGATAACATGTAGTTACATTTTTCTAACTTCAAGAACAACTAACACATTACAGCTAAACATCAGAAAGAATTTCCATTATTTTGAGGAAAATAACATTTTTGCATCATTGAATCACAAAATGGGAGAGCTGGAAGGAAAACTTGAAACTACCTAATTCAGTCTAATTTTAGACTGTCAATAAACTCAAGACTTTCTCAAAGATTTTTATGAGCCTTATTTAATTTTGTCTCCCACATTTATTTAGGAATTGCGTGGAATACTTGGTGTTATGGGGAGACTGCTCATGTAGAAAAGAGAACGAACACAGTCCATGGTGACCATGAACATTTTGAACTGGACGGAGATGATATGACAGTTGGGTAAGCAGTCATTTTACTCCCTTCCTAGAAACAGTAAGTACCTTGTATGGTGCTGTTCTATGAGAATATATAAGAATCTTTCTTACAAACCTCACACTGTTTTACTGAGGACTTCAGGTGTCTTGAAGAATGGAACTAATTTGTGATTTTCGTGGCAACAACCCAAGATGTTTTATCTTAAGCCAATTTCCCCCCACGTATTTTATTTTTAATATAATCAGCATTTTGGGGGTGGGGTGAGGTGGGAGACGCGTTCTTTGAAGTACTCTAATCTGTTACATAATCCAAGGAATTCTTCTTTCGGATTCTCTGTTTCTACAAGCTAAGTCTTTCGAAATATTGCTCTCTGAAATGATGAGCACATCACTCTCGTAAACTGATTTGAATCACCTCCAGTGTCCCCAGCACAATAATCCTCAACTAACAATGTACTTGGAAAGACCCTGCATTTCACTGAAGGGTAGCGTCCTCACTAGAAGATAGCAGCTCTTCTAGGCACAAGGCTTTAGCCTGCTTTGTGTAAAAATCTAGGTGCCTCTGCAGTATATTCATACTGAATCAGGGATAGATTTAATAGAATTTCTCTTTGTGTCCATTAGGATTAAGAATGTAAATTGATGCTAACTGCATGACTGACATCTAGTGGATAGATGCCAGTGGTGCTGTTTACAACCAGGTTTCCTTTTTTCCCCTCTGGAATGTTATTTATATGGGGGGGAAATCACATTTGAAGAAATCATTGCCTTAAGTCCAAAGTTATAAAACTAGACATTACTAAAATGTTAACATAATATAATGTTCTGTAAATGAAGAATACATGCTTTTTAGAGTTGTGAAAGAATGCATAATATAGGTTAGAAAGTGAAAGGAAGACCACATATCAAAACTTAGGTTGATTTAGTTTGTTGGCAAGGCTCGAAATCCATTGACATGATAGTAGAAACTTGTGAAATATGTAAATATTCACAATGAATTGGAATGCTTCTTGCTTTTTACCTGTCATTTCTTGTTTGTTACTCACTTGCCTGCTTAAGAGATGCTGAAAAAGGTCTGATTCTTATTCTGATATGAACTATCAATTGGGTTGAACCTTTGCTACTGTTCTAAGACTCAAATATTGATAACTGACAAGTAGAATGAATTTTTAGCTATTCTTTTTTTTTTTTTTTTTACTACCAGAAAAATTTCATTGGTTGCTTATATTAAAAACATACAAAAGAATTGACCATGTCAATGGGAAATTTTAAGCACAAAATGTTTTGGGGGAAAATACCTGTTTTGTTATAATTAAGGTATTGGAATCTAGATGATTGTGGAAATATAGTGTAGATTATAAAGTTAAAACCTGATCGTTTAGGAAAAAGTCCTAGACATTTTTAGTTAAGAAGTTATTGGACATAGAGAAACAACAAGCCAGACAGTATGACAATGTATAAATTTGATTTGCAGAATGCCATTCTTGGTAATAGTAGTTTTTAATTGCCAGTAATAGAAGATATTTTGACATAGAATCTTGCAGATTTTTAAAATGCAAATTTCCTTGCAGCAGTTTTCTTCAGAAGAAACTATTTTCCCCTCATTCCGTTCCCGTACTTAAGGTATATGAAATTTCAAGCAAATATAGAATATTGTTTTAAAGGGCATTTTGTCAGGGAGAGCAGTCCAGCTGTGTAAATTGCATTGGTAAGGGGTACTCATATAATGGTATTTCATAATAAGCAAAATTCATGCTGCTTATGATATGGGGCAGATGGCTCATGTTTGTTTTTATAAGCTGATCAGATAGACCTATTCCTGATCCTTTAGATCACTGTTTACTCTAGGAATGGTTAGAATGGACCTGCCATGGTGGAAATTCTGCTAGTAGGTGTAAAGAAGCGGCAAAAGTCAAAATAATTTTTAGAAGCAGTTTCATACTGACTGGAAAGAATAGACTACAAGTTTGCAAACTGTGTCTTTTATATGCATTCATGCACTGATACTGAGAAAAGCTTCCTTGGTGATGATGTGACAAAGCTGATGATCATTATACTGAAATTATTAATTTTTCTCTTATTTTAAAAATTGAGGTATAAGTTACATACAGTTGACATGTAGTGTTACAGTTAAATGAGTTTTAACAAAAGTACACACCTATGTAATCCACATCTCCTATCAAGTTTCAAAATATATTATCTCCCTGGAAAGCTTCCTTGAACCTCTTCCCAGGCAAACTCTGCACCCCCCACCACTTGACTGGATTCTCATACTCTATTTATTGTCTAATCCTTTTTACTTCTGATTATTGGTTGTAGCTCTAAGTTCTTTTAACAATGACATTGTTGAATGAATCAAAATAGAGATATGTACAGAATGTTGGGAATATATGAAAGAAGGTTTACCTCCTGTCTAGGTTAATGTCTTTTCTCTTTGACCTTCTTAAAATCTGTGCTTACTTCTATCTTGATACATCTTAAAAGATAGTCTCTTACTTTATTCCTTTTTCTGGTAGGACCTGTGAACTTTCCGAGATACTGGGTGTACCTTTTTAATTTTATATCCTTAGGACCTAGCACACTGCTAGTACATGATAGGTGCTTTATTTGTTGAATAAGGTCTATTATTAGAGAGAGGAGGTGGGGGTCAGAGTGAGAGGGGGAAAGAACATCTCAGGCAGGCTCCACGCCCAGTGCAGAGCCCGACTCAGGGCTTATCCTATGACTGTGAGATCATGACCTGAGCCGAAATCATGAGTCAGACACTCAACTGACTGAGCCACCCAGGTGCCCCAGGTGTTTAATATTTTAATAAATATAGTAACATTGAAGTAGTTTGGTTGGAATGAAGTGAATTTGGTAGCAGGAATAGTACTTAAAATATTTAAATAATCTCAATAATAGATGATGTAGTCATTGGGATAAAACAGAAGGAAATATATTCAGGAGGTATTTACTTAGGAAGTAGGATTGATAGAACTTGACGAATGACTGGAAGATGTGGGGGAGCATGAAGTCAAGAATACTCATATTTATACCTTCAAAGAGTGAATACATCATTATAATGCCATTAAATGAAATAGGGACTCAAGAGGCACAGATGTATTTTGCAGAGGATAATAAGTTCAATTTTGAATATATTGAATTTGAGGTAACTATGAGTTATCCAGGTGGAAACTTCCAAGTTCGTTGTTGGAAAGAAAGTTCTAGAACTCCTAAATCTAGGTTAGAGATAAGATTTGCACTAATCAACCTATGGATGATGATTATAATAGGTTAATGTTTGGTATTCTCAAGGGAGAATATAGCGAGGGAGAAGAGATGAATTTGGTTAATGCAGCCGAAGGGAAAATCAAACGTTATCAGTCTCTGGCTTAATGTAAGTGGAGGTCAGGGAGGCAAACAGATTAAGGAGTAAGATGGGAGAAAGTGTGAGGAAAACTCTGAGCCTGGTTATAATGGTTGCAAGTGGATGGATTAATAAATGGTATCCAACCCTTCAAATCAGGACCAAAGAGACCTTTGGAGGTGACCAAATTAGGAAATATTATTCATTACACACACATTAGTATACGGAAGACTACAAGGTTTCTTTGTTGGGATTTGTTGGGAGTCAAACCAATGTGAATTTGAATTCTCCTCTATCAGTTCTGGCAGTTTTAACTTAGACAAGATCCTCAAGTTTCTCTTTTTTAAGGAAATTTAATTCTAGTATAGTTCACATACAGTGTTATATTAGATTTAGGTGTATGATATAGTGGTTCAACACTTCCGTACATCACCTAGTGCTCATCACTACAAGTGCCCTCTTTAACTCCAATCTCCTATTTCACCCATCCCCCCTTCTCTCCCCTCTGGTAACCGTCTGTTCTCTTTAGTTAAGGCTTCTCAAGTTTTTGACCCATAGTTTACTTTGGTGTAAAATCGGAATAAATTCTGATGATGCTCTGGTGGATGAAGGGAAGTAACCTATGCTTTCTGGATACAGTAAACTATACTGAGATAATGTGCATTTTGACTGAGAGGGAGGGTAGGTGAATGGTTTTGGAACTTGGAAAAGAAGAAGCAAATCCTTTCTTCCTTTTTCTCTTACAATCTGGCCCTCGACATCACGGTATACTAACCAAGTCCACACTAGTATGCTAATAAATAATAAATAAAGCACAGGCCTCAATTATGAGATTTGTTGGTAGGCCTGAGATTATAAGTACTATTTATAAATTATTTCTAGAGGAAAATATTTTTTTAAGTTACAACCACATCACACCTGGACCTTGGAGTGAAACTAGTTTGTCAGTTGAAGATTGCTTGCATTGGCTTGTCAGGTTGCAATGCTAGTATCCACCCAGTGTATAGAAGTAATTCCCATTTCATTAAACTTTGAATGTGTGTGCGTGTGTGTGTGTGTGTGTGTGTCTGTGTGTAGAAATATGGAACAGAAGATTGAAATTCCCAGTGAAGAATATGGTGTTTGAGAATCGTAATTCACATGTAAGATAAGGAAGATTATATGGAATTCAAGAGCCAGGAATATTTCTCTAAGCTTTTCTGAAGGTAAAAAGTGAATTATGTAAAAAAATGAATTATGTGAAAATAAACATGATGTTGAAGCTTTTGTAATTTCTGTAATGCTGGAGTTTGAAGCTATTTTTTTAAAGCCCTTCAAAAACTATTCAAGAAACTTTTCAAAACTTCCAAATATATTTTTATTTATGGAAGTCCACTTCATTGATACTAAGCTTAAGTAAAAGTGAGTTTCTTTTCTACAACTTTTCTTCACTTCTCTAACCCCTTCTTTGATTCCCAATTATTTGGGCAGTGAATGAAGAATTCAAAGATAAACTGCAACTATTTCAATGTCGGATACTCTAAAAGCCAGGAATTTTAGTTTTTGCAGATATTAACCATTTTATAAATTTGAAATTTTTCTCTGTAAAGTATGTATTTTCTTTTTTCTGAACTCAAATGTAGCATTAGAGCCATAATATATAAGTATCTGCTGATGTTTTGGGGGAAACCAGCCATGCTTATGTACCTGCTAAATTGAGAATATAATGAGAGCTTAGTGTAAGCAAATTAGTTAAAAATCTAGTTTTTAATAAATTACATGAGAGTTCCAACAATTATTTATTAAGTTTGCTTCATAACATTTATTAAAAACAGCACTTTTGGGAATAGGAAAATGGGGGGAGAGAACCCTCTGAAATAATTTATTTCGGGGTTGTTATTTGCATTTCCTTAAAGCAATCAAGACCATGAAAGTGGATTTTCTGTCCCCCTTTCCTCATTCTCCCTTTCCTCACTCCACTGTGAAGCTGGTGTTATGGATTCATGTCCAATTAGAGGCTGAAGTGGCACTGTGGCTTCAGCCTTTAGGTTAGCTGATTGTAGGAGGATGGTTATGGGCTGAATTGTGCCTTTCTCAAATCTATATGTTGAAGCCCTAACCTCATATACCTCAGAATGCAACTAAATTTGGTCTTTAAAGAGTTTAATTTTTAGGGGTGCCTGGGTGGCTCAGTCTGTTAAGTGTCCAACTTTGGCTCAGGTAATGATCTCACAGTTTTAATTTGAGCCCTGTGTCAGGCTCTGTGCTGACAGCTCAGAGCCTAGAGCCTGCTTCAGATTCTGTGTCTCATTCTCTCTCTGCCCCTCCTTCACTTGTGCTCTCTTAAAAATAAATAAATGTAAAAAAAAATTTAAAAAAAGAGTTTAATTTTTTGAAAGAGATAAGTCTTTAAAGAGTTAATTAAAGTCAAATGAAGTCATTAGAGTGGGACATAATCCAATTCGAATAGATATATACAAAGAGGAAATTAGGACACAGACCCATACGAAAGGAAGAGAGCATGTGAAGGCATGAGGAGAAGGTGACTACCCGTAAGCCAAGAAGAGAGTTGTCAGAAGAAATCAACCCTGCTGACATCTGGATTTCAGATTCCAGCCTCAAGATTTATAACCAAATAAATACCCAGTCTGTGGAACTTTATTATGGCAAGTCTAGCAAACAAATACAAGGATCAAAATGATTATAGTGGTTAAGAAGAGAAAGAAAAAAAGGAAGAGTTTAAAAAAAGAGAATAAAAAAAACCCCCATGAAGCCATCCTGTGAAAATGAGATTCTCTGAATGGAATTTGTTGATGCTAGAGATGACTTGCTGTGTGGACATGTCTGGGAACTTCCTCTATGTTGAGGCAATTTAGCTGAGAGCAAATAGCGAGGGACCTAAACCTTTGCCTGATGATTATTGTAGAGACAGAAGGAAGAGTGAATGTGCTCTTCTGATTTGTTTGGCTTGAGTACCCTTCAGATACACACTTAACCCAATGTTTTTTTAAATATTTATCCATGGCTAGTCTTGCAGTTTTGTACTATGATGTTTACCATAAATACTCCAAATGAAATTACATTATAGTAAACTCTCAAGGAAAGAAACCATATCTTATTCATTTGTATGACTTATTAAATATCACATAGCAGGCCCTCAAAAATGCTTTTTGAATGAATATGTAGATTTATTAGCTATTAACCTACTGTATTGAGTCTAAATTACTTTAATTGGCTTTCAAAATATGTCACTATCTATCGTCTTCAAAATACATCTTTTCTTCCACTTAACCTGCTGTTATAGAACAGTTTCCCACAAATTGTCTATTGCTCATATTATGTTCTTTGGTTTAATGTATTGTTTCACTTGAGATGCCCTTTCTTTGGTTTTCAAAATTCATTTCTCATGTATACTTGATTATAAACCATGGATCCCAGTCTACACTCAACAAATATTGATTGAGCCTCTATTCTATGCCAGGCACTGTGTTAAATACCAGGGATACACAGACATATTCAACAAGGTTGTCTGTCTTCCAGAGTTTTGCACTCAACCCAGGGAGAAAGGTGAACAGTTAAAATATAGTGTCCCGAGTGCAATAGTAGAAGCAGAAGACAGATGCTATTAGATAATAGGGGAAATAAAAGATAGACTTATATGGGGGCTCATGGGGAGCATACAGCATACAGAAAGTGAATTAAATTGACTCTAGAAGGTCATTTGGGAATTACACAGGTTAAGAAAGTACATAGGATGAATGAAAGAAAAGGAATAGCCTAGATTAGAGCCTGGAGACTTGACATATTGGAGACTCTTTAGCGCATGTATATATTTTTTGTTTCTGAATCAGCTCTGTAGTCTTGAAACCAAGGAATGGACACCATAATCATTTGCCCACATGGCTTAGGAAAAGAGTAGAATATTAGTTATATAAAGTACCCCCAATAGGAAAGGAAAGAAGTGGGAGGCAAGAAAGTTGAGGTCATGCCATTTCTTTGTCTGGTCTCTAGGTGACATCACTGTTCCAAGCAGATTCTTTCTTTAGGCCTGCCTCTTATATTTCCCTGTTTACAAAGCACTTTTACATCCATTGTGTCTTTTGAGTCTCATAATAACCCTGTGAGAAAAATACTAGCAAATGATATTCTCCCCACTCTGAAGATAAAGAAACTAAGATTCAGTAGGTTTGAGTCATTTGAGCAAATTCACCGAGATAGAAAGTTGTCAGTCTAGGATTCACAGACAGGTTCTTTGACTTTACAACCTAAGTTCTTTTCCTTACAACAGGTTCTCTTCTACAAGACATATGAACAGTTTTAGAAGAAGAGAGAATGTGAGTTCAACCACTTGAAAGTGTAGGAATTCCACATGTTCAAAATTTAGGGAGTGATATCACCTGAAATGGTTCTTAAGAAGCTGAGTTCTAAGGACACACAGTAAGAACAGTTCATTGTTCCACCAACAGAAAATTATGTAAAATTTATAATGATTTCAGAGTAGATTCCTGTGATTCATCCCCTATGTATAATACCCAGTGCTCATCTCAACAAGTGTCTTCCTTATGCCCCTTACCCATCTAGCCATCGTCCCACCCACAACCCCTCTAGCAACCCTCAGTTCTCTGTATTTAAGAGTCTCTTTCTTATGTTTTGTCCTCTTCCTTGTTTTTGTATTATTTTTGCTTCCCTTTCCTCATGTTCATCTGTTTTGTGTCTTAAATTCTATATATGAGTGAAGTCATACGATATCTGTCTTCCTCTGACTGACTTATTTCACTCAGCATAATATCCTACAGTTGCATCCACCTTGTTGCAAATGGCAAGATTTCATTCTTTTTCATTGTTGAGTAATATTCCATTGTACATATATAGCACATCCTCTTTATTCATTCATCAGTTAGTGGACATTTGGGCTCTTTCCATACTTTGGCTACTGTCGATAGCACTAGTAAAACCATTGGGGTGCATGTGCCCTTTCGAAGCAGCACACATGTATCCCTTGGATAGATTCCTAGTAGTGCAATTGCTGGGTCGTAGGGTAGTTCTATTTTTAATTTTTTGAGGAACCTCCACACTGTCTCCCAGAGTGGCTGTACCAGTTTGCATTCCCACTAGGAGTGCAAAAGAGATCCTCTTTCTCCAAATCCTCGCCAACATCTGTTGTTGCCTGAATTGTTAATTTTAGTCATTCTCACTGTTGTGAGGTGGTATCTCATTTTGGTTTTTATTTGTATTTCCCACCCACAGGAAATATAATTGTCAACCTATCTCACATGTCCTTTATTGATGATATTTTTGCATAGACCACATGTTCATGTTCTTCAGTGCCACAGAAGCAATGAAATGATACATTACATGTCCCAGGGGGTGATAAAGAGTGGTTAAGAGCAAGGGCTCTTGAGTTAGATTTGGGTTCACATCCTTGCCTCCCCAATGACAATTTGTTAAGTTACTTGTTTGCTCTGTGTCAGTTTCCTTGACCTGTAAAATATGGATTATAAACTGAGCTTTCTCAGAGTTGTGAAAGATTCATTTCACATTGTGTGAAATGCTTACAACAGTTCCTGGCAAATAATTACTAAGATGTTAGCAGTTATTATGGTTATCCTAAATTTGTGGAAGTAAAGTGACAAATCTCTTGTGCCTCAACAATCTTGTTTCAGTATCTATCAGTTGATACTTCTTGATGCCAAATGTCACATCACCCTCTCAATGCAGAAGGACATTTTACCCGGGAGAGTTTTGGTATACTTTCTTGTTTGGATGGAAATGCTATTATCATATGAAACATTTGAATTAGACTTTTGTAGCAAGTCCCAGGTTATAATGATTTTCTACTAAGGGTGTCTGGATGGCTCAGTCAGTTTAGCATCAGAATCTTGATTTCAGCTCAGGTCATGATCTCACAGTTCATGGGTTCGAGCACTGTGTTAATGGCACGGAACCTGCTTGGGATTCTCTCTCTCTCCCTCTTCTCTCAGCCCGTTATTCACTCATTCTTTCTCTCTTTCTCTCAAAAATAAGTAAATAAACTTAAAAAAAGAATGATTTTCTACTAAATATAAAGTTTTCAAAATTGTGTCTTAAGGCATATTTGATGAATAATACTTCTGATACACAGAGTCCATTTTTGTAAATGAAATCTTAATGGATGGAATGGAAAAAAATTAAAACAGGAAGCATTTTGTAAAGGTATATATTAAGGCATAACTTTTGGAATTGATTATTATGTGATGGAAATGATGAGTTTAATTTTATACACTTTTTTTTACTTGAACCATACAATAAGTTAAATTTATGCCTTAAAATGGTAATTGTCGTATTTAAAAGGTTGTCTTTATAAATTGAGGCACAAAATTTTCTTTCATTAAGAGCATAATCAGAACTTTTTTTGCCATGCCAGTCCTGTCATCTGGAAAACATACGATGTTTATACAGTTTTCAAAGATACATGTGATTTAGTTAGGTGCCCAGAGACCTCCACATGAATTGTTAATTCCATATTGCCTACAACAGTCATCCCCTCAATGTTTGCAGAGTTTATAGGAGATCAGTTACAAATGTGATTATATCAGCCATTCCTCAGTCCTGACACCAGTTTCAAATTAAAAACTGACAGACCTCACCTGCTCCTGGGTTCACCCACGGGTCACCTTCTTGTCACTTCAGCTCTCCCCCCATTAAAATGACATCTGTGTTCATAAAGGGTCTGAGAGGGGCTGTGAGTTGTTAGAATTGTTGAAGAATAAGAATAAGGTGTCGTCTGCCCAGATAATATAGTGTTCAACTTTGGCCTTTGAGGGGACAGGAGGTGAGCAACATCCTTCAGTGTTTCCAAATACAAGAACAGAGGCCCAGAGAGGTCACCCATTGCTCCTAATACAACCCATGGAATAGAACAAACCTGACATTATAAAGAATAAAGATTCACATCAGTAAGAGGAAAGAGGAAAATAGAAATAGCTATTTAAAAAATATTCTTCCTTTATATCTAAAATATTCTCCAGGTATTTTATTAATTTTACCTAACAATAAAAAATATTTATTTTTTCTTGTAAGAAGTGTAAAAAAATACACTTAGAACAATACAAGTGTCAACTAAGTGAAAAAAGTGTTTAAATTATCTATACATTGCCTTTGCTTCAAATAATTTACCGTATGTTAGCTGTAATGCTTATCTATAAAACATTACAACATATTATCTCCTTTTTATGGAATACAACATGTTTGCAGACTGTATTTCAATTAAGACACGCACTCCCCAGTTAAAGAATTAAGGAAAAATGATCTTTTTTTTTAAATTTTTTATTTATTTCTAGGAGAGAGAGAGACAGCGTGAGCAGGGGAGGGTCAGAGAGAGAGGGAGTCACAGACTCTGAAACAGGCTCCAGGCTCTGAGCTGGCAGTCAGCACAGAGCCCGACGCGGGGCTCGAACCCACGAACCGCGAGATCATGACCTAAGCGAAAGTCGGACGCTTAAACGACTAAGCCACCCAGGCGCCCCGGAAAAATGATCATTTTTAAAGAGAAGACTAGATGATAAAGCATTTGAAATAATGTCTTATTTCTGTATCTGATACTTGGGGCAGTGCCATGTATGGTAGGCATTTAATAAACATGTGTTGATGGTAATAGTAAGGAAACCTAATGTCCAGAGGAGATACCTGGTAATTCAAAAAGTCACATACCTGAAAAATAATTATATCAAAAATTATGATTATGAAAGTAGATTATTGTTACTATAACTTAAGTGTCTTAGACTTTTGAAAACAAAGAATTATTAGTTAAAGCCTTAAAAAACATAGTAACAGTTTTTAGCGATATCTGCTTCCAGGCCATGAGGAGCCCAAGATGGTTCCTCTGTGTCCTGTGGAAGCCCTGTGAATAATCCAAGCTCATGGGTACATGGTGCCCAGCTGAGTAGGAGGCAGGTGATGAGGGGTTAAGGCAAAAGAGGAAAACCAATTCCCCCGCACAAATATTTAAAATATCTCTTTTATACATAGAATTACACAAATAAGCTTTATTTATCTTCAATTTCTTCATCTATTTATTGGCTGCTCCCCACTCTTAGAGAGTGGCACATGATAGCATGGTGGTGGGCTGTGCTGTCATCTAGTGACATCCGCTGACCTGCCTGCGGTGATCCCCAGTGATGCCATTTACTACCTGGGTGTTTTAGTCCATTTGGGTTGCTATAACAAAAATATAGACGGGGCAGCATAAAGAAAAAAACATTTATTTCTCATAGTTCTGGAGGCTAGAGAGTCCAAGATCAAGGTGTGGAAGTTTCAGTGCTGGTGAAGTCCTGCTTCCTTATTCATTGACTATTGTCTCTGGGGGACCTGGTTCACAGAGATGGCTTTCTGGTCTGCACACAGTGAAAGAGTAAGAAAGAAGGCTCTGTGGGGTCTCTTTTATAAGGGCACTAATTCTATTCTTTTATAAGGTTCCACCCTCATGGCTTAATCGGCCATGATATTAGGACTTAGAATTTCAACATCTGTGTTTAGGGGAGACACAAACATTCAATCCGTAACATTGGGTAATCTTGGGCTACTTATTTGAATACTTTGTCTTTGCCTCCTCATCTGTAGAATGGGGCCATAGTAATATCTACTTCGCCAGTGGAATTAAATGAGTTGATAGTACATAAAGTACTTAGAATACTGCTTGGGCATATTAAATGCTATGTAAGTGTTTGTCAAATCAAATAATTGTAAACTGAGAATAATTACAATACTTAAAGGGCATATTTTTGAGAGTTATTATAAGAATTAGATAAGTAAACTGTAAACTCACATACTTATTTGATAGCCTGATTATTACCTCATTATTATTATTAATTATTAATAGTAGTAGTAGTTATAGTAGTAGTAGTAAAATGTAATGCTGGGCTGGCTGCAAGGGAAACAGTTTCTATGCTCAAGGAGACCATCCTGTAGCAGGTGTAATATGGTCATTCATGACTTCTTTTGTCCAAAACAGACAATGAAGTAAACTGGGCTCTAGAAAGTGTTAGAAATGTGCGGTTTCCTGGAATCAAATAGTTAAGAAAGGTATACAAAAATGCAGGTGTGAAGGGCTACGTTCACCCCAATGTTTATAGCAGCATTACCAATAATAGCTAAACCATGCAGAGAGCCTAAATATCCATTGACTGATGAATTGATAAAGAAGATGTGATACACACACACACAGAGTATATGTATACACACACACACACCATATGTTTACACACAATGGGATATTACTTAGTCATCAAAAAGAATGAAATCTTGCCATTTGCAACGACATGGATGGAGCTAGAAAGTATTATCTAAATGAAATAAGTCAATCAGAGAAGGAAAATACCACATGATTTCCAGTATTTGGAATTCAAGAAACAAAATGGATGAACAAATGGGACATAGGGGAAGAGAAGAGAGGCAAACAAATCACAAGAGACTCTTAATGATAGAGAATAAACTGAGGATTGATGGAGGGAGGTGGGTGGCAGATGGGCTAGATGGGTGATGAGTATTAAGGAGGGTACTTGTGATGAGCACTGGGTATTAAATGTAAGTGATAAGTCATTGAATTATACTCCGGAAACCAATATTGCACTGCATGTTAACTAACTAAAATTTAAAAAAAAAGAAAAATTTACAGTGAGAGATGGGTATTTGAGATGTCTTCAAATATGATTAGACTTTGGGAGTAAATATGGTGGACAGTAGAGTTGTTCCTCTGAACAACGTGGTGTTAATGCACTGATCCCTCCTGCACTGTTGAAATTCATGTCTAGCTTTTGTTTCCCCCAAAACTTTACTAATAGCCTATTGTTAACCAGAGCTGGAAGACTGGAAGACATAGCTGATAATAGAAATGTCGATTGATATTTATTTTGTATGCTATATGTATTATATACTATATTATTAAATAAAATAAACTAGAGGAAAGAAAATTTACTAAGAAAATTATAAGGGAGAGAAAATACATTTATGGTACTGTATTGTATCTAGTTAAAAAAAAATCCGTGTTGTTCTGTGTTGTATCTGTATTGTTCAAGGGTCAACTATATTTCATTTTAGGGGAGCTATACACACACACACGTATTATGAACTAGATCTTAAAAATAACGAAGAGTGACTGATATTTGTTTATGATTAAGAATTGTTTTGATTACATTTAAAATTATAAGTGGAGGAGCATCATGGAAGCCCCCAGCTTGTCTCATCCCTGAAACAGCTAGATCAGCACCAAACCATTTTGCATACCTAGGATATTGATCTTAGAATTAACACAACAATCTGGATAACTTGAGCCACATAACTAGGCAGGTACATGGTGCAGAGAGGTGAACTGGGGTAGAGAAAACCCACAGAGTCTAGGAAGCTATTTTTGCAGAGAGAGGACAGAGAAAGGGAGAGAGTGTGGCACATCAGGTGAGTGCAGGAAAAACACTCCTCCAAAAGTAGCTGGAGAGAAAGAGAGAGAAAGAATGAAAACACAGGGCACTGAACAAGAAATATGTTCCCCAAAACCAATGATGGGAAGAAAGGAGAGGGTTTCAGTACCACAAGGATTCTATGAACAGTGGAGTGCAAGGTCTGAAGTTTCAGAGTTCAGTGCCTGGTGGGGCTATAGTGAGGAAGTAGGGTGAATCCCTAGGAGCAAGCAGTGGGGCCTGAGGGGTATGTTTGCCACATGGGGAGAAGTAGTTCCCTTGCTTGGAGAGCATTTGGTAGAGGCCATATGGCCTCTCCATAGGCAAAGGTCTCAGTGGACCCCAGAGAGCAGCCACGTTTGCTGGTTTTGGGACAAAGATGCCAGTGTGGTGAAACCTGGCACCGGCTGTGTGTTGTAGTTTGCCAGAATCTCTGGATGTCTGCTGTTGTTTGATCTCAAGAACATTTTCTGGGGCAAGCTGGCACCTGGCTGTTGCTCAGTGAGACCCTCCCCCAGAGAGTCGGTGCGGGTCCAAGCTGCAGGTGTCTCTGAAGTGTGGGGTTTTGAAACACAACCCCATCAGAGATAAAGTGCTGGAAGGAGGTGCTGCATGGCAGATTGCTTGGACACAGACAGGGTAGAAGCAGGGAGTGAATGGATGGAGGCCTGAGACAAAAGAGGGGTGCTTGATTGGGAGTTGGTGAGAGATCCAAGTTCCTGTGCCAGAGACTAGGAAGCTAGATGAAGCCATTTCTACCTATTCTGCACACGTACATGTGCACCACACTCATCCACCCCAGTAAACTAAGGAGCACCACATAATGTAGAATGGAGACATTACACCGTGTCCCACCCACCAATGCCCTCCAAGAACGTCCCCTAGAAGACCAGCACAAGTCCTTCTAACTACTTATATAGCTTTATAAGATTTATAGAGTGCTTTATAGCTTCAGTTCTAGGGAAAACTAGATGGAATTTAATTCAGGTTTCATTCTGTTTGCTAATTCATTTAGCAATTTGGTTTTTTTGCTTCTATTTTCTTAATTTTTTTCAATTCTTTTTCTTAATACAGAAAGAGAAATTTTTATTTTTATTTACTTTTTTGATATATTTTTATTTTTAATTATTTTTTATTTTAAAAATATTGTATTCTATTTCATTTTCTTTATTTCACTTTATTCTATCTTATTATATAATTTTTTATTTTTGAAAAATTTTTCTTCCTTTTTTTCTTTCCTATCTTTCCTTACACCCCCCCCCCCCCACGCCCCCATCAAGCTTCTTTCAACACAGACCAAAACACACTTAGGATCTAGCTTCTTTTATTTGTTTTTGGTTTTGTTTTTAATTTTTAAATTTTATTATTTTTTTCTTCCTCTAAAATGACAAAATGAAGGAATTCATTACAAAAGAAAGAATAGTAAGAAATAACATCCAAGGGATTAATCAACAAAAAATATAAGTAAGATGTCTGAACTAGAATTTAGAGCCACAATAATAAGAACACTAGCCGGGGTTGAAAAAAGCATAGAATCCCTTTCTGCAGAGAAAAAAGTAGTAAAATCTAGCGAGGCTGAAATTAAAAATGCTATAACCAAGATGTAATCTGGAATGGATGCCATGACAGCAAGGATGGACAAAGCAGAGCACAAATCATCAATATTTAAGACAAAATTATGGAGAATAATGAAGTAGGAAACAAGAGGGAAACAAAGGCAAAAGAAGACAGTACAAGACTTAGAGAACTCAGTGTCTTACTAAAAAGGAATAACATCTGAATTATAGGAGTCCTAGAAGATGAAAAGAGAAAAAAAAAAAAAAAGGACAGATTTATGTGAGTAAATTATAGAAGAAAACTTTCCTAATCTGGGGAAGGACACAGAGATCAAAATCCAGGAAGCCTATTAGATTCAATAAAAACTGACCATCACCAAAGTGTATTATAGTCAAATTCACAAAATACACAGACGAGGAAAGAATTATAAAAGCAGCAAAGGAAAAACAAAAGTTCTTAGCATATAAGGGAAGACAGATCAGGTTCGCAGCAGACCTATCCACAGACACTTGGCAGGCCAGTAAGGAATGGCAGGCTGTATTCAACGTGCTGAGTCAGAAAAATATGCAGGCAAGAATTCTTTATCCAGCAAGGCTGTCATTCAAAAGAGAAGGAGAGATAAAAGAGTTTCCCAGACAAACAAAAACTAAAGGAGTTTGTGACCACTAAACCAGCTCCGTAAGAAACTTTAAGGGGGACTCTTTGAGTGGAGCAAAGATAAAACAAAACAAAACAAAAGACCAAAAGCAACAAAGACTAGAAAGGACCAGAGAACATCACCAGAAACACCAACTCTACAGGCAACACAATGGTACTAAATTCATTTTTCAGCACTCACTCTAAATATCAGTGGACTAAATGTTCCAATCCAAAGATATAGGGTATCAGAAATAGATAAGAAGACAGGACCCATCTATATGCTGCCTACAACAGACCCATTTTAGACCCAAAGACACCTGCAGACTGAAAGTAAGGAGGTAGAGACTCATCTATCATGCTAATGGTAATCAAAAGAAAGCTGGATTAGGCATACTTATATCAGACAAACTAGATTTTAAAGTAAACACTGTAACAAGAAGTGAAGAAGGGCATTAAATATAATTAAGGGTTCTGTCTACCCACAAGATCTACCAATTGTAAATATTTATGTCCCAAACAAGAAAGCCCTCAAATATAAAAAACTAATCACAAACATAAAGGAACTCATTGATAATAATACCATAATAGTAAGGGACTTCAACACCCCACTTACAGCAGTGGACAGATCATCTAAGCAGAAAATCCACAGGGAAACAAGGGCTTTGAATGACACACTGGACTGAATGGACTTAACAGGTATATTCAGAACATTTAATCCTAAAGGAGCAGAATACACATTCTTCTCAAGTGCACATGGAATATTTCTCCGGAATAGATCACATACTGGGACACAAATCAACCTTCAACAAGTACAGAAAGATCAAGGGGTGCCTGGGCGGCTCAGTTGGTTGAGGGTCCAACTTCAGCTCAGGCCATGATCTCACTGTTCATGTGTTTGAGTTCTGTGTTGAGCTCTGTGCTGACAGAGCCTGGAAGCTGCTGTGTCTCCCTCTCTCTCTGCCCCTTTCCTGCTCACAATCTGTCTCTCTTTATCTCTCTGTCTCTCAAAAATCAATAAACATTAAAAATTAAAAAAAAAAACAAGTACAAAAAGATCGAGATCATACCTTACATATTTTCAGACAACATCATTATGAAACCCAAAAACCTAACTACAAGAAAACATTTGAAAAGACTATGAATACTTGGAGATTAAAGAACAGTCTACTAAAAAATGAATGGGTTAACCAAAAAATTAAAGAGGAAATTAAAAAGTACATGGAAGCCAATGAAAATGAAAACACAACAGCCCAAAACCTCCGGGATGCAACAAAGGTGGTCATAAGAGGGAGGTATATAGCAATACAGGCCTTACTAAAGAAGGAAGAAAGATCTCAAATACTCAACCTAACTTTACATCAGAAAGACCTGGAAAAAGCCCAAACCAGCAGAAGAAAGGATATAGTAAGATTAGAGCAGAAATCAATGATACCGGGAAAAAAACCAAAGCAAAGCAAACCAAACCAAACAGTAGAATAGATTAATGAAATGAGGAGCTGGTTCTTTGAAAGAAGAGAATTGATAACCCTCTAGCCAGAATGATCAAAAAGGAAAAGGAAAGGACCCAAATAAATAAAATCATGAATGAAAGAGGAAAGATCACAAAAAATACCACAGAAATACAAACAATAATAAGAGAATATTATGAGCGATTATATGCCAACAAATTGGGCAACCTGAAAGAAATGGACAAATTCCTAGAAACATATAATCTACCAAAATGGAAACAGGAAGAAATAGAAAATTGAACAGACCCATAACCAGTAAAGAAATCAAATCCGTAATCAAAAATCTCCCAACAAGCAAGTGTCCAGGGCCAGATGTCTTTCCAGGGTAGTTCTACTAAATACTTAAAGAAAAGTTAACAGCAATTCTTTTGAAGCTGTTCCAAAAAACAGAAATGTAAGGAAAAGTTCCAAACTCATTCTGCAAGGCCAACATTACCTTATTTCCCAAACCAGACAAAGGTTGCACTAAAAAAGGAGAACTAAAGGCCAAATTCCCTTTAGTTGGATGCAAAAAGGAAATGGATGCAAAAATTCTCAACAAGATGTGGGGCGCCTGGGTGGCTTAGTTGGTTAAGCGTCCGACTTTCGCTTAGGTCATGATCTCGTGGTTCGTGGGTTCGAGCCCCTCGTCGGGCTCTGTGCTGACTGCCAGCTCAGAGCCTGGAGCCTGTTTCAGTCTGTGACTCTCTCTCTCTGACCCTCCCCTGCTCATGCTGTCTCTCTGTGTCTCCTACAAATAAATAAAAAACATTAAAAAAATAAAAAAAAATTAAAAAAAAAATTCTCAACAAGATGCTAGAAAACTGGATCCAACAATACACTAAAATAATTATTTACTGTGATCAAGTAGGATTTGTTCCTGGGATGCCAAGGTGGTTCAATATCTGCAAATCAATCAATGTAATACATTACATTAATAATAAAAAAAAAGAATGAGAACCACATGATCCTCTTAATAGATGCAGAGAAAACATTTGACAAAATACAGCATCGTTTCTTGATAAAAACCCTCAAGAAGGTAGGGATAGAAGGGTCATACCTCAAGATCATAAAGCCATATACAAAAGACCCACTGCTAATATCATCCTCAATGAGGAAAAACTGAGAGGTTTCCCCCTGAGGTCAGGAACACAACGGGGATGTCCACTATCACCACTGTTATTGAACATAGTGTTGGAAGTCCCAGCCTCAGCAATTAGACAACACAAAGAAGCAAAAGGCATCTATATTGACAAGGAGGAAGTCAGACTTTCACTCTTTGCAGATAACATGGCACTCTATGTGGAAAACCAAAAAGACTCTACCAGAAAAACTGCTATGAATTCAGCAAAGTTGCAGGATATAGAAACAATGTACAGAAATTGGTTGCATTTCTATACACCAATTATGAATCAGCAGAAAGAAAAATCATGGAATTGATCCCATTTACAATTGCACCGAAAACCATAAAATACCTATGAATAAATATGACCAAAGAGGTGAACAATCTATACACTGAAAACTATAGAAGGCTTACCAAAGAAATTGAAGAAGACACAAAAAATGGAAACACATTCCATGTTCATGGATTGGAAGAACAAATGTTGTTAAATTCTTGACACTACCCAAAGCAATCTATGTATTCAATGCAATCCCTATCAAAATAACACCAGGATTCTTCACAGAGCTAGAATAAACAATCCTAAAATTTGTATGGAATCAGAAAAGAACCCGAATAGCCAAAGCACTCCTGAAAAAGAAACCCAAAGCTGGAGGCATCACAATTCCAGACTTCAAGCTGTATTATAAAACTATGATCGTCAAGACTGTATGGTACTGGCAGAAAAACAGACATATAGATCAATGGAACAGAATAGAGAACCTTGAAATGGACCCACAATGTGTGGCCAACTAATATTTAACAAAGCAGGAAAGAGTATCCAGTGGGAAAAAGATGGTCTCTTTAGCAAATGATGTTGGGAAAGCTGGACAGCAACATGCAGAAGAATGAACCTGGACCACTTTATTACACCATACAGAAAAATAAACTCAAAATGGATGAAAGACCTAAACATAAGACAGGAAGCCATCAAATCCTAGAGGAGAAAACAGACAACAACCTCTTTGACCTCCACCATAACAACTTCTTACTTGGTATATCTCCAGAAGCAAGGGAAACAAAAACAAGAATGAGTTATTGGGGCCTCGTCAATATAAAAAGCTTCTACACAGTGAAGGAAACAATCAACAAAACTATAAAGCAACTGATTGACTGGATTGACTGATGAATGGATAAAGGAGATGTGGTATATATACACAATGGAATATTACTTGACAATAAAAAAGAATTAGATCTTGCCATTTGCAACAACATGGATGGAACTAGTGTGTATTATGCTAAGAGAAATAAGTCAGAGAAAGACAAATATCATATGATTTCACTCATGTGGAATTTAAGATACAAAACAGTGAACATAAGGGAAGGGAAGCAAAAATAAGATTAAAACAGAGACAAACCATGAGAGACTCTTGAATACAGAGAATAAACTGAGGGGAGTGTTAGGTGGGGGGATGGGCTAAATGAACAAGGGGATTAAGAAGGACACTTGTTTGGATGAGTACTGGGTGTCATATGTAAGTGCTTAATCACTGAATTCTATTCCTGAAATCATTATTACAATGTATGTTAACTAGCTTGGATTTAAATTTAAAAAAAATAAAATAAAACAAAGTAAATATAAGGTAAAGTTACAAATGGAATCAGGTTATATACACAGAGCGTTATATAGTTTATTCAAGCTGAGTTACACAGAGCCCAGTATAGGGACTGCAATATTTACTGGCTGGCTCGTGAAAACTGATATAATGATGAAAATTATTATTTATGGTTTTCTTACTAAAATAGAGTATTAACAACTACACATGCATTTTTTCATTTAATTCCCATAATAACCCACAAAAGTATATATTATGATTATCTAAATTTTATGGTTGAGGAAAACAATTGGGGCTTAGAGAGGTGAAATGACTTGTCCATGGTCACCATGTGTCCATGGAGCCACATCTTTCTAACTGGAGGCCAAGCTACTGATAGTTCAATATGCTGTGTCACAAGATGTGTAAAGCTCTAAAAGCATTTTAGCAGAGATGATAGCACTGAGCAGGAAGATATGGTATGGATGCATTGATTTAAATAACATTAAAAGGAAACAGAAATATAAACAGATACTTTTTGGGTGAAAAGAAAGGATGAAGTAGTGACAGGGAGACCAAAATGTGGTCTTCTGAGATGGTAGTGATGCCGTGTTTCTTGATCAGAGGACGTTACACTGGTGTGCTCATGGCTTGTTATTTGTTAAGCTGTACACTTAGGATTCATACCTTTTCTTATTGGAAGTTATAATTCAGTTAAAGTTTGTAAAACTTACTTATTCCACATCCAGGTTCGTTAATGAGATCCAGTGAAATGAGTTCAGGAATGGAATAAACAAAACAACCACCAGGGAAATACAAATCTCCACAGTGAGATATTACTTCACACCAATCAGAATGGCTAAAATTAAAAACTCAGGTAATGACAGATGTTGGTGAGAATGTGGAGAAAGAGGAATCCTTTTGCACTACTGGTGGAATGCAAACTGGTGCAGCCACTCTGGAAAACAGTATGGAGGTTCCTCAAAAATTAAAAATAGAACTACCCTAAAAAAAATAGAACTACCCTATGCCCCAGCAATTGCATTACTAGATACTTATCCAAAGGATATAGGTGTGTTGTTTCGAAGGCGCACGTGCACTCCTAGTTTATAGCAGTGCTATAGCCAATAGCCAAAGTATGGAAGGAGCCCAAATTTCCATTGGCAGATGAATGGATAAAGAAGATGTGGTGTATGTATACAATGGAGTATTACTCAGCAATAAAAAAGAATGAAATCTTGCCATTTGTAACAATATGAATGGGACTAGAGTGTATTAAGCTAAGCAAAATTAGAGAAAGACAAATATATGACTTCACTCATATGTGAATTTAAAATACAAAACAGATGAACATAAGGGAAGGGAAGCAAAAATAATATGAAAACGAGGAGAACAAAACATAAGAGACTCTTAAATACAGAGAACAAACTGAGGGTTGATGGAGTTGTTGTGGGTAGGGGGATGGGCTAATGGGCAAGGGACATTAAGGAGGACACTTGTTGGGATGAACACTGGATGTTGTATTAGGGGATGAATCACTGGATTCTACTCCTGAAGTCATTATTGCACTATATGCTAACTAACTTGGGTGTAAATTAAAACAAACAAACCAACCAATCACTCAAGTATACACGTACAATTTCTGGCCACCAAGAAAGCCACCTTCATTTCCACTTATTCTCCTATCCCTGCCACACTGTGCTGGAAAGGACTTCTAGAGACTACATCATGAAGTCCTTGGATAAAAAGTAGAAATGAGTGATAACGTAAAAGGCACATGGAGGGGCACCTGGTTGGCTTAGTCAGTTAAACGTCTGACTTCAGCTCAGATCATGATCTCATGGTTTGTGAATTCAAGCCCCATGTTGGGCTCTGTGATGACAGCTCAGAGCCTGGAGCCTGCTTCCGATTCTGTAACTCCCTCTCTCTCTGTCCTTGCCCTGCTCATGCTCTGTCTTCTCTCTGTCTCTCAAAAATAAATAAATGTAAAAAAAATTTTTTTAAAGGTACATGGAGTCCGGGTAAACATGTCTCACAAATGGGAAATAGCTATATCAATATTATGCTAAATATCTGGATGTATAGTTTAGAATTCTAAGAAATATACAGCTAATTGGTTGCTATTAGGTTATATGAAGACATTTAACTGATTATATGATCTCTAATTGTTAGGGAGATGCATGACATATTATATAGAAGCAGCTGATTCATAAAAGTTCAGGTATATAGAATAAAATGACTCTTTTTATGAATTATATCACTAGAGAGAATAATACCATCATGGAAGCATTGTGTCCAGTTACCACTGGGTTCCCTAGTGGAAGTGAAGATATGATAAGCAAAATGATGACCCTATGTTTAGTAGAATTAAGTTAAATAATTTTATCTTGTTATTATAAATTATTTATAATGTTTATTTATTTTTGAGAGAAAGAGAGAGCGTGAGCATGAGAGGGGCAGAGAGGGGGAGACACAGAATCTGAAGCAGACTTCAGGCTCTAAGCTGTCAGTGTAGAGCCCGGTCTCATGAACTGCGAGATCATGACCTGAACCAAAGTCGGATGCTCAAACCAATGAGCCACCGCCCCTATCATGTTATTATAAAGTTAAATTCCCATGTTTCTCTTGCTAGAATCTTTGTGGAGGAATTCAGTGAGACTCATTAGAGGGACAATGGAATATCTAGAAGCTCCTTCATTCCTGAGCTAAATATTTTCATTGTTTTGAATTTTGACATCATCATATATCATAAGGTTATTAACCAGTTAGAAATTTGAAGAAAATCCATTTTCCCCTTAAAAACTATTTCTTTATAATCTGCTGAAAACAAAAAGGAACAAATATTTGAGATCCTATAATGTTGAGAAATGAATCCTGATGGCTTTGTTTATTGGCCTTTAGGATAAATTCTGCATCTTGATATCCCTTTAACATTGATGTAAAGTGGAGATTATAATGTTCATTAACATTTACAATATTATTATTTAATGTTTTAGTACTTCTGCATTCTGATTCAGACTCATAGATTCTTTGCAAAGAGTGATCAAACTGGAAACCCCTTCATGTACCTTACCTGTGAGACTGAGGTCATGTGCCATTTCTAGCGCCATACTAGGAGGAATGGCAGCTCCTCACCGTATTTCTCTTCTGTGCATACCTAATGTTCTTTTGAAGTATTACTTGAATGTTTTTTTCTTTTCTACCCAGTGATCCTTGTGGGCAAAAATGATGCTATATGGGTATTTTTTGAATCATTGGGGAGATAGAAGGTGATTTATTTAGTAAGAAAGTATCAACCATTAATGCTTTTCCTTCTTCAGTCAGGATTACTTTGTATGAAAAAAAAAAAAAGAATTAGGATACAGAGATATCCTTCTTTTCCACAGTGCAGGAGATGATATTGTTGCCTATCTATCTGCTAGGTAATTCAGTATATTTATTAAGTTCTAAAAGTTTGTTCAATAATGATTGGCCTGTTGACTGTAATAAATATGGATGTGTGTTTATGTGTGCATTCTGACTGCTTAGTCAGTTTATTAATATTTAATTATATAAAAATGCAGGCTAAGATAAACCTTGACTTCAGATCAGAAGTGAAACAGCAAATGAAATCATTTTGGAGTTTGGGGGCAGGAAGTTTAGGTTTACATTTTACTTTTACCACTTACTACGTTAACGTAAATGAGTCACTTAATCTCTTCAAAGTTTCAGAAGCGGAAATGATAGAAATTGTCTCTCTCACAGTTAAAATGAGAATCAAGTGAGATCAAATGAGATAATATAGAACTATGATTCATAGAATGTATCCTATAAAAATGCTTTCCTGCAAATCACAAGAGGTCCTTACAACCTGCAGGATGAGCATTCATGTTAAGAAAGTTCTTTCAAATTCCATTTGAGGGTCAGTCTATCCTTTGTGCTTCCTTTCTTTCTGTGCTTTTAACAAACTCTTCAGCATATTAAACATGTATCAGCTTTGACTGATACGTTGTTATGGCTAAAGGAATTCAATAAAGTATTGATCATCATCTGGAAGGGCATTGTAGTGAGACCGAAAGAAAAACTGTAGCATTGTCATTTTAGAAACTATACAACTGGTGATTCATTCCAAGAAAATCACAAGATTGGGGCGCCTGGGTGGCTCAGTCGGTTAATTGTCCGACTTCAGCTCAGGTCATGATCTCATGGTTGGTGGGTTCGAGCCCCGCTGCCGGGTTCTGTGTTGACAGCTCAGAGCCTGGAGCCTGCTTAGCCTGCTTCAGATTCTGTATCTCCCTCTCTCTCTGACCCTCCCCTTCTCATGCTGTCTCTCTCTCAGAAATAAATAAAACATTAAAAAAGTTTAAAAAAAAGAAAATCACAAGAGTTGAATTATTTCAAAGAAGTGTAACTACTAACATATATAGGGAGGGAAGTGGTCTTTCTTTTTCTACAGATATACTGTAGAGGCTATGTGGAAAGATAAAGTCTGACCAAGATGTAATCAGTAGAAAAATTACAAAGTTCTATGTGTCTAAGATGAGATTTTAAAACTCTAAAGCAAACAGGGGCTGACAACCTAGAGCCTATATGTTAAATCTAGCCCACCATCTGTGTATTTGCAGTCTGTGACTAAGAATAGTTTTTACATTTTTAAATAGTTGACAAATTTTAAAAAATACTATTTTGTTTCATGTAAAAATTATGTGAAATTCAGATTTCAATGTCCATAAATAAAGTTTTATTGGAACACAGCCATGCTCATTCATTTACATACTGTCTGTGGTAGAATGGAGTAATTACAATATAGTGCATGTGGTCCACAAAGTATAAAATATTTACTATCTGGCCCTTAATAGAAAAAGCTTACTGGCCCCTAATGTAAAGCTCATTGTTTAGGTCATGGCAAAGCAGTATAACTATGCACGTAACGTAGCACACTTATGGAAATGATTTTCCCTCATATATCTAGCTTCTGAAAATGTCTGAAGATTTAAAATTGTTTTAGGTGCACATTGCATTTAAATTAGGCTTAAATACGTCCTCTCCTACAAAACTTTCTTTGCTCTGAGAAGGAAATGTCACTTCTCTCTTAAACTCAAAGCACTTTATAACTCTTACGGTATCACAGTATTTGCTTTGACTAATGTTATCACTTGTGCTTATCTCACTTTCTCAGCTAGATTATAATCTCCTTGAGGAACGGGAATAGTTGTTTCTCATCTCACTTTTCTCCCTTGTTATCTAGCACAGTGTTTTGTGCAGAGTATTATTCAGTGTTTGTTGAGTGAACGTCAGTGTCAGTGACCTGATTAGCTGCATTTGTAAAGAAAATTGATTTTTATTCTTTTTGATTTAATGTTGTTTTTTTACTTATTTCTAGGAGAGAGAGAGAGAAAGCGTGAGCAGGGGAGGGTCAGAGAGAGAGGGAGTCACAGACTGAAACAGGCTCCAGGCTCTGAGCTGGCAGTCAGCACAGAGCCCGACGCGGGGCTCGAACCCACGAACCGCGAGATCATGACCTAAGCGAAAGTCGGACGCTTAACCGACTAAGCCACCCAGGCGCCCCAATTTTTATTCTTTTTGAGATATGCCTTCAAGATAACACAAAAGCTACCTGGTATATTATTGTTTCTAAGAATACAGAGTTGGATGATGTCCTTCAAAATGAAACTCTTATCTTGTGACATCTAGATTGAAATATTATTACTTATAGACTAGCTGTCTTCTTGATCCAAGCAGCTGAAGTCTTCTTTCTTTGGCTTACTGAATGATTTCTTTTTCATTTCTTCCCTTCCTCTCTGCATGGGTCTTCTCTTCTAAAGGCCATCAGAGAGGTAAATGTTAGGATTTCATTTTTGTTTTCATTAAAAACAATAAAAATATTGCTTTTGTTACTGATCTTCACTTCATATACTCTTAATTTACATTTTTATACGTGGGCCATGATATTGTTGTTGTTGTTGTTGTTCCTCTTATTATTATCATATATCATGTGAATTAGAAAAAATATAATTTCAACCTCAAAAACATTATTTTATTCCTAAATTTTTGGTCTGTTTTTTTGTACTTTACCTGGACATCCTTTTATTATTCTCTCTTTTGTTTTCCTGAAGCATTTCCTAACTTCTTTCCTTCCTCGTTGATAACCTGCCTTCTCACTGCAAGTAGAAACTTCAGTGTAAACTCAAAAAATGAGAAATTCACTATCTAAATCCAAAGAAATTTTGTACAGCCTGAGTAATCAATAACTGAATAGATGAGGATAAATTAAATCAAAATAAACTGAAGATAGAGCTGTGTATGCAATTCTGTGTTTGAAGAAAAGGATCCTTTCAAGGTTTGTAAAACCATGCTTGGCAGGGGGAAAAATAACAAAAATAGATTTACTGAGGGCAACACTTTAAAAAAAATGATTTGGGTATTGATCATTTTTAATCTTTTGCCCTGAACAACTGGGAGATGTATTAGAGCTAGAGCCTGCAATGAAAAGCAGGTCTGTTCTTTAACCTGCCCCAATTCACTTAGACATATTTTATATCTCGGGGGATTTGGCCACAAAGTCCATTAGAGCTTTGGAGGCAGTCAGGTCAAATCAATTGTCCACACTGCAGACAGGGTACCCATCATTTACGGTAATTCACCCCCGTCATGGTAGAGGAGAGGAAAGGTTAAAAGCTGTATTGCCATGAGCACATCTCATCTATCTTTCAGTATATTGGTAATACCCAAACATTCCTTGCTTAAGGAACAGGATGTACAACTTCAAATTAAGTTGGATTTAGAGGTTCCTATGGGCAGTTCACAAAATTCTGTTAATGATGTTTTAGAGAGCACACACACACACACACACACACACACACACACACACACAACTGCTTGTAAGTAGAAATGAGGAAATATCTTGTTCCTGAACAAACCTGAATAATTTTTCATGCTTGATGAGATGTATGCAAAGTATATGGAGTGCTTAGTAATGAAGTCTTGAGAGATTCAGAATGGGTTGAGTAACTGATTTCCCTGCCTCCACCCCCCTCCAGATTCCACTTCACATTTCGTTAGGTGGAGAGAAGAGATTTATAAATATATTATCTACATCTGAAGCATAAAGATAGGTCCTAAACAAGGAGAAAGAGATTGAATAAAAGGATCATTTAAAAAAGTATTGGTGATTTCCATATTTTCAGGAAGATAAAACCTCCTGTTTTGAGGCATGCTTAAAATATGTCATATAATATTTTATGGTGGGCATCAACATGGTACAAATGTGTTCTTGATATTTTGTTAGTAGGGAGAATTGACTTCAGTTTACAAACCCAACCCTGCTTTTCCGTGGCATCAGTGGCTTCTTATTTAGTCTATGGTTGGGGGGCAAATAAAATCAGGTGTGCCTGTCCTGGAATTTTAAGTGAGGTGCAAAGCTATTTGCTATTTTACAGAATGGGGAGGTGTGAATTAAAATGTATGTGGGAAAAATAGCCTTTTTTCCTTCCTTTTTACTTTGGGGTTCTTCCTTTTTACTTTGCTTGGTTTCTTCTTGAGTTATATTTTCCTCCTTAGACTTCCTCATGGAAAGCAAATGATTTTAGAGAAGATCATATTTTTGGTGGAGAAACGAATAGAATGTGGATGAGATTCAGTTTTGTTTGGGAATGCACATATGACCAATCAAGCAAATGTTGAAAATCAGTACAATTCAAGCAGCAAATCTTTCTCAACTTTTTATAAGTGCTTATTTCTGTTTAAGGATGGATGCAAAGAAACCACATCTATAGAAGGACTGTGAGGTAATTTTCCTTTAGATACAAAATGAACCCATCTTACTGTAAATAATAATAAAGGAAAATCTTCTATAACTCTTTCTGTAATTTCTTTCAGTACCATTTGTCTGTGACATTGCTACAAATCAGGAATTCTTTTGTTCCTTTCTATAACTCCTGGTTTCCTCTATCTTCAAGGCTTCCTGTGTTTTCTGAAGGCACAGAATGAGTGGAAGGGATATGGCTTGCAATGAGGAACAAAGACATGTTAAAAAGAAAACAGCGTGTTATAACATCAGTTCTACACAAGAACTACTTATTAAAATAACCAATAACTGGAGCCAGAACCCTGGTTATATGACAGTGATAGTTGCGATTTAGGGATACATTTTCCACAGGTTCCAGAATATAAGAATTTTTTTTTTAAAAGACATTTGCTTCAATCACTCCATTTATAAATATACTGGTACATATCAAATTAGTAGAGTTTCAGAACTGCTGCTTGAGGCAATTGTTCTGAATTTAAGTTTAGAAGGTGGGAAACATACACATTTATTTAAACTCTCAATCATACAAATTCATTTCAGCTCTCAAATCAGAACATAGTTAATGCATCTTCAGACAAAAAGAATTCTTTGAAACTTGCATCTGGTCTAAAATTTGGGGAGCCAAATTTCTGCCTAATGCAATTTGCAATGGATGAAACAGTTCTGGCAATAATTGTGTCCTCAGTGGAAATGGTGACTTGATAGACTTTGAACAAAGCAGAGTTGCAGAATAGAGCTTTTCTCAGATAATTTATTTGTTTGAGGAATGTATCTAAAATGTATGTTTTAGAAAACCGAAAATAATGGTTTCAGTTGGCCAAAGTGTCTGTTACTAGTTATGTCTTTATTTATGGCATAGGATAAGAAGGAGGATCGTCTCTTCTGGGAAACTGAAACAAGTGATTTGACAAAGGATCAGACAGATGTCTTTCTCAGATGAGTTGAAAAAAATGAGAAAAGGAAGTGAATGCTTTTTACAATTTCTAGGAAGTTCTGCATCTTCATTTTGGGTGAATTTCTATATTAACACTTTCAGAAAATGATAACTGGGAAGGCAGAAGGCTAATAATAAGTTCAAATCCTACTTGTGGTTATTTATATGTCCTTAATGGAATAGAACACTTCCTTGTTGTTTCAGCTTGGACAAAGTGGTAGAAATTCCTGAAAATCAGTTTGATTTTCTGGGTGAACGTGAAAATATTTCTAAGGACTCCGGCTTATTTACTGAGAAAGAGGTGCTATGGCAATTCATTGGAATCATGAAGGTGGTATTTATTGAATTGAAAAGTGTAGCCAGCATATTGAATGAATGGGACTGTTAATATGAAGGTGGAAAACACCATTATTCTTTCCTTCACTATTCCTTCACCTGTTGCCTCATCAGAGAAGGCTTCTTGGACCATCCACCTACTTAAAATAGTTTTAACTCTAAAATAGGATTTTCTCTCTAATCTCATTCTTTCTTCCCTGAACTCACCAACATCTGATATTTTATTGCCTGTTTCCCCATTTTGAGTGTAAGCTCCATGAGAAAAGGCGCTTTGTTCTTCCTAGGTATGTCCCCAGCACCTAGACAGGGCCTTGCATGTACCAGGTACTGAGAAATATTTGTTATATAAATAAATAGATCAATACATGAATAAATTAATTTTTTTCTTTTTTATCAAAACAATATTGTACAGCTTGATTGTCAACTTTATTAAGCACATTGGCCTTGAATAACTTGGTTATTTCCAAATATCAAACCTGCTATTAATAAGTACTGTAAATAGTATGTTACATGTTTTAAGTGTAATTGTGTGGAAGTTCAATTTATTATAATTACTCCCTGAAAACAGATGAATTGTAGAAAAGACAGTGCATGAATGGGAATAAAATACAACTTAAAATTGTTGCTTTGAAGTCTTAATTATAAAATTAACCATTATATCTTAGAAATTTGATGAGACATTTCATGTATAGTTTAGAGGAGGATTCTTTCTAATTAAATAGGTCTCTCTACGCAATTATTTATTTTTATGATCCACCAAATAAATTCTATCCGGTAAGGATTAGGAGGATGATAGTCAGGAAACCCACAGGGGAGAGGACAAGACTTGTCAAAGAATGTCCACATGTGTCTCTTTCTCCATTAATTCACACCTCACTCCTCCTTTCTTTAACTAGACCCACAGAAGCTCCTCCACTGTAGCTCATCCTGCATCCCACCTACCCTCACTCATCATGGCCCATTCTGGGTTCCTCCTGCCCCCAACCCAATGTAATTCATCTTGTGTCCTTCCTATCTTCACCTGTCATGTCTCATTGTGTCCCTGCACACTCACCATAGCTTACCTTGTGTCCCCATACTCCAAACCACCATGGCTCATCACATGCCTTGTGGTGAACCAAAATTAACTGAAGCAGTGAGTCTTCCAATGGTTTTAGCCTTCAATCTCTAGCAGTGTTCACACAGCTTTATTTCTTGCATGAGCTAGTTTGTGAGCATCCAGGCTTTTCATTCTGTTATCTGTGTATTGGATTTGAGCTCCTATTAAATTATTTAATGACTTAAACAAATTGGTGATATAATGATGGAGAAAATTTATTTTGATGAGTTCAAAGTGAGGTTCAGTCTAGGAAGAAGAATATAAGAAATAAAGGCAAGTTTATTTAGGACAAACCTAAGTGAAATTGGAAATAAAATATGTATCTTGAACTCACTTTTCTATAACTCTAAGCAAAATTGAGAAGAGCTAAAACTATGAAAATCCTAGAAGAAAACAATGGGAAATCTTCATGAACTGGTATTTCACAAAAGATTCTCAAATATGACACCACAAACACAAACAGCAAAAAGGAAAAAAAAAAAAAAATATATATATATATATATATCAGACTTCATGAAAAGGAAGAACTTTTGTGCTTCAAAGTACACTATCAATCAAGTGAAAAGATGAAAGAAACAGGATGTTACTAAGGTGGCAGAATAGGAAAACTCAGCCTCTCTTCTCTGAACAAAGATCAATAATTAGACAGCTACTCAAGAATGAAAACATCTCTGGGAGAGCTCAGGAGTCCATTTAAAAAAACTTTGCCAAGGCCAGCACTGCTTAACACTTAGAATGAACACCCCAGCTCAAGAGTTTTCCTCACTGAGAAAGGGAGAATGAGATGAGTGATCCGCTTCCTCAGCCTTTCAGGGTTTGATTTTGCATCATCCAGAGACCATCGCTGAGACATCAAGATGCCTAGGAAAAAGGAAGAGAGGCAGAGGCTGCCAGTATCAACCATGCAGTGGGAACTGTCACAGTTCATGGTGATCTGCTCTGCAGAAGATACCAGCAGCTTTCACCATTGAAGAAACCAATGGCCAGCACAGCCTTTGCAGATCCCCTGTAAATTCACTGGTTTTCACCTTCCAGATTTTTGTGTTTGTAGATGTCAGTCACTTGGATCTCTTCCCACTTCGCACCCCCACCTTACTACCATTGGAGTTCACCAGCAGCCAGCCCTACCTTCTGTAGCTGCACAAATGCAAGATGGTAATGTAGACGGCTGACCTCTACGGCTACGGACATGCTAGCCCCTCTGGCTGTGTATGGATACTCTGCTAGTCTGACTCCTATAACCTTCACTGCCACGTGCATGCCTATGGAGAGACACAGCAGCCTCAGAAGTGTATGTCAGTAGCCAAGGCCCCCACAGCTGCTTTGGCATCCAGATCAAGCCCTATCTTCTATCACTTGCTTACACTGCTGGGCTCACTTGTTGCCACCTCTAGCTGTGTGCTTGCACCCTGGTGTCCTCTTTCCTGTCACTAGCTTCCCCTGCTATGCTTGTGCCTGTGATGAGACCCTGCAGCCAAAGGAGTAAATATAAATAGCCAGGGCCCTTGGAGCTCCCAGCGCACCCACAGTTGTGCCTGACCTTGCTGCTGGCCTTAGCTATAGTCACTATGTGTATGTGTCTGCAACTGACCCTTGTCACCAGACAAGCACCTGTAGCCAGTGCCCTCCTGAATGTGATGCCACTGGTTCTGGCCACCATTGCCTGCCTTGGTCCTTAGGTGCTGGACCTAGAGGCACTGCTGAGGACCTGAATAGGTCTTGCAACCACTGTGGACCCCCTGCAGTGCTCACCAAACAACAAGCAGTTGTTGATATTTTAGATCCCAATAGCTTGAGTCATTGAGACATTCATGACACCTCCCCAGACACAGAACTGCCACACATCCCTGCACTTGGTGCCCTTTACCACCAGACTTGCAGTCACATTACTGGTGATTTCACCCGCAGGTGAAATTTTTGCCTTACCTAGGTCAGTCCATAAGGCCTGGAAGAGGTGACTGCTTCTTCAAATGTGTTGACCAATGACAAGGTACAGGAAGAATCTGGAAAAGATGACATTACCAAGGGAACATAGTAAACTTCCAGAAACTGACCCCAAAGAAATGAAAATACATGAATTACCTAACAAAGAATTAGAAATAATTGTTCTACCCAGACCTCACCCTATATACCTCTCCATCTAGCTGTTCATCTTTAACTTTTATCATATCCTTTAATATACTGGTAAGCAGAAAAAAATAAAAAATAAAGATAATTGTTCTAAAGATGTTCAGAGAGCTACAAAAGAACACAGTTAAATAATTAAATGAAATCAGGAAAACGATCCAAGAACAAAATGAGAAGTTCAATAAGAGAAAACATAAAACAGAACTAGACAGAAATTTTAGTGCGGAAGAATACAATGACTGAACTGAAGAATTCAATAGCGGGCTTCAATATTAGACTTGACTAAGCAGAAGAAAGAATCAATGAGCTCAAAGACAGATTATTTGAAATGATTTACTCAGAGGACCATTGCCACCACCGCCACCAACAATAAAACAAGAGGAATGAAGGAATTTTGCAGTACGTATGGGACACCTAATCTCTGCATTGTTGGAATCCCAGAAGGAGAAGAGAGGGAGAGAGACAGAAAGCTTATTTTTAAAAAAACGCGTAAGAACGTCCCAAACTTGGAAAAACATTTAGACATACAAGTTCAGGGACCTAATAGGTCACCCAAAAATTATAATCCAAAATCTTCTCCAAGACACACTAATATCTAAAATCAAAGATAAAGAGATAAATTTAAAAGCAGCAAGAGAAACACACATTTTCTCATACCAGGGAACTCTCGTAAGTGACCAAGAGAGAGTAAGATGATATAATCAAAGTGATAAAAACAAAACCAAACAAAACTCTGGCAACCAAAAATACTTAACTGGCCAAATTGTTCTTCCAAAAACAGAGAGTGTATTACCTCTAGACCTGCTTTATAAGAAAAACTGAAAGGAGTTCTTAAAACCAAAATGAAAAGGCACTAATTAGTAACATAAAAATATACAAACATTGGTAAAAACAAGTAGATAGTCAGATTCAGAATGGTCTAATACTGGAATGTGGTAAAGGGTTACCCACTTAACTCTAGAATAAAAGTTAAGGGACAAAAGTATTAAAAATAGCTACAGCTACAGTAATAGCTGTACAAAAGCTCTACAGGTGCACCTGGGTGGCTCAGTCAGTTAAGCATCGGACTTCAGCTAAAGTCATGATCTCACGGTTTGTGAGTTTGAGCCCCGTATGGGCTCTGTGCTGACAGCTTGGAGCCTGGAGCTTGTTTCAGATTCTGTGTCTCCCACTCTTTCTGCCCCTTCCCTGCTCACACTCTGTCTCTCAAAAATAAACATTAAAAAATAAACAAAACAAAAAACAAAACCCTCAAAAACAAAACAAAGGCTCTACAGAAATAACTTGCTAATGTGTACAGATGTAAACTGTGACATCAAAAATATAAAATGTAGGGGACAGTTAAAGGGTCGAGTTTCATGTTCAATCAAAGTTAAGTTGTTACAAATTTAAAATATGCTGTTATATCTATAGGATGTTTCCAGTAAGCCTCAGGGTAGCCACAAAACAACCTATAGTAGACCACGCAAGATAAAGAAAAGGGAATCAAAGTACACCACTGTGAAAAATCATCAGTTTATAAGGGAACAGAGTAAGAGAGGGAGAAAGGAACAAAGGAACTATAAAACAGCCAGAAAACAATGAACAATATAGCAATAGTAAGTCCTTACTCATCAGTAATGATTTTAAATACAAATGGGTTACATTCTCCAATCAAAAGGTACATTGTGGATGAATGGATTAAAAAAGACTCAGTTATATGCTACCAATATGAGACTCACTTCACCTTCAAGGACACACATAGGCTTAAAGTAAAGGGATAGAAAAAAATAGTCCAAGTAAATGGAAACCAAAAGAGACCAAGAGTAACTATATTTATATTGCACAAAATAGCTTTTAAGTCAGTGACTGTAACAAGAGACAAAGAAGGTTATTAGATAATAATTAAGGGACCAATTCATCAAAAGGATATAACAATCATAATATATATACATCCAACATTGGGACACCTCAATATATTAAACATATCCTAACATAATTAAAGGGTTTAGTAGTCAACAATAAAATAATAGTAGGACATTTAAATTTCTTTTTAATGTTTATTTTTGAGAGAGAGGTAGAGACAGAGTGTGAACAGGTAGGGAGAGAAGGAGATGCAGAATCTGAAACAAGCTGAAACAACCTGAAGCAGGCTCCAGGTTTTGGCTGTCAGCACAAAGCCTGATGCAGGGCTCGAACTCACGAACCATGAAATCATGACCTGAATGAAAGTCAGACACTTAACTTACTGAGCCACCCAAGTGCCCCTTTCTAAAATTCTTTTCATGTTTGTTTGTTTGTTTGTTTATTTATTTATTTTTGAGAGAGAGAGAGACAAAATCTGAAACAGGCTCCAGGCTCTGAGCTGTAAGCACAGAGCCTGTTGTGGAGCTTGAATTCAAGAACTGCGAGATCATGACCTGAGCTGAAAGGATGCTTAACTGACTGAGCCACCCAAGGCACCCCTAGTAGGACATTTTAATACCCTACTTTCAACAATGGATAGATCATCCATACAGAAAATCAATAAGGAAACTTAAGATTTGAATTTAAGTAGACAGATATATCTAAGAGACATATACGGAATATTCCATCCAACAGCAATTGAACATATATTCTTCTCAAGTGCACATGATACATTCTCTAGGATAGATCATGTATTACGTCACAAGACAAATCTTAGCAAATTATAAATGATTGGAATCATACCAAATATCTTTTTAGATTGCACTAGTATGAAACTAGAAATCAATAACAAGGAATTTGAGAAATTAACAAATAGGTGGAAATTAAATAACATACCTCTGAACAACAAATGAGTCAAAGCTAAGAGAAATGAAAAATATCTTAAAACAAATAAAAATGGAAACACAACATATCAAACTTATGGGATACAATAAAAACAGTGCTAAAAGTGAAATTTATAGCAATAAGTGCCTACATTAAAACAAGTGAAAGATCTCAAGTAATTAAAGTAATTTCACAACACAAGGAACTAGAGAGAGAAGAACAACTGAAGCCCAAAGTTAGCAGAAGGAAGGGGATAACAAGGATCAGAGCAAAACAAAGAACATAGTAGAAAAAAACAATAGAAAAGATCAACAAAACTAAGAGTTGTTTTTTTGAGGAGAGAAATAAAATTGACAAACTTTTAGCTAGATTCTTCACGAAAAAAAGAAGACTCAAATAAAATCAGAAATGAGAAGACATTACAGTGATACCACAGAGAAAGGATCATAAAGGACTATTATGAATAATTATATGTTAACAGATTTGACAATATAGAAGAAATAGATAAATTTCAGGAAACATATATCATACCAATATTAAGTCACGAAAAAGTAGAAAATTTGGACAGATTAATAACAAGTAAAGAGATTGAATAAACAGTCATAAACCTCTTAATGAAGAAAAGCCCAGGACCAGATGGCTTCACAAGTGAATTCTATAAAATATTTAAAGAAGAATTAATGCCATTTTTTCTCAAACTCTCAAAACATTAATGAGAAGGGAACACTCCCAAACTTAATTTATGAGGCAAGCATTGCAGTGATTTCAAAGCCAGATAAGGGTACTATCAGAAAAGAAAACTATAGGCCAGTATGTATCCTTAATGAATATAGATGCAAAAATTTTCTGCAAAATACTAGCAAACTGAATTTAATAGTACATTAAAAAGATCATACATCATGGTCAAATGGGATTTATACTAGGGATGCAAAGATGGTTAAACATACACAGACAAAAAATGTATGATCATCTCAATAGTTGCAGGAAATACATTTGACAAGTTTCCCCATTGATTCATGATAAAACTTTTCAGCACACTGGGTTTAGAAGGAACATACTTCAACATAATAAAGGCTATATATGACAAACCCACGGCTAACCTCATATTCAATGGTGAAAGTTTGAAAAATAATTGCAAGACATTCAAACTGGAAAGGAAGAAGTAAAATCATCTCTGTTTGCTGATGTCAAGATTATGTATGTGGAAAACTCCACCAAAAAGCTCCTGGACCTAATAAACAAATTCAGTTAATGTTTCAAGATGTAAAATCAACATACAAAAATTGGTTCTGTTTCTATACATTGACAGTGAACTATCTAAAAAAGAAATACAAAAACAATCCTATTTACAATAGCATCAAAATAAATAAAACATTTAGGAATTATCCAAGGAAGTAAAAGATCTGTACACTGAAAACTTTAAGACATCAAAGAAAGAAATTTAAAAGACAAAAATAAATGGAAAGATATCTCATGTTTATTGATCAAAAGAGTTAAAATTGTTAAAATGTCAATACTATCCAAAGCCATCTGTAGATTCAATACAATCTCTGTCTAAATTCCAATGGCATTTTTCACAAAAATGGAAAAAATCCTACAATTTGTATGAAATCACAAAAGATTTCAAATAGTCAAAGAAATCTTGACAAAGAATAGAGCTAGCAGTGTAAGCTTCCTGATTTCAAACTATATTACAAAGATATAGTAATCACAGTAGTAAGTTACTGGCAAAAAAAATGAAAGTAGATCAATGGAACAAAACAGAGATTCCAGAAATAACCCACACAAAAACAGTCAATTAATATTTGATATGGAGCTAAGAATACTTAGTGAGTAAAGGATAATCTCTTCAATACATGGTTTTGGTAGAACTGGATATCTAAATGCAAACCTATGAAATTGGACCATAAATTATATCATTTATAAAAATTACCTCAAAATACATTAAGGAGTTAGATATAAGAGCTGAAACTGTAAAACTGCACATTCACATGTGTTAGAATGGCTATCATCAAAAGACGAGATAACAAATATTGATGAGGATATAGAGAAAAGAGAACCTTTGTTCACTGTTGGTGGGAATGTGAATTGAATTGATGTAGCCACTATGAACAGTATGGAGGGTCCTTAAAAAAATTAAAAAATTAACTACCACATGATCAAGCAATCCCACTTTTGGGTATATACCCAAAGGAAATTAAATTATTATCTTAGATATCTGCATTCCCATGTTCATTTACATATTTACATATGTAAATAAATTCCTATATACATTTACATATTTACAAATTTGGAAACAACCTAAGTGCCCATCAATAGATGAGTGATAAAGAAAATGTGGTATATATAGACAATAGAATATTATTCAGCCATAAAAATGTAGGAAATTCTGACATTAGCAACAACATGGATAAACGGGAGGCCATTTTGCTAAGTGAAATAAGTTACAGAGAGATGAATGCTATATGATCTTATATGTGGATCCTGAAAGTATCAAAACTCAGAGAAAAAATTTATGGTTAACAGAGAGTGGGAAAAATGGGGAGATGTCTATCAAGGGTACAGACTTTCAGTTGTCAGATGAATAACTCTGGAATTTAAGGTACAGCATGGTTACTATAGTTGAAAACATTGTATTGTATACTTGAAAGGTACTATGAGAATTGATCTTAAATGTTCTCATCTTAACAACAATAACAACAAAAATATGATAATTAGATGTTATTAAGTAATCTTATCATGGTCAACATTTCACAATGTATAAATGTGTATCAGATCATCACATTGTATCCTCTAAACTTACACAGTGTTATATGTGAATGATACCCAATAAAGCTTTCCAATAAAGCTGGAAAAAAAGAAAGTGAAAAGTCAATCCATAATACATTTCATAAGGATGTTGTACGTAGAAATGTAAAGAATTCTTTCAACTCAATAATAAAATGACAAAAAGCTGATGAAAGATAGGCAAATTATCTGAAGAGCTATTTCTCCAAAGAAGATGTACAAATGTCCAAAAAGCACATGAAGAGATGCTTGACATTATTAAATATTGGGGAAAATGCAAATCAAAACCATCATAAGATACTGTTTCACACATACTGGGATGGCAAAAAAAAAAAAAAAAAAAGACGGAAAACACAGATAATAAGTTTTGATGAGGGTATGGAGAAATCAGATCCTCCTACCCTGATGGTGGGAATGGTGCAGCTGCTTTGGAAAACAGTCTGATAGTTTCTCAATTAAAAATGAAAGATTAAAGGCACCTGGGTGGCTCACTTGGTTGGGCGTATGACTTTGGCTCAGGTCATGATCTCACAGTTAATGAGTTCAAGCCCCGCATCAGGCTTGCTGCTGTCACCCTGTTAGTGCAGAGCACTTTGGATCCTCTGTCCCCTTCTCTCTCTGCTCCTCTGCATCTTGCACTCTCAAAAAATAAATAACATAAAACAGTTTGAAGATCGAGTTGTCATATGATCCAGCAGCTCCACTCTACGTATGTACCCAAGAGGAATCAAAATCTATGTCTAAACAAAAACTTGTATATGAATGGTTATAGCAACATCATTCATAATAGCCAAAAGGTAGAAACAATCCAAATGTCCATCTATGGATGAATAGGTAAATGAAATGTATATCTAGACAACGAAATATTATTTAGCCACAAAACGGAATGAAGTACTAATCTTGGATGAACCTCAAAAACCTTATACTTAGTGAAAAAAAAAGTTACCAAGTCCATAAATTATGATTCCATTCATGTGAAACTCCAGAGTAGGTAAATCTATATAGAAAGAAAGCAAATTTAGTGGTTTTTTAGGGTTGAGGAGCAAGGGGGAGTAGAGGATGGTAGGGAAAGTGTATAGGTTTGGTTTTTTTTTTGTAATGATAATATTCTAACATTGACCACAGTGGTGTTTGTACATATCTGTGAATAGACTATAATTCATTGAGTTACACAGTTTAAATGAGTGAATTGTATGATATGTGAATTATATCTCAATAAAGCTGTTAAAAAATTCTGAACAAGTAGTAGACATTCATTCTTCCATGGATAAGCATTGATAATTTTATATTGAGTTGAATTATTAAATTGAATCACTTTAAGAAAGATTTTAGTTCGGTTTTAATAAGATTTAGTTCACTTTTTTTCTGTGTGATTTAACATGAATCAGAAGCCTCTGGCTTTGTACGTTTCCGAAAGCAACTTTATTTCTCTTGACACCATGAATTCTAATTACTGTCTTTTTCTCAAAGATAATTTGAAAGAGAACAATCTTTTTCAGAAACCTTAATAAGATGTGTCACCAAGACATCCAGTTACATCTTGCTAAATGAGCAAGTATTTTCCTGATAAAGCTTATCAGTGATGCTAGTTAGAGCATCATTAACTAGATGCTATAGAGAGCGGGGCCTGGTGGGATTCAGAGGCTTATATGTATTTTGAGGAAATTTCTACAGAAATATAGATTATCACTGGAAATGAGATTACCTGCTCTCGGTCATTTTGACGGTGGCAAGCAATATGTCCATATAGTGTGACATTTTTAACATCTAAGGGTGCCTTCCCTGTCATAGCTCTATGCTCAGTAGTACACGAATATAAATATATATATATTCTATATATTCTATGTATGTATGTATATACACACAAAACACACACACATGTTTAGCCATTGGCAATGATAGCAATAATAGAACTACATATAAATTATCTACATTGAAACTGTACAAGAATGTGAGTGCATATGGATTTAAATGATCTAAATGCATTTTTATGGATAAAGGATAAGTAGAGACAGTATGAAGAAGGGTTCCTTGGAGGTCAGATTTAGACAGTTTTGAAAGAAAGGAAGAATAATGTCATTTATCAACCAGGGATTCTTATTTATCTATATTGAACTAATGAGAATTCCTTTTCAGCTCAAATGAATTGCCTAGAAAAGCCACTAGCGAGGTACATACTCTTTTTGACAGGGTGGTTTCTTCATTTCCTACTTAACTTAAACACGAGAACCCAGGGATAGGTACATGCTTGGGTAGAGATGAACAAGCGGCTGCTCCTGCAGGAAAAGGGAGAAGCAAACAAAATAAATAGGGCTTCAATTGCTTTTTCTTCTCCAAGTAAATTATTTATTTTAACTAAGATATTCTTCCTTAATGAAGAACAATCATATCTATGTGTAAACGATTGTATATCTTATGTATTTATTGTAGTTTTCTTTTTGTATTTCATAGCTGGGATTTAGACATAGCCCAATTTTGCATATTGCTACTGCAATGAAGAAATAAGATCTTACTTCAACAGTAGTGATTTTTCATCATGGGAGTATATTATACTTATAAATTTGCTAATTATTTTTTCTTCCTTGTGGCCTGGGCTTGAACTTCATCAGTTTATCTGGAAATCCTCAGAATAGAATTTTAAAAGTAACTTGCTGTGCACAAATAATATGCTTTTGAAACATGATCAGCAGACAGACTTTAAAGTATTTTTCTCTGTTTAAGAAAAAGCTTATTAAGTTTATCTCAATCCTATTTCAGGTTTCTGCCAAACTGTGAAAGCTGGAAGTTGGCATTAAACTGTGATAGATGCTAGATGGTAGATATATGCTGGAGATGTTCCTTAGACTTTTATAAGGTGTTTGTTTCATAAAAGCAAGGTTAAGGATTTTTAAAATGTATTCTATGCAGAATGCCTTTGGTTTAAATTTGGGAGGCTGAGATTGTGTTGTTGGAATGTTAATATAGCTCATGATGCTGATTGATACTTTATTAATTTGGAGGTAACACTCTCCAAGTCTAGATTGATTACTAATTCTAACATCACAACTCTAATTAATGGCTCTTTATAGAGGTTCTTTTCATCATTGGGCCCATATATAAATACATACTACATTGTAGACATAGTAAAAATAGCTATTCTTTTATATTCTTATATTAACATAATGTATGCATATTAGTTAATCTAAAACAATGTACTGTAATGCGATAAGAGCGTGGTATTTGGCACCAGAAAGATTGTGTTTATTCATCACTTTACCACTTACTATGTAAGTCATTTGAACTTGCTGAATCTCTGTAAAATGAAGATAATAAAATCAAGCTCCTGTGGTGATTAAATGAAATTATGTATATTGAAATACTGGTAAATGCCTGATAAGTGATAGGTGCTGACTACAGGGTAGTTGTTTTATGTTAAAGTTTAAATGAGATATCTTATTGTTTACTTGGACCTATGGATTCCTAGTGAAGAATTTTACATTTGGAATTTTTATTTAAAAGATAACATAACATACTAAAATTAACAACTCAGGAAACAACAGATGTTGCCAAGGATGTGGAGAAAGGGGAACACTTTTGGTGCTGGTGGGAATGCAAAATGATGCAGTCACTTTGGAGAACAGTATGGAGGTTCCTCAAAAAATTAATTGCACCTACGACCCAGCGATTGCGTTACTAGGTATTTATCCAAATATCCAAAGGATACAGGAGTGCTGATCTGAAGGGGCACATGCACCCCCATGTTTATAGCAACACTATCAACAATGGTGAAATTATGGAAATAGCCCAAATGTTCATTGACTGATGAATGGCTAAATAAGACATATATGTATACAATGGAATATTACTCAGGGATCAAAAAGAATGAGATCTTGACATTTGCAACAATGTGGATGGAAGTAGAATGTGTTATTGTGTAAGTGAAATAAGTCAGTCAGAAAAATGACAAATATCATATGAAACAAAACAGATGAGATTGAGGAATTTTAGAAATACAACAAACATAAGGGAAGGGAAGGAAAAATAAGAGAAAAACAGAGAGGGAGGGGTGCCTGGGTGGCTCAATTGGTTAAGCATCCAACTTTGGCTCACGTCAGCATCTCATGGTTCACAAGTTCAGGCTGACATTAGGCTCTCTGCTGACAGCTCAGAGCCTGAAGCCTGTTTCGGATTCTGTGTCTCATTTTCTCTCTACGCCTCCCCCACTTGTGCCCTGTTTCTCTCTGTCTCTCAAAAATAAATACATGTAAAAAAAAAAAAAAAACAGAGAGGGAGGCAAACTATGAGACTGTTAACTATAAAGAACAAACAGGGTTGCTGGAGTGGAGGTAGGTGGGGGGATGGGCTAAATTAAGGAAGGTAGTTGTTGGGATGAACACTGGGTATTATATGTAAGTGATGAATCACTAAATTTCTGCTCCTGAAATTATTATACTATATATTAACTAACTTGTATTTAAATAAAATTTAAAAAAACGAATAAAGAAATAATATAAATAAAAAGTCAAAAAAGGCATTGTTTTGGAAAAAAATAAATAAAGGGTAACAAAGGAACTAAAGAGGCATAATCTAGATAACCTAGAAGTACCATGTGCTTTCAGTGTCCAGGTTGGCATTTATGTTACCATTACGTTTGTGCTAAATGAAGGCCAAGTCACATCATGGCACATTGTAAGAATGAGGAATTCACAATCATGTATATATTCTGTTTTGAAGATAGAGTGGAAGCAATTATAAGAAAACTTAATTTACACTCAATTTAAAAAATGCTATTTTCTGATTTTTCAAAAACAGTCTGATGACAAAACTAGGACTTTTTTCAGCAACAATGGCAAGAATCAAAAGGTAACATCAAAAATTATTTTCTCATTCTCAAACTCCACTGATAATCAGATAACCATTTAACATATTTTAATAAAACAGTATCACTTTATCATCAAATAATACATATTTACAGGTTATCAAATGATTCATCATTAACATGTCATTTGTACTATTCTATACAATTTACATCTATGAATATTTGAAAAATTATTGATATAATTTTGCCTTTTTAAAAGCATCCTTCTGCTTAGGAGTAGAATTTGTTAAATTTGTTACAGAAGGATTAATTAGGTAATAATTAGTTGCTACTCTTAAAGAAAATATAATTTTGCATCAGAATAATAGCAGTGCAGGCTAAGATAATACCTTAACAGCAGGGCATCTGAATTTCTCTAATTCTTTTTATAGCATGCTGTATGTGAGACCATAACATTTTATAAAGAGAGGCCACATAAAAAAGGAGAGAGAGGGAAACTTACCTTTTTTTTTCTTCAGAAGAAAAAGCTAGGTAGGAAAACAAGAGGAGCAACAAGCATCCTGATTTCTAAAGTCAGAAAAAGGAGCTGTTTAAGTAAATGAGGGAAACTTAGAGGGAGGGTGCTTTTGACTCTACTTTCCATTTGGGAACATATGAGGTGGTTGTCTTAAATGGCACTTCATAACAAGAAGGGATGGACTAATCAAAAGGGACTTGCTGGCAGAGTCTGGCCAGGCAGACAGACATGCTGGGACTTCATCTTTCCCATACCACTCTTGGACTCTGTGTGGAATGGACTGGTATTTCTGGTTGGGGATCTTGACAGAGGCATCGGTGGCATCTATAGTGGGGCAAGGTGACTTCGTAATGAGGACTGTAGAACAGACAACCTAATAAGTGACCAGGAGCAAACTGAAGTTGAAGTCAGACCTCAGTGGGGCTCATGGAAGCAGCTAAGGTCAGCCAGGCATTCCCCTGGAATTTTTAGAAGCCTAAAGAGAGAACAGAATGCCAACTGCAAACTTGGCAGCATATCAACAGGATGTCCAGTCACCAGAAGAGGTTGAAGAAAGTACAGGGGCACTGCCTGAATAAGAGAACTGTGCTCCCATAATCAAGGCCAATTTATCTTTTTTTTTTTTCCTAATAGTTTGTTGTCAAATTAGTTTCCACATAACACTCAGTGCTCATCCCCACAAGTGCCCTCCTCCATGCCCACACCCCTTCCCCCCCACATCCATCAGTCCTCAGTTTTTGTCATCATTCAAGAGTCTCTCATGGTTTGCCTCTCTCCCTTTCCCCCACCATTTCCCCCCTCCTTCTCCCCCTTGTTACTCCGTCAAGTTCCTCCTAATCCTCCTATATGTGCAAACATACGGTATTTGTCCTTCTCTGCCTGACTTATTTCACTCAGCATAACACCCTCAAGGTCCATCCATGTTGCTACACATGAAGGCCAATTTATCTTATAAACCTTTTTGCTTTTAAATCTAGACATGCTAGTAAAGAGAAAATTGGGGAATGGAGGAGAGCAGAGAGGCTGACTGATGAGCATTTTTATCCATTAGAGGTGGAATAGTATCTGAAAGGACTGTCAGAGTCATTGGATCATGCTAAGCTTTACACCAGATTGGACTTCTGGTTAACTTCTCTCTGTTAAACAGAGCTTCGTGACATGATGTTGGTGGATCTTATGGGAAGATCAGATCTGATAAAATGGGTGAATTAGTCTTTTCTAAGAACATGAGTATTGTAGTACGAGTGAAATCTGTAATCATGATACAAATGCTATCACAAAGAGACATGGAAAGTACTGAAAAGCAAAGATGTTTGTCATAGACCTGGATTCAAATTTAAACTTCAGCACTTAGTGGTCATGTGTCCGTGGCTAGGTTACTCATCCATTCTAAGCCTGACTTCCCTCATCTGTAGCGTGAATGATTCTGAAAATCACATGAGAAAATGCTCAGAAAGTGTGAGTAGCTTATCATAATGTCTGGCACATAGTACACATTTAATAGTCAATAGTTAATAAATCTGTGTGTCTGCTAAGACACTGAACACTTGATTCAGAAATTCAGAAGCCTAGATTGAATTTTGACTTATTCTATCATATAGTAGTTTTTTTGGATACCTTACATAACCATTCTGCTAATTAATAGATAGTTGACTTGAATAAGATAAAGAAGTGTGCCCAGTTTTCTCATCTATAAATATGGATTACATTTTTTACTCCACATTCCACAGTTTTGCTATGAGAATGAACTGAGTCAATAGATTTAACATGCTTAGACAAATGCCCAACCAAATGTTCAAAAACTGGTGGCTAACATCATCATCATTTGAAGCTTTGTCAATGGCTTCCATGTGCAGCGTCACCTGTTTCCCTGTCCCTGTGCAGAGTGAGGTTATTATGAGTAAAGGGCTTTAGACATGGAAACATTCTAAAATTTTCCCATGAACTATATATTTTGAACTATTTTAAACATCTGTTATGCAGACAACTAGAAAATAGCAATACTTATTTTTGCTAATCCATTTTTAACAGCTTATTAAAGCATAATTAATGTAAATAAACCAAACATTTAAAGTATGCAATTGATAAGTTTTGACATATGTATACACTAATGAAGTCATCACTATCATTAAGATAATGAGCATATTCATCACTCACAAAAGTTCCTTTGTACGCCTTTACTTCTTGTACATTTTCCTCTCTCCCCAGGCAACCACTGATGTGCTTTTTCTCACTATAGATTTCTTTAATATTTGATAGAATTTTATATAAAGTGTAATGCACTGTATTATGTCTTTCTTCTTTCACCTAGTATAATTATATACATTTTTTTTTGTTCATCCATCTTGTAGCATGGATCATAGGGTATGGGCATGTTTAACTTTAGGAAACTGCCTGTATAAATGTAGTATTACTCGACAATCAAAAAGAATGAAATCTTGCTGTTTGCAACTATGTGGATGGAACTAGAGGGTATTCTACTAAGCAAAATTAGCCAGTCAGAGAAAGACAAATATCATATGACTTCACTCATAGGAGGAGTTTAAGATACAAAACAGATGAACATGAGAGAAGGGAAGCAAGAATAATATAAAAACAGGGAGAGGGACAAAAATAAGAGACTCTTAAATACAGAGAACAAACTGAGGGTTGCTAGAGGGATTGTGGGTGGGGAGATGGGCTAAATGGGTCAAGGGCATTAGGGAGGACACTTGTTGGAATGAGCACTGGGTGTTATACATAGGGATGAATCATTGGAATCCACTCCTGAAATCATTATAGCACTATATGCTAACTAACTTGGATGTAAATTTAAAAAAAAGATGTGAAAAATATTTATTGAAAAAAAAAAAGAAACTGCCTATATACAAAAGACCCACAGCTAATATCATTTTCAATGGGGGAAAAGTGAGAGCTTTTCCTCTGAGGTCAGGAACCAAACAATGATGTCCACTCTCACCATTGTTATTTAACATAGTACTGGAAGTCCTAGCCACAGCAATCAGACAACAAAAAGAAATAAAATGCATCCATATTGGCAAGGAAAAAGTCAAACTTTCACTATTTGTAGATGACATGATACATTATATAGAAAATCTTAAAGACTTCACCAAAAAAATTACTAGAACTGATACATAAATTCAGCAAAGTCACAGGATATAAAATCAATATACAGAAATTTGTTGTATTTCTATATACCAACAATAAAGCAGCAGAAAACAAAGGCATTGATCCCATTTACAATTGCACTAAAAACAGCAAGATCCCCAGGAATGAACCAAACCAAAGAGGTAAAAGATCTATCCCCTGAAAACTATAGACCACTTATGAAAAAAATTGGAGAAGACAAAAAGAAACAGAAAAACATTCTAAACTCATGGATGGGAAGAATATTGTTAAAATACCTATACTTCCCAAAGCAATCTGCAAATTTAATGCAATCCCTTTCAAAATACCACCAGCATTTTTCACAGAAGTAGAACAATCCTAAAATTTGTATGGAAACAGAAAGACCCTCAATAGTCAAAGTAATGTTGAAAAAGAAAAGCAAATTGGGAGGCATCACAGTTCCAGACTTCACGCTGTATTACAAAGCAGTAGTGAGCAAGACAGGATGGTACTGGCACAAAAACAGACACATAGATCAGTGGAAGAGAATAGGAAACCCAGAAATGGGCCCACAACTATGTGGTCAACTAATCTTTTACAAGGCAGGAAAGAATATTCAATGGAAAAAAGACAGTCTCTTCAACAAACGGTGTTGGGAAACTGGAAAGCAACATGCAGAAGAATGAAACTGGACCACTTTCTTACATCATACACAAACACAAATTCAAAATGTATGAAAGACCTAAATATGAGACAGGAAACCATCAAAATCCTAGAGAAAAACACAGGCAGCAACCTTTCTGATCTCAGCCACAGGAACTTCTTACTAGACATGTCCCTGGAGGCCAAGAAAACAAAAACATAAAATAACAATTGGGACTTTATCGAGATAAAAGCTTCTTCTTCACAGGAAAGGAAACAATCAACAAAACTAAAAGGCAACCTATAGAATGGGAGAAGGTGTTTTCAAACAACATACCTGATAAAGGGTTAGTATCCAAAATCTATAAGGAACTTATCAGATTCAATGCCCAAAAAATAAATAATCCAGTGAAGAAATGGGCAGAAGACATGAACAGACATTTTTCCAAAGAAGACATGCAGACCTTAAAAGGCACGTGAAAAGATGCTCAACATCACCCATCATCAGGGAAATACAAATCAAAACTATGATAAGATACCACCTCACACTTGTTAGAATGACAAAATTAACAATGCAAGACACAATAGGTGTTGGTGAGAATGTGGAGAAAGGGGAATCCTTCTACACTGTTGGTGGAAATACAAATGAGTGAAGCCACTCTGGAAAACAGTATTGAGGTTCCTCAAAAAGTTAAAAATAGAACTACCCTGTGACCCAGCAGTTGCACTACTAGGCGCTTACCCAAATGATACAAAAATACAGATTTGAAGGGGCACATGCACCTTGATGTTTATAGCAGCATTATCAACAATAACCAAATTATAGAAAGAGCAGAATATATATGGACTGATGAATGGATATATATATATATACCCACATTTATATAAATATGACTGAGTATATATCAATCTCTGTCTCTATCTATCTATCATCTATCTATCTATCTATCTATCATCTATCTATCTATCTAATGGAATATTACTCAATCATCAAAAACAATGAAATCTTGCCCTTTGCAATGACCTGGATGGAGCTAGAGTGTTATTATTTCTAGTGAAATAAGTCAGTTAAAGAAAGACAAATACCATATAATTTCATATTATATTTATATAATTCATATGTGAAATTTAAGAAACAGAATAAATGAACATGGGGGGGGAGGAAAAAAGAGAGAAAGAGAAACAAACCATAACAGATTCTTTACCTCAGAACAAACTGAGGGTTCATGTAAGGTGGGTGGAGACTAAATGGGTGATGGGAGTTAAGGAGGGCACTAGTTGTGATGAGACCTGACTCTTATCTATAAGTGATGAGTCACTAAATTCTACAACTGAAACCAATTTTACCATATATGTTAACTAACTTGAATTTAAATAAAAATTTGCAGTAATAAAAAAAAGACACAGCCTAGTTTCCAAAGTGGTTGTGCCATTTTACATTCCCCCCAGCAGTGTATGAGAGTGCCAGTTCCGCCACATTTTAGCCCATCAGTGGTATTTAGCCCCTTGAACTGCTATTAATGTTTATATGTGTTCATATTTATAATCATACTAACTTTAAAAATTTTTATGTAGTTGTAATTCATTGTGGGTTTAATTTGTATTTCCTTAATAACTAACAATGTCAAGCATCTTTTCGTGGTTTATTTGCCATTCATATAACTTCTTGGATGAAGTATCTGTTAAAAATTATTTCCTATTTTTGGATTAAAGACCTAAATGTGAGGCCTAAAACCACAAAAATCCTAGAAGAGAACACAGACAGTAACCTCTTTGACATTGGCTGTAACAATTTTTTCTAGATATGTCTCCTGAGGCAAGGGAAACAACACCAAAAATAAACTATTGGGATGACATCAAAATTAAAATCTTCTGCATAACAAAGGAAACCATCAACAAAACTAATAGCAACTTAGGAAGTGTGAAAAGATATTTGTAAATGACATCTCTGATAAAGGTTTAGTACCTAAAATATATAAAGAACTTACAAAACTCAAGACCCAAATATCAAATGATCCAATTAAAAAATCGACAGAAGATATGAACGACATTTCTCCAAAGAAGACATACAGATGGGCAACAGACACTGAAAAGGTGTTCGTCATCACTTACCATTAGGGAAATGCAAATCAAAACTACAATGAGATGTCACCTCACTTCTGTCAGAATGGCTAAAATCAACACCACAAGAAACAATAGGTGTTGGCAAGGATGTGGAGAAAAAAGAACCCTCTTGCACTATTGGTGGTAATGCAAACTGGTGTAGCCACTGTGGAAAATAGTATGGAGATTCCTCAACAAGTTAAAAATAAAACTAACGTAAGACCCACCAATCACACTACTGGGTATTTACCCACAGAATACAAAAGTACTGATTCAAGGAGATACATGCACTTCTATGTTTATAGAAGCATTATTTACAATAGCCAAGATATGGAAGCAGCCCAAGGGTCTATTGATTGATGAAAACTAAAGATGTGATATACATATGTGTATATATATATAAAACCATAAAACAAATAAAATCTTGGGGTGTCTGGGTTGTTCAGTTGGTTAAGCTTCTGACTTCGACTCAGGTCATGATCACACAGTTTGTGGGTTCGAGCCTTACATTGGGATCTGTGCTGACATCTTGGAGCAGGGAACCTGCTTCAGATTCTATGTCTCCCTCTCTCTCTGTCTCTCCTCAGCTTGCGCCCTGTCTCTCTTTCAAAAATAAATCAACATTAAAAAAAAAGGTAAAAATGAATGAAATCTTACCATTTGCAATGACATGGTTGGAGCTAGAGAGTTTAATGCTAAGTGAAATAAGTCAGTCATAGAAAGACAAATGCCATGTGATTTCATTCATATGTATAATATAAGAAATAAAACTAATGAGCAAAGAGGGAAAAAGGAGAGAGAGACCAGTCAAAAAGCAGACTTTTAATTATAGAGAAGAAACTGATGGTTACCAGAAGGGGTGTGGGTTGGGGGGATGTTTAATAAGTGATGGGGATTAAGGAATGCACTTGTCATGATGAGCACTGGGTGATATAAGGAATTGTTGAATTATTATATTGTACACCTGCAGCTAATATAATACTGTATGTTAAGTAACAAATTAAAATAAAAATTTACAGAAATATTTCCCATTTAAAAAATTGTCCTCTTTGTTGTTGTTATTTGACAATATTGTTATTGGGAATCTTTTAGGTGTTCTAAATACAATTTTTTTTAATTTGATAGATGACTTGTAAATATTTTGCACAGTCTGTTTAGTTTTATCAATTTTACTCATTTTCTCAAAGAATAGCTTTTGGTTTCATTAATTTCCTCTCTTTTGTATTTGTATTCTATTTTATTTATTTCTACTCTGACATGTATTATTTTTGTTCATTTGAATCTACTTAAATATTATGGTTTCATACTCTAAGTTTGAATTTAAAAAAATCCAATGGACCTACAGAATAGCTAGATGTTATTTTCAGCCCTGTGCAATGGCAGTCACTGAAAATATTTGTGGTACTTCTTAAAAAACAGTGTAGCTACTATAAGAGTAGCCTGGCACCACAGATGTTTACTTTTACTCAATAAAAGTTCACATGGCACCAGGGACAAGAGCAGTTATATGAGCTCCGGGTCCCATGCTCTTTTTATCTTGTCACTTTATCCTTTTCTGGAGCCTCTGTGTGCTCTTTATTCAGCCAGCAGTTGAAGAAGAAGAGAGAGGTTGCAGGGTTACACAGGAGAATTTTATGGACGTGGACTGGAAGGCAGGATACAGTACACTTCCACTTACAGTCCGTGTCATGGTCCAGAACGCAGTCACCTCGTGTTGTCTAACTGTAGGGATTACAGCACACATGGTTGAGCTGAATGCTCGAGAAGAAAGGGAAGTAGTTTGCTGAATGACTGTCTAGTCCCTGACTTGCAGTCCACTCATAGCCTAAGATAATGCTTTCTACACCTGGTTATATAATTCATGTTAAGAGTATTAGCCCCTCCAGTAGTTGGTTTCTGGAAGAGTCTCATATATGGTTTGAATTTGTTTATTTACAAAACTATATTGCTTTTTTTTTTAAACTAGTAAATTTACTGTGTGGATTTTTTTTGTGAATTTGGGTCTCTGCCTCAGTTTTCTGATTATTCTCAGTGCTCCTGTGAGCACTCTTTTTCCTGAACTTTAGTCAATTTGTCTGAGTCTCATACAGCATGGCAATCTTTGTCAAGCTCCAGAGCTCCTAGATGCTCCCCGGGGACTGCTTTAGAAAGATGGCTCTCCATCCTTAATCAGAACTACAGTAGTATATTCCACGGTACAAACACATGATTGTGCACACCGTAATCTGAACTTTAATCTCCCAGCAAGTAGGAACCCCAGAGGTGATTAGTTCCTCTTTCCTGACTCTCCTTATCTGCTGGATTATTCCCAAGGTCCTTTGGATCTTCTGTTAAGTGGTCTGATTATTGCCATGTCCTTAAAGACAAAAAGTCCCTTTTGCTGTTAGATGGCAGGCAAGGATGTTTCTTACCTTCCATATAATCCACAGAGGATTATCATTATTAACTAATAATTATCAGTAATTTTAAGTTTTAACATTTTAAATATTTTAATCATTTTTATTAAAATATCCTAAAATACCAATTTCACTTAAAATGCTGCTGGTGTTTTAAAACTTGAACTGAATTCCATTTACCTATATTAAAAGAGTGCTTCCCCCTTCTTCATGTATAGTTAATTAGCCTCTAGATCATTGCCAGCCTAATAGTCTTATATTTTGGTTCCCATCCTTAAATATATAGATCAGGAGCACCTGGGTGGCTTAGTCAGTTAAGCGTCCGACTTTCGCTTAGGTCATGATCTCGCGGTTCGTGGGTTCAGGCCCTGCACTGGGCTCTGTGCTGACTGCCAGCTCAGAGCCTGGAGCCTGTTTCAATCTGTGACTCCCTCTCTCTCTGACCCTCCCCTGCTCACGCTCTCTTTCTCTCTCCTAGAAATAAATAAAACATTAAAAAAAATACATAGATCAGAAATTTTGCTCTTCTGTTATATCCAGGAGAGTGTCTTTGTTTACTTCCTAACCTCTGGCTTTCCCATGCAAAGTTTAGCTCATTTGTTAGTGTGACAAAAGGAAAGCGGGTATTGCTCTGACATGTGCTTTCTCCTAAATAAAGCATGCCTGGGCATTTGAAAAAAAAATTCAAGATCCATCCATATTCTGAAGCACGGAAATTATATGTTAGTGGTGGTGATCTTAAACATTTAAGTAAGTAGTAGAGGTTAACTCATCTGACTTCCACATTGTATTGATCTTTTCTCTCCTGGGAAGGGCTGTGCTGATTTTTCGTGGTTGTTATTCTTGAGGTGGAGAGCCTGTGGAGAGATGGAGAGGGTGAATGAAAATGAGACAATAAGGACTATATAACTAATTACTGCATACATAGGGTGGACAAGCTGTAGGATACACAAATCTTTGTTCTCAACCAAAGTGCTTCATTTATGATGGAGGTTACTGGAAGAATAAAATGAAGTTGTCTAAAGGAAAGTGATGTCTCAGGAGTCTTTATCCTGGTTTGGCCACAAGTTAATAATGTGGCCAGCACTTAATAGTGAACTGCAGGACTGTATTATCTTTTAACAGATGCCACTCATGTGCAATCTAAACAGGTCAATTACTAGCAAATCTCTGATGATCTCAGTACACCAAGAAAGAGCCAAAGAAAATGCCCAGATGCACAGACACATGAGTGCTGAAACAGGGTACAAACCAATTTACAGAAATGGAAGTTAACCCTTAGAGGAATAAAACCAGCCTATTACATATTCATCTCTATCTTATTAATTATTTATGCAGGATGTGAGCTTGTCACTTGAAGCAAAATTTTACAAACCAATAAGTGCACATATTTAAAATTCCCTTTTCCTAGAGGAAATGGTATATTCTTAAGAAAGAGGGAGAGAATAAAAGGTGTAAATATTAGAACTCTCCTCTTCTCTTTATATTCATTGTTATTGGCAACTGTGGGTAAGTTTAACACCACAAGTTTCTGGACAAGCCAAACAATCCTGTAGTAAACACAATAAGAGTCTATTCATCTCTCATAAATGCGTATGTCTAACTCTCATTAATATTAATGCCATTGCATACAAGCATTGAGGCGATAATAGACTTCCATTAAAATCCATTTGTATTCATGAGTTTTTTTAAAAGGTTACTCTTCAATCATTTCTTCTAAAAATGTGAGTCAATGATCTTCTTCACTTCAAAGATATTTCAAATATAGCTGACTAAATACAATAAGAACCCAATTAAAGTTTATTTGCAACAAATTTCCATGGAAAACTTGACAGTAAATGACTCATTTTTTTCTTCCTAAAATCACTTTCATTTGCTGTATTAATTTGTATATAGTACATTAACTAGAAAGCATCAGATGATTCCTGTTTTCTGCTTCTATTAGTTTTTGTAATCTGAATTTGACAGATTGACAGCTGGCAGTCTGCCCATAACTAAACTCATACTGGTACAGCCAGCTCAAGTCAGATACTCCATGTTGTCAGTTGTAGAGTATGTCTCAGTATTCTTAAAATCATATAGGAGAGGTAGAATATTGAAAGCTAGAAACCTGATAAATGTGATAAATCTCATGTTCAGGAAGTAAGCACTCTATTTGTTAAGGAATTTATCTTTGTGCTATTCACAACTGATTCCATAGAAATATCAGTAATGAAAAAGAGGGTTATCGGAAGGGAGAGTCCGTGGAAGCAGACAGTTTGTTATTTTCATGCAACCATTGTGCTTGTCTAAGGAGGAATAAGGGAGTAGGATGGAGAAAGGAGGAGGGATGATGGCTAAGCTCATTTTTATAGTCCCAGTGAGAAATCCCTTCTGGATTTTCTTATTAAGGTAATACTTTATATATTTAGAGAAAAACCTACCCTACTTTTGGAACCCAAATTAAAAGGCTGTTTAAACATTATAAAAGCAAAACACAGTCAATGAAAGAAGCAGCCCAGTTTTCAATAAGTCTTCCTTGTCAAAAGAACTAAACTCAGCCATTCAATTCATGGAAGCATTAATGTATTTTTTCTTGGGGGACACACACGGTTGAGCCTTGATTAGAGAAACAAGTATAAGTGAGATTGTCTGAATCCCCAGAGATTCATAATCTACATAAGCCATAGTTGTAGACAACATACCCAGGCCACGCCCAAACTGTAAGTTGTGTTTCCTGAAACTACAGTTTATAGTTTAAGATAGGTAACTTTGGTGAATCTAAACCCAGCTGGAGGAATAGTAGAGAAGAATTAAATATATACCATATATAAAAGAGCTACATTAAGGGAATAAGGATATGACAAACACAGTTCTAGGAAATAAATACATGTTTGATAATAATATAGATTATTTTATGTTATCAATTAAAATTATAATTATATATTACCAACATTTATATAGTGATAAATATTTTTGGACCAATTTGCATTATATATGCATACACCATATTGTTCATTGCATTCAGTATTAAATATTTAAATGCATATATGAAAATTCACTGTGATACACAGAATACTTAGTGACACTAGATTAAATATCAGTAAAATTAGAGGCCGAATGTATTGTATTGAAGTAAATGGAACAAATACAAAGAAGTAAAGTCTTGACTATAGTTTTAATCTCTGTTATTTTTTGGATTTTATATGACTTTGGTTAAGGCAGTTGTCAAGATACAACACAGTGATAATGAGCAGTGAGATCAGATATCTCTACTGATGTGTGTGTGTATTTACTCAGACACCTTCACTGGGTGACCTACTGTTTGTCAGGTGCTGGAGTAGATGATCAAATAAGGGAATGAAAAACATTTACCAGAGATTATTTTACAGTGAGAGGGAAGGCATCTAAGTGCAGATGAGTATAATAGGTAAATGCTCAGATAGAAGGATGTGCAGGATGCCATTGGAGCAGGTTGGGAGGGAAACAGTGATAGTTTCAAGGTGGTTGACAAGGAGGTTGGGATTTTTCTATTGTGGTGCATCCTGTTATAAAGATTTATTGTATTTTGTCTGCTCAGGATCTGTTCACCCTTCTTTTGATAAGAGCTCCTAATGTTGAGTGGAAGAGGCCATTATATATAACCTTAATCCATGTGACCAGGTGGGCTGACACCACTCTGGTTCTGAAGAAGACATGTTACCAGAGCCTGATTAGTTTTCTTGTTTGTTTTTGTTTTGGTTTTCCTGACCACAGTGGTCCAGCATGTGAACCAAACCAGGCCAATGAGATTAAACTGCTGGGACTTCAGTTGCAGCTATAGGGAAAAAGGTGACTTTTCTGCTGGGATTTCAGAGAAGTGCCCAGCATGTAGCAGCTGACAGCTATCTTGGTGCCAGGTGGGAATGCCCTAGGAATAAAGAAAGATATTACAGGGCAAAAGAGACCAGAGAGGAAGGGTCAGGCCAACAGAGGAACAGAGTCATGATGATGACATTGTTTGAGTTGTTGGATCTAATGGGCCTGAATCTAAAATGATTCCTAGACTTCTCATTTATGGATGCCAGAACATTCCTTTTATTTGCAATAAAAATAATCTCCATGAAGAGCAGAGAGTACATTCAAATCATGTTTTTTATGTTAACTACAGTTAGAAAATATTTGTTAATTAATGATTGAATGACAAAAAGAATCATGAGGGGTGCCTGGGTGACTCAGTTGGTTAAGTGTCTGACTCTTGATTTTGGCTCAGGTCATGATCTCAACGTTTGTGAGATTGAGCCCTACGTTGGGCTCTGTGCTGTCAAAGTGGAGAATCCCACTGCTCGGGATTCTCATTCCCTCTCTCTCTGCTGCTCTCTCCCAACTTGTGCTTTCTCTCTCTCAAAATAAATATATAGACTTAAAAAAAAAGAACTTAGGGAAATATTAAAAAAAAAGAATCATGATATAACCACCAGCATAAACCAGATCTGCATAGCAGAGTAGGACTTTTATGGCAAATTTATTTTTTTTTACGTATCCATGTTTACCTAAACATATTTGTGTATATATTTATGGCATGACTAAAAAACTGAAAACATTCATGCCGAATGAAAGAAAAAGTAAATCTATGACATGAGTTAACATCTCATTTACACATCTGTTAACAAAGATAATAATTTATTCAAGTAGTATTTTTCCTTTATTAAAGACTTGAATACATATGTGTAAATGATAATATTTTGAATTTCCCATATCCTGCACCTCAAACTGTTAAGCACTGAGTTATGGTAAGGAATATCTGGCTGGCATTAATGCTTGTGATTAAGGTCTGAAGTTGTTTTTAAGTTTCCAAATAATAATTTACTTGGATTATTTATTACTTTAATTTGCAAAATATGAATGTAAAAAGTACTTACAGTGTAATTTAAAGTTTAAAGAATAATGCCATAAACACCCATGTGCACAGTATCCAGTTCATAAATGGCACATTCCCAGAACTTTAGGGCCATGCTGTGTGTCAATACACGATCACATACCTTTCTGTTTCCCTCAGGGTAGCCTCCACCATGAATTTTATTAGTCCTTTGCTTTTCTTTATGGTCTTACCAGGAAAAATGTGTATATATTATTTGGTTTAGCCTAGTTTTGCACTTTTTATAAACAGAATCATAAGGTATTTATTCCTTTGTGTCTTGATCTTGTACCTAACATTAATTTTTTTTTGAGTATAATGGATATGCTATGTTACATTAGTTTCTGCTGTACAGCATAGTGATTCAACTTCTGTATAGATTATGCTGTGCTTAGCAGAAATGTAGGTACCATCTGTCACCACACAGTGCTATTACCATTATCATCAACTATATTCCATATATTATGCCTTTTGTTCCCATGACTTATTCGTTACATAATTGGAAGCCTGTATCTTCTCACTTCATTTCATGTATTTTGACCATTCTCCCACCCCTCCTCCCTCCGGCAACCATCAATTTGTCCTCTGTATTTATAGTTGGCATTGTATTTTTGAAATTTATATCGATGCACTTAGGTATAATTCATCTGTCAGTGTATAGTATTCCACTGTGTGGGTATAACATAGTTTATTCATTTTGTGGTTGATGGACCTATGTATTGTTTGAAGATTTTATTGTTATGAATAGCATCGCCTCCTGCACATGTGCACCAGGGATCATGCTGTGGTTGTGTATGTACTCAAGAATGTTAAGTGATAAGTTATAGGCCATGCACATGTTCAACTTTTCCAAGTATGGTAAAAATGTTTTCCAGGGTGGTGGTACCAATTTGCACTCCATTGATAGAGATTTTATCTTGACAAACATGATGAGTATGAAATTTATGTGAGTTTAATTAGCATTTACTCTATTATTGATGAAGTTGAACATTCCCTATTCTGTAAAATACCCGTGTATGTTCAATATGCAGCTTTATTTTTATTCTTCTTATAGCACTTTATAAAATTTTTAAAGAACAGTACCTCTTAATTTTAATATAGTTGAATTTATCATTTTTTCTTTCTGCATTTCCGTTAAAAAACTTCCTTACTCTTTGATCCTAAAAACTATTATCATTATATGTGCACCTGAAATTAATATAGCACTGTATGTTAACTATGCATAACATATATGTATACTATACATTTATGATTATAACATGTATAACTATACAGAATTAAAATAAAAAACTTAATAAAATATTCTTGAATATAACTTTTAATGAGTTTTATAATAATTTTGCTTTACCCATTTAGGTTTTATTATCTGCAATAGAGTTTCTGCATACTGTATAAAAAATAGAAATGCAGTTTCATAATTGGGCATGGATAATTAATTGTCATTGCCCCACTTACTGATGAGTCCATATTTTCCCCCATCTATTAGTTGCTCTGTTAAAATGAGCTTTCACATGTGTATATATCTGCTCCCTGGCTCTCTATTCTGTTTCACTGGTTGAATAATGCTTTCTTAATTATTTTAGATTTGTAATAATTCTTGATTCCTGATTTGAATAGAATTGACCTCTTTATAATCTTGAAACTCTTATTATAAATATGACACATATTTAAATTTATTTAGGTCTTTTTAAAAATGTTTTCACTAATATTTTATAATTTTCTTTTATTATTGTTATTTTTTTTACAAATAGTTTATTGTCAAATTAGTTTCCACATAACACTCAGTGCTCATCCCCACAAGTGTCCTCCTCCATGCCCATCCCCCCTCCCCCCCTCAT